>NC_067401.1:276902072-277254572 GCF_016432865.1 Antechinus flavipes
ATTTAGTAGTATCAGTGATTACTCTTATGCTTACACTGTTTCTACCTTTTTGTATTGATGCAATGTAGGATTGGGTAGGATAAGGAGAAACCCATTGCAATTCTGCTTTTCTGTATCATCAGGCTCTGACTGGCTGAGTTATTCTTCAGCACTAAACCAGCAAGAGACAGCATCAGAAAGAGTTAAAAAGATTAGCTGATTGCCCTGAGAGGGAATAGCCTGGCCAACTAATGACATTTAATGTAAAATTAGAGATGAAACCTTCTCTTACATTTTTGTATATCACATTCTTGGAGTCTTCTTAGCAAACTTAACTCTGGCATACAAAATAGGGTAATAGAGATTTTCTTGGTAGAAAATATATGTGTTAATATGAGTTTTTTTGAAAAATCAAGGATAAATATAGTCAGTGTTATCTGAAGTGAATGTGAACCTGGAAGTACAAATAAGTAAGAAAAAAATGTCATGCATCATAGCTGTATAGCAAAGGATTAGGGAAAAATCTCCAGTATAATATTTATTATAATGTCTGGGTTCATCTGGCTCAACTCTTTCTATCAGTTTTTTTTTCTCCCCAGAGATATAAAATAACATGGTACAGATAACACAGAATTAGAAATTAAACTTTCCTGATTTTTCTACACAGATGACAAAGTTGCACATCATGTTTGAATCCATGTGGGAAGCCAGAAGGGGTTTTCTGAGATCTTCTCTGCCATTTTAAAGCCCCATGAAAATATAAAAAGGGCTGTATTGACTACAACAATTAGAAATTGTAGTTCTTTTTCACTGTAGTAAATGCAAATGAAAGCATGGAAGAGGTCTGCCTCACAGAGGAAATTTAAAACTAACTATAGATGTCTGCCAAGGTTCTTTCCTGTGTCTTTTCTCTCTGTATTCTTTTACTTGATGATCTTATCAACTCTCATAGGTTCTGATATCATTTCTAGGCAGATAATTCCCATATCTATATATTTAACCTTATTCTTTCTTCTGGGATCCAATTTTGTATATCTAACTGCTTCTTGAACATTTAGTTGTTCCATAGATATCCAACCTCAATATGTCCAAAACAGAATTTGTTAGTTCTCATTTTTTCTATTATGGTCAAGAGCACCATTATCCTTCCAGTTTGAAAGCTTGGTATCATCCTCAACTTCTCTAGAGGTAGCTAAATAGTACAGTGGATATAACTCTTTGCCTGAAGTGAGGAAGAGTTAAATACAAATCTGATTTCAAAAACTTATTAATTGTGTGGTTCCAGGCACGACCTTTATCCACCTCAGTTTTCTCTATTGTAAAATGATGCTACTGATAATACTTACCTTCCAGAATTGTGAGGATCAAATGAGATGTGTATAATCCCTTGCACATAATAGATGCATAATAAATGCTTATTTCATTTCTTTTTCTCCCTTTCTCTCTTTCATTCATTCTATATATCTAATTAATTGCTAACTCTAGTAATTTCCTTCTCTCCAACATGATGCCTTAAGTTTCTTTATCTCTGCTAACTGAGCAGCCAGTCTAGTTCAGGCCCTCATGATGTCTTGCCTGAATTATTGAAAAGGTTTTCTAATTGGTCTTCCTGCTTCAAATGTCTCTCCACTTCAGACCATCCTTCATGCAGCTGCCAAAATGATTTTCTTTAAGTCTGGGTGAGATCATGTCACTCCTTTGATCAATAAATTCAAGTGACACCCTATTACTTCCAGGATGAAGTATAAGATTCTTACAATATGACCCTTTCCTATGTTTTTAATCTTAAATTGTACTTTCTCTATGCACTCTATGTTCCAGTCATACTGGTTTACTTCCTATTCCTGGAAAAATGACACCCTATCTCTGTGCCTATAATGTTCTTTCTCTAAACTTCCAATTCTTGGAATTTCTGTCTTCCTCTAAAATTCAATTTAAGTACCACTTCTTCCAGGAGGTCTTTCTGGCTTCCTCTTCCCCACCCCTAGCTACTACTGCTCTAAATTTCCTACAATTTCTAAAAAAGATTTCCTCTAAAATTGTCTCTCAACTGCTCTGTATTTATCTGGTATGTTCACATGAACAGATGTTGTTTAGCCTATTAGAATGTAATCTCCTTAAAGATAAGCATTGTCCCTGTTTTTGCTTTTCTCTTGTATTTAACTTATATGTATAGTCCAGTGTCTGGTACATGGTGTCTAATGCATGATTGATGATTGAATGGCAAGAGAATTGATGTTTAAAATTTATTGGGTCTCCTTTGAGACTCTCCAAATACTGATGTAAACTGAGATCTTTTTGGGGGAAAATGATGTAACCTTTGGGAAGGGCCAGATGTAAACTGTGTCCTCTTTGGGGAGACTCCCAAACCCTGGGAAAAGCATACCTTTACAAGACAAGCCCTTCCCAAGTTAAGTGGCTTCATTCAATTGGAGATCTTGGTCAAATCACCCTCCATTGAAACCGAGATCTTTTAAGAGTGGCCCAGATCCCCTTCAAGGATTTCCCAGCCTCTGGGAAAAGCCTTCAAACTCCCAGTTAAATGATTTTATTCAATTAGAGATCTAAGCTCTGGGCACTGATAACATTGAAGAAATCTCATTTGAATGCAAGCCCAAGCCTCAGATGGCTAATAAAAGACAACTCTGAATTTCAAATCTTTGCAGAAGTCTGAAACAGGGATATGCTTGCTAAGGAAGCTTTCTTCTTGGCAAAGCTGCCTGCCAGGACTTTTGCTCACTGTGAAGATATTCTCTTCTCAGTGTTAACCTTTGCCATTTTCCTAACAGGACCCTGCTACTAAGAATTCTGTCTTCTTAGCAAAGCTGGCTTCTCAGTGACAATAAAAATCCCTTTTGCCATTCAGATTTCCTGTTTGCGAATTCTTTTGCATTGTACCTGCTGCTGACCAGAGGGGATTCTCCACCCCAATTTTCACACCTCTTCACTATCACTAGCCTTATCATTTGCACCTCATCAATACCATTCTGACAAAATACCAGAATTTATGAAAACAAATTGTGATTACTTTGCACTGCATTCATAATAAACTGTTACTAACACCTGTGGAAAATCTGGATTTGCATCAATTCTAAGATATCATGAGCTTGGTGAGCTTTTCTTCATATGACTGAATTCTTTCCTAGCTAAACACAAAAATGGACTTGACTTGATTTTACTTTGACTGCTGCAGACATCTCAATATTATAAGATGTGCCAATTACAGCCATTTGGAAGAATTGGGAGGAGTTGAGAGCTTTTTGGGAAATAACTTAGGTTGCTGGTTTGAAGAAGTTTTTCTTTCCTCCTACCTCTTTCCCCCAGGATGTAGAAACTCTAACCTCATTTTTAAATTGCTTCTGGCAATGATTCAGATAGAGATATGATCAACTGCGTTGGAAGAACTTGTAATTCTCTTTTTGACAAAGAGAGGAGATGACTGAAATGTTTCCATGTGGGCAAGGGATAATGTTTTGGGAGGAAAACTAGAAATGAAAGACCAATTGCTTCTCTATGTGAGGATGTGTATATGTTTATGTAAACACACATTTACATAAGTTTCTTTTCTAATTTTTAAAAAGTTTTTATAGAAATTTTATGTTTCTTACATCATCACCCTTATCCTCAGTGTCACTCATTTTCCTAGAGAGCCCATCCATTTCTTTCTTGCTTTTTTTGCTGAGGCAATAGGGTTAAGTGACTTGCCCATGGTCACACAGCTAGGAAATGTTAAGTTTCTGAGATCTGAACTCAGATCCTTCTGACTTCAGGGCTGGTGCACTATATACTGAACCACCTAGCTACCCGAAGCCCATTCATTTTTTTGTCTTCCAGTTATCTACCAGTAAAAAAAAAAAAGAAGCTAAACAGAAAAGTATAACAATCTATTAAAAAGAGTGTGATGTATACCATCAATAATGCAAATATTATGTATAATATATGATTTGATCATAAAAATCCTGTAAAATAGGTACTAATATGATCCACATTTTACACTTGAGGAAATCAAGATAAACAAATATCAGGCCTTAACATTCTTATCCATTTTGTCACCCAGCTATGAAAAGAATTATGATTGTAATTATTTATTTTGTCATCATTATTATTATTATCATTGTTATTATTATTAACACTTTTACAATTCAAACAGAATCATGAGAGTCAATTGTTAAATTTCAGTGTGCACGTTTATACTTCAGAAATTGTCCAACACTACAAATTATTTATTATTTTTATTTATTTATTTATTATTTTGTTTGGCTATACTTAAGAAAGTGTTGGAGAAAATGTAACAATGCATGTTAAACTTAAAAATGTGTCATGTGAATAATTTTTTTCTTTTAGAAAGCTGTTAAACATTTCAGCATACCTTTACTTTAAGTTTATATATTATAGATAAACTGAATGATTGACAAAGTAGAAGAATCCCAAGCAAATTGATATGCCATGAGACTATTGTAGTATCTGTAGAAACCTAAAGAGAACACTGAAATGTTAGAATATTTAGTTTAAGCAATGTTATTAATTAGAATAGTATCTTACTCAACTGCTCTTGAGAGTAAAAGAAACAAATGGAATTATATAAACTTGATGATCTTGGCTATTATCTCTTCTCACCTCTTGATGGAGATAATTCTGAATCATTAGCCCAAGAACTTTGTCCCTCAAACTACCAGAATTGTTTCCACCTCACCCCTCAGAACCATCCCTGAGGGAAGAAATCATAGTGGAGATAAAGCTCACTTTCTGTATCACATCCAGAAACATCTGTTGACCAACCAGCAGATAGCAAAAGGATAATGGAAATGGCAGCACTTCCTCGACCACTGGTCCTGCTTCCAGCCCAGTCCCATTCTGATGACCAGCCAACTGGGGACAGAGCTCTTGGGGAAAAGAAGCCAGCCATTTTAATTTTGAGTAACAACTGTCACTCATGATAGACAAGCCAGGCTAATTGAAGCAGTAAAGCACTCTGAGGCAGAAAAAGGAGGTAGCATGTCAAATGATTTCAGCTTCAAAAACTGATATTAATCAGTGAAAATAAGATTAAAGAATAAGCATTAACATCTGATTTGCCACTATGCCCTAAGTACCCCAGAACCTTTCTATATGTACTTCTTATATGTTGTCTTCCCTATTAGAATGTGCCTTCTTCAAGTGCAGAGAGGGTCTTATTTTTCTGTTTTTTATACTTATTATTTCAGTTCTTTGCACATAACAAACATTTAATAAATGATTCATTCATTCATTCATACATACATAACATACATTTACAAAGTTGTATGCTGATCCTACTTCAAACAGTTAAGATGATTAACTTGACAAGGAGAACAATATAGCAATCATTTTTCCATTTCTCCTTTGACTCATGGTACCAAAGGAAGTCAATAATCAGGAGGAAAAAAAAAACTAAAGGTGCCAAAATTTTACACAATGGAAATACTTAATTACCAACATAATGAAAATGAGCCTGAATACATATACATTAAATATGGATGCATATTAAATCCACTAAGAGCATTAATATTTTCATTATATAACATCCCAATGGAATGATAAATGCTTAAATAGTTCTCATGAGTCCTAGGCAAGGATTTCATGCTCCTATGCGATGACAGTAACGTCAGAGCTAACTCATACAACAACATATTGCCAATAAATATGCCAAAACATATGTACTAACTTCATCTCTATATAGATTAGATGAATAGAAAGAGGAATTAAAGAGTTATTAAAATATAAAGAGGAAAGGAGTTGAAGAAACTAATTAATCAAAAATCCTCACTTATCATAGAGAGATTCTACTTAATAAAATGGATTTAATTTTTAAAAATTGTCTTAAATGACTCTGAAAGGGAGATGGGAATACTTATATAGGAATCTCAAAAAGACTCCTTTTTGAGTGGGATGCCATGAATCCAACTAAAAAATATACTAGACCAAACAGATAATTTTTAAAAGCTTTTATTTGCTAGAACCATCTTAAATATTTGAGAGAAAATGTAAAACTATTTCAGTAAAACAATTTCAGTGTAAAACTGCTGCTGCAGTATATAATACATTAGCCATTGTCATTGCTAGGGTAAGGACCAAGAGAAGAAAAATGGAGCTATCAAGGAATATCCTGAGGAATAAAATTAAATGGCACCAGAAAGGATGTGACAAGAAACATATTGAAGTTAGTGAGAAGGCAAGGTAAGGCATCAATATGGTATGTATTTTAGAACTGGTATGTATTTTAGAAAATTTGAATACCATGCCTTTCAAAACCAAAAGTAACAAAACAGAAAAATATGGAAAGGATGCATCAAACAAAAGCATATTAAAGAATCTAGATTCTTTTTATTAGTAACAAAAACAAAAGTCTAATGGCTGACAGTACAAGGAGTCAAAGCAGGATAAAGAACAAAATATACAAATCAACATCGATAAAAACTTAACAGTCATGAGAAAGAAATCCAATAAGACAACTCCTCTCCCCAATTAAAAAATGGGGGAGGGGGCGCTAAGAAGTTTCTGTTCATCTATATGGTTGTGAAAAAAAAATCCATAAAATAAATATTCTAACTGGAACAAATACAAAATAGAAAACTTGTACAGTGTTAACATAATGAACAAAAGATATGTGAGATGATTCAAACTCTAGAATCTTCTCACTATGCAAAAGCAAGATACATAATTATAACATACAAAACACTTTATTCAACTTTCAATTAGAAAGAAGATTGATTCTCCCTTTCTTTACAGAAGACATTTCATATATTCTATACCAATGACTCTTATAAACATAGTTCAGGAATATGATCATATAGTTTATGTGATTATTCATACCTTTTATTGCTAAAGTATGTTAGGTTCATAAATACACGAGGCTATTATATTGCTTTCCCCAGATTATTATAAAACATTTAGCCTAATTTCACATTTGTATCTAATTGATGTCTCAAAAAAATATAAAATGGACCTAAGAATAATGAAATTTCTAGAGTTATTGTCACCTCCCAATTTTTTTCTTTGATACACCACTTAAATGGCTCTACTAAGAAACAAATGAAATAACTTCTGCATATTGCAAAACTTTTCTCCAATGATTTCAAAATTTTGTTGGGCCAAGTAAGTATAAAATTCTTAATGTACATAAAAAAAATAAAATAAAAAGTTCATGATTGAATCCAGAGGTCATGTTGATTTAAGGAATAAAAATGACACCTTCAAATGCCATGGTCTTCTCCAGGCAAGGAACATAGAATATAAAGATATTAAAGAGAAAGCTGACTGAATGTTTTTAGATTTATTAGCATCCTGAAATCCAAGCTGAATGAGAACACATTTAAAGCAATTAATGCTTTTATAATTACAATCTTGAAGTACAATTTGAGATTTATATAATGTGACTGATTTGGAAAGATTCTAGCAAAATCTTGTTTTTAAAGGCTTCACAATCTTTGGGCAGTTACAGATAAATGGATACTTCCTCATCCAAAAAGCAGGATAAGAATTGATAGACTTTCTAATTTTTGTTGTTGAGGTGTTTCAAGGGTAAATGGGGCAAAATCCTTCAGTATTACTTTTGGAGTAAGAAATCGTCATTTCACTGAGCACTAAACGTTGATGTATACCACTGGATTTGTTGAATGTAACTAAAAGCGATTTAATTTCGGTGAAGACCCTGTGAAACAGTTCAGTTCCAAAAGTAGAATTCAGAGGTCTTTCATGGATACTATTCATATGAACTCAGACAAGAATATATAGGCAGAGATATGTCTCATGAATGTCAAAGTCATACAAATTTTTTCATTGAATTGAAAATGTTTATGATGGTAATTCAAGACATAGTTACAGCTAACAGAAATCATATATGAGTTTTTGTTAAGAAGCCTATATTTCAATTGCCATTGCAGATTATGGTAGATAATATATATTAGTACTGATTGCAAAAGTTTTGTATCTATAAAATCCCTAATAAGAAACATTCTGATATTTAGAATTTATCACTGAAACTCAGTATTTTCAATAGGTGAATAGTCAACAAATTCTCATACTACAAATATAGAAGCAGGAACTAGCTATGTGAATTATTAGAATTGGCATATAGAGGGAAAGCAAATTCCATCTACCAATGCAGCTTAGTTTATTCCCTGAAACTAATAGCCTTATAATGTCTAGAGCAGTAAAGTATTTAATTAGTTGCACAAAGTAAAAAGAGGCAGAATATGAGCTTGTTTTTTTGTTTCCAAGGCCATTTTCCTCCCCATGCTATTTCTACAAATATATTCTTCAAAAATCCTTGAACTCTGGCCAATAAACTGTTCTGGAAATAAAGGACTGTAACAGAACACACTGTGGTCCTTAATCACCTAAATATAACATCAAATCATAAAAAATTAGGGAAAAATATTTTAAATAGATATCACCATATCAAATATTCACAATTTCAAGCTACATTTAGTGGAAAAAATTTCAAAATATAAACACTTAACTGAAAACTATGTGGTAGCTTAACAATGAATATGTAATTTCCATCATCTACTATTTGACTTGTCCTGAAGGTGCTCTTAATAAGCCTATGAAAAATAAGCTTATATCCTAATACTTTTAATTATTTGTATAAAAATCATTTTGTTCAATTGAGCAAGAGTTTGATAACATGGAATATAAAAGAATTACAGCATGATAGCAACCTGTCCTTAGGTTATTTTTAACTAATTCCCACAAAAATATGAAAATATGGAGATTAATAATATTATCAATAATTCAACATATTTGAGCTTTACAAAATGTTTTAATACATTAGTTTGTGCTTCATATTCTTTTCTCTACCAACATTTTTTATAAGGTAAAAATGGATTAAAATGAAAATCAAAGCAGATATCCTTGAAATTGGTTGGTTGTTGTCCTTTGTTCTCAAAGAGGACCAAAATGGTATCATTATGTTAGAGTCAAGTTACAGTGTCAGACTGTGGCTGATGAAATCAACATGAGTTGGGAATACTTTACCACAGGTCAGGTCCAAATAGTCTATATGAACATTTGGAGTAGATTCTCTAACATTGTGCATTTGACATTACCTTTGAGCTGCTTCAATTCTCTTTTGCTCATATTGCTCAGCAGAATATCAAAGATGATTCAAAGAATAAACACTAAAATCCAATTCAAGAAAGGACATATAATAGTAGAGGAAAGTATATTCATGAGTGTCCATTTTTTTGCTTCCTTGTAAGTTATTCTTTTATTCTCTGGTACATACTTTTTTTTTTTTTTTAACTTTATTCTCTGATGAAAGTATGCCTTGCTGGGCAGTTCTGTGAAAAATTAATTCTAAAGTTCTTAAGAGAAACTTTGAGAATATCCTTGTATAGTTTTTTTTCTGACTACCACATGAGTGCTTGCTCTGTATGAGTTCTCCATGAAAGTCATTTTTCATATTCGAACGATGTTCGAACAGAGTTTCACCTGCATTAGCGTTTGAGAATGCTTAGCAGGTTAGTTTTGTTTTTTTGTTTTTTGTTTTTTAATTTATTTTATTAAAAATTAGAATAGAAAAAAGAAAAACAGAAAAGGAAAACAAAACAAAACAGAACTTTGTCAAGTACCTAGCAGAATATCAGAGATGATTCAAAGAATAAACACTAAAATCCAATTCAAGAAAGGACATATAATAGTAGAGGAAAGTATATTCATGAGTATCCAATTTTTTTTTGTTTGTTTCCTTGTAAGTTATTTTTTTATTTTCTGGTACATACTTTTTTTAACTTTATTCTTTTTTCCCCCTTTCAACCCCTCCTCACCTCCATAAAACAGGCTATCTTTAAGCACAGAAAAATGTTTTTTATGTTATATTATATATAGATATATACATACACACGTACACATCCCTGACCCACCCCCATTCACACAAATACTCACGCACATTATATGAACACACACATACATTCACACCTACCCACAGACCCACTCATACATAAACACATCTATGCACACACATACATAAAGCAACATGAATACATATCTACATCTACTCAGACATACATATATATATACACATGCATCTACCCACATGCAAACATTCATCCAAAACAACATCAGTATGGCTGACATATATTGTAGATTTCTCTCTTAATTGAATCTTTAATTTCAACTTATCTCTTCTTTCCTATCCTTGCCAACTCTTCTGCTTCCTTAACTTGCCTTGCTATTATTTAATCTCCATTCCCCATAGATCCCCCTCTTGTCTTCTTACCCCACCCTTTTGCTTCCCTCTCTATCCCTCCCTCCCCCCTTATTTCTTCATTTTTTTTATTAAAGCTTTTTATTTACAATACATATGCATGGATAATTTTTTAACATTGACCCTTGCAAAGCCTTCTGTTCCAAATTATTCCCTCCTTCCCTCCACCCCCTCCTCTAGATGGCAGGTAGTCATATACATGTTAAATATGTTTAAATATATGTTAAATCCAATTTATGTATACATATTTATATAGTTATCTTACTGCACAAGAAAAATCGCATCCAGAAGGTAAAATAAAACTGGAATAAAAGAAAACAAAATGCAACAACACAGAGAGTGAGAATTCTATGTTGTGGTCCACACTCAGCTCCCATGGTTCTTTCTCTGGGTATAGATGGCTCTCTTCATCACTAAGCAACTGGAATTGATTTGAATCATCTCATTGTTGGAGAGAGCCACGTCCATCAGAATCGATACCCCCTTCTTATTTCTTCATAGACCTTTGATAGTATGTGAGTAGTATTACCTATTTAACTCATTCCTGATGTGAGTAGGTTTACAGAACTATAAACCTTCCTCCCCACCTCTAATGCTTGTATGTCTATTCTTCTTCTGCATCTCATTTATATAACATAATTGCTATTTTTACGATTTTACTTTTTTTTAGAGTATATTTAACTCTGTTCCAATCCAATCTTTTGAGCTATCCAGGTACTGATATCAATCTTAAACACATGATATACATTTCCATGTTAAAATCAAACAAAGAATTAGTTTGTTAAATTCCTTCAAATTGATCTTTAATATTGGCTCTTATATGTTGAATTATCATTGAGTTCAGGTTTGGTTGAAAGTCCTGAAAATCTACAAGTTTGTTGAATATCCATTTTTAAAAAATTTAATATTATAGATAATTTAGCTGGACACAATATTTTTGGCCACAAGCCCAGATCTTTTGATTGCCAGTATATATGCTTTCAGGACCCGTGATCTTTAATTGTGACTGCTGATAAATCCTGTACAATTCTAATTGCAGCTCCAGCATATTTGAATTTTTTTCTCATAACTTGAATTTTCTCTTTAGCTTGGGGCTTTCAAAATTTGGCAACAATATTCCCTTGTGGTTTCCACAAAGAATCTTTTGAAGTGGTGATGGATGGATTTTTTTTCCTATTTCTTCTTTTCCCCTAGTGTTCTATCATTCCAGGACAATTTTCTTGCATTATTTCTTGCATTATTGTGTCAAGGTTCTATTTTTGGTCAAAGCTTTTAGGTAGTCCAATTATTTTTTTTTGTAATCTGTTCTCCAATTCCTTTGTTTTTCTTATAAAATATTTCACTTTCTGTTCTATTTTTTCATTCTTTATATTCTGTTTTGTTATTTTTTGGTCTCAGAGTTTCACTGGCTTCCTCTTGCCCAATTCTAATTTTCAAGGAGTCTTTTTTTTTCTTTAACATTATATCTCCTTTTCTGGTTGGTTAACTTTTCCCCCATAAACTTCGTGTTTTTCTTGGATGGTTTTTATTTTTATTAGTTTTATCTCAATGTCTCTCATTTGATTTTTAAATTTTTTTTGAGTGCTTCTATAAATTCTCTCTGGGCAGGGAACTAATTAACATTACTCTTTGCCGTGCAAGATTTTTTTAAACTCTAGTGTCCTCTTCTGTACCCTATTCCCATAGGAGGTTTCAATGCTTGGGTTCTTTCTTCTTTGCTGGTTCATTTTCTAATGAGAAGTATTAGTGCAAGCACCTTTAACTGTGGTGTAGGAGGGGAATGCTTCCTCTAGCTTCACTTCAACTCTCCCCTCTCACCTAGAACTCCAAACCAAAAGCTCCACACTCCTGCAAGTGCCAGCCCCGCTGTGTCTGCATTTACCAGAGGTACTGGTTCCTTGTTTCCCTGGGCCAGGACTCTGCTGCACAGCTGGGTTTGTATTCCTTATCAGCTGAGGCTAACTCAGTCTTCCCAGACTCAGATTCTGGACTCCTCCTGCTATCTTGGATGTAAAAGTTCCTGTGGTTCCCATTGAATATCTATTAGACTCAGCTAGCCCCAGGGTTACCCATTTGGTGTTTCTTGGGAACTAGCCTGGAGGTGTTTGCACTTCACCATGGTTAATCCCTGGCCTGATGTCTTTCTTCTGATCTTCTTGGATTATACCAAGAAGACTCTTGATCTGCCCTAAATCCTCTTGATTTTACACTCATTTATGTTGATCCCGAGGACAAATTTGTTCTGTTTGTAGGGGAAATCTGGAGAGTTTGAAATTTACTGACCTCCTCTGCCATATTCTAAGAATCCTTCCCACAGTTTAGTTTGAGAAAGGACTTCAGAATCTGGTATTTTATCCTGCCAGGTGATATTCAGAATTTTTCTAAGGCAATTCAAAAGAAAGCGATTCATTTTCTTAGCATGATACTAGTATACTGTCCAGATTTCACAAGCATACAATAATGAGATCAGAAAATGGCTCTGTAGTTCTTGAGTTTGCTAGTCAATCTAATATCTCTTCTTTCCTACTTTCCTTCAGAGCCTCCTAAAAAATGAACTAGTTCTGACAATGCTTGTGCAAACTTATTATCAAGCTGGACATCCTTGAAAAGTATACTGCCAAAGTAGGTGAACTTATCCATAGCATTCAAACTTCTCCATTTTCTGTAACCAATCCTTCCACATATGGATGATTTGGTGGTGGCTGATGGAATACCTGTGTTTTCTTTGTATTAATTATGAGGACAAAATTAGCACAAGCAGCAGAAAATCAATCCATACTTTGCTATATGTTAACTTTGGAGGCTACATTGAGTGCACAATCATCTGCAAATATAAAATCATGCACAAACGCTCCCTCCACTTTAGTTTTGGTTTGTAGTCTTTTCAAGTTGAAGAATTTACCATTAATGTAGCAGCTGATTTTGATGCTATGTAAATCCTCATTTAAAGTGTCTGACAGAATATTAACAGACCATTCTCAAATGAAGACATTAAACCATTTCTAGTCATATGAAAAAGTGCTCTAAAAATCTACTGATCAGAGAAATGAAAATTAAGACAACTCTGAAATACCACTACACAGCTCTCAGATTGACTAAGTTGAAAGGAAAAGATAATGATGAATGTTGGACGGGTTATGGGAAAACTAGGACATTGATGCATTTTTGATACTGGAACTATGCTCAAAAAGCTATCAAATTGTGCATACTCTTTGATCCAGTAGTGTTTCTACTGGGCTTGTATTCCAAAGAGATCTTAAAGGAGAGAAAGGAACCCACATGTGCAAAAATGTTTGTGGCAGCCCTCTTTGTAGTGGCAAGAAACTGGAATCTGAATGGATACCCATCAGTTGGATAATGGCTGAATAAGTTATGGCATATGGATCACAATATAATATTTTTAATCTCTTTGTTGTTGTTCACTTGCATTTTGTTTTCTTATTCATTTTCTTTCTTTTTTGATCTGATTTTTCTTGTGCAGCAAGGTAATTGTATAAATATGTTTATATATATTGGATTTAATATATATTTTAACATGTATAACATATATTTTATTGCTTGCCATCTAGGGGAGAAGATGAGGGAAAGGAAAGGAAAACTTGGAATATAAGGTTATTCAAGGGTCAATGTTGAAAGATTATCCATTCCTATGTTTACAAATAAAAGGAAAAAAAAGAAAAAAAATCAAAAAGTATTTGGCAATATGGCTAAAAACATCATGCTAAAAAGCATAGGAACAAAAACACAGCTTTATTTTGCTCTGTTGGTGACTGGGAAATCTCAAGAGCATCATCCATTGTCCAGAAGTCAGGTAAGTATGCTATTGTGAAATTGATATACAATACTGATAAACTTTTCTGGACAACCAAATTTTGATTTAATTTTCTACAAACCCACATGACCGACAGTTTCAAAGATTTTGATCAGATCTACAAGTATTATATACACACCTCTGTTCTACTCCTTCATTTCTCTTAGAGTTAACAGGCAGCAAAAACCATTTCCACTTTTCCTTAGTACCTTCTGAAGCCACAGTGGCTCTCAGGTAGACGACTACTTCAGGTATAAAATCAGCCTATTAAGGAGTGCTCTGGCAAGGATCTTGCCAGCTATGATTGAAAGAGACCTCATGTGATTGTCACAGGATAATTTATTTCCTTTACCTTTATAAAGTTGAATAATGGAGGCATCATTGAACTTGGGGATCATCACCTCTTCCTGCCATGTCATCTGGAGAATTTCAGTTAGCTTTTGCATGAGCAAATGGTCTCTCATCCCCCAAAAAACCTTGTAAATATCAACTGGAATAAAATCAGCACCTGGTCCTGAGTTATCAAAAAAAGAATTCTATAATGACATTCAGAACTTCTTCTTCAGTTGGAACTTCAGCTGAGGAGAGATTGATTACAACCTGAGATAAATAGTCATTGACTTCAGCATTGATTGGTGATAGTCTGTTGAGAATATAGAAGTGTTCAACCCTTCTCTTCAGGATCATATCTGCATTACTATTCAATGCGACTCCAGCAGCACTGAAAAATTGAGATGCACTATAAGCCTTTGTTTCATAAATAGCCCTCAAAGCTTATGGAAGTACTTTGGATTGTTATTGTCATCATAAAATTGAATTGCATTTGACTTCTTACTGAGCCTTGAATCCTGCATGTCTCTAAGTTTTGTTCG
This sequence comes from Antechinus flavipes, assembly GCF_016432865.1. Lineage (NCBI taxonomy): Eukaryota > Metazoa > Chordata > Mammalia > Dasyuromorphia > Dasyuridae > Antechinus > Antechinus flavipes. The sequence goes on from NC_067401.1 coordinate 276,916,963, forward strand.
TACTTTACTTTTGATGGAGTTGATTAATACTTTCTTAGAGACTGATAAATTGTTTTGCTGATACACCTTGTCAAATCTTTATTTTTTCATTTAGCAGCTTCTGACTTTCCCCATCATTTTTATCTAACGTGTCTTAATGTTTGCAATTGTTCTGATCCAGTTGAGCAAATGTAGTACTATACCCCAAATTTCTGAAAACTACCCACTCCTTTTCTGCTCCACTTCTGTTGCCAACTGTGTGTTAGCTCAAATTATTCTCCAAATTAGTAACAAACAGTTTCCTCTCAGAGAATGGCTCTAATTTGGTGACATTAATTCTTCTGGTAGTATTTTCTGTAGTGGGGTCATCATTTTTGTTGAATTCAAATATTCAACTTGGAGAGGATAAGTCTATGATCAGTCCAGCACTTTGCACGACATATTGCCTCCATCACTCTCACATTCTGTCTGCCTTTTCTCCTTACAATCACATAGTCTATTAAATACTGATGTTTGCTGTGAGGGTGCATCCACGAAGTTTATTGAGTTCAGATAACCACAGTGTTGCTGATAAGAAGATCATGAAATTCACAAGTCTTCAATAGTAAATGACCATTGCTTTTGCTATTTCCAACTCCACTTCTTCCAAGGACTCCCTATCATGGCTGAAAGTCTTATTCTACTCTAGCATTAATATCACCAGAATTATAAGCTTGTCCTCTTTTGGAACATTGATGATAAGGGTCTCCAGGTCTTCATAACATTTTTCTTCAACCTCATCAGGGTTCATCATGGTGGGAACTAAGCCACTGATTGTGAATTTTGCTGCAAATGGCAATTGCATTATTATGAGTTTGTCATTCACTCCTTTTGGTAGCAGGCAGGTTTGTTTACTAGATTAGTTTTGATTGCACAATCTGCATCAGCTTCATGGTACTCCCTTTCACTGTAGCTACTCCAGAAAAACATGAATCCATCTACAACTTCAGTAAGCTAGTCTTCTTTTGCTTTCTTTCACTCAGGGCTACAATTTGGATGAAATAACTCTTGAGTTTTCTTACAACAAGTGCCATTTATCTTTCAATTCTACTGGATTTTATGTTGTCTGTAAGTGTGAATACATTGCATGGACTTATTGTGAGTGGAATCAACTTTTCAGGAGTTTTGTACATTTTTTTGTTTCAATCACAGGATGGGATCCCTGCCATGGTAGTCAGGCCAGGATTGCAGAAGCAGACATTTTTAAGGCAAACTTTTCTACACCCTTCTTCATATCTGAAGGTGGGCAGTGCCATCTTTACAAGGTTGCTCAGACACCCAGGATATTGCCGAATCCATTACTACTTCCAGTGACTGGGCTGCCCATGTACAGCATTGTGATTACAAATCCAGTATATCTGCACCTATGGCTTTGTCACTAGCCTTTTGCCACAGGACTTTGAGATAGGTAGAAATGGTAAATTGGCATGGGTGATACTTTTTGATTCTTGTGTAAATTGGATCTAAGTGAAGATGAATTGCATGAAATCACTGGCCATATTGTTTTTTCTAGAGTCATTACTGCAAAGACAGATTCAAGATAGCTGGTTTTGACTTGGGCTATAGTGGATGATCTTGATGTCTTCAAAGTCTAACCAAGGTCTATGTGCTCCATAGTGTTTGCTACAGCTACCTTCATGGCCTTTAGAACAAATTGTTCCCATTCACTTGTTCCTCCAGGGGAAGTCTTCATATGCCTGGGATTGAAATTTTTCCTAACTCATTATAAGATTTGAAGCCCTCATTTACCCTAAACCTGGTTTAGCCTATGTGCTGAAGTGGTTTACAGATTGTGGCTGCTTAAGGACAGCTATATGATGCAGTGGATAGAGCACCAGCCCTGAATTCAGTAGAACCTGAGTTCAAATCTGGTTTCAGACACTTAATATTTCCTACTGTGTGAACCTGGGCAAGTCACTTAACCCCAATTAACTAAAAATAAACACATAATGTGGCTGCTTTGCACATTACAGCTTACAGGTGAGAATATTCATTTAAGTTAAATGGTTCCTTGCTTGAAAAAGAGAATGTTATCATATAGATTGAATATGACTTTTCTTCTATGCAAATTACTAAAATACTAATATTAGTCATTTATTCAATGAACATTAAATAACAAGTATTCTTCAGATTATTAGCTATTGAAAGAAGAAAACCAAATCAGTAGTCTCAAAAATGAATAATGTGCATTCACAATCAACAATGAAAAAGTAAAAAAAAAAATTCAGAAACCATTTGTCCAATTATACATGAACAAAACTGACAAATGAAATGAAATGAATGAATAAAACTATAAAATGTCCAGATTTACAGAACAATCAATAGAAGACTTAAATAGTCTAATTTCATTTTTTTAAAAATTGATCAAGCTATAAATGAACTTCTAAAGGGGAAAAATTTCAGAATCAGTTGGAATTACAAGAACATTTAGAGGGAAATTAATTCCAATATTATTTGCTCTCTCTGAAAATAGAAATAAGTAAATAATAAGTCCTATTATTCCTTCTGTGAAACAGATATGGCCTTGTTAACTATTGTGGGTAAGTTAAAAGTAAAAAAACAACAACTATAGACCAATTTTTCTAAGTTATAATAATAAAATAATGTTTTCTAGGAAGCTACAGCAATATATCACAAAGAATATACACTATCAATAGGTTAAATTTGTACCAGGAATTCAGAGCTGGTTCATTTTTTTAAATCAGAAAAGCTATAAACATAACTCATCACATTATTAATAAAACAAGTAAAATCATATGTATTTTTTCAATGAATGCTAGAAGGGTTTAAAATAAAATACAATACTAATTCCTCTTAAGGGAAAAAATGGATCTTTCCTAAATATGATAAGTAATATCTATCTAAAACCAAGAGTTAGAATTTTTTGTAAGGGATATAAACTAAATTCTAATAAATTTAAGTAAAAATTCTAATAAACAAATAAAAATCTAATAAATTCTAATAATACAAAGATGTCTTTATCACTGTTACTATTCAATATACTGCTAAAATACTAACTATACTAAGAAGATAAAAATTAAAAAAAATTGAGGAAATTAACATAAGCAAAGAGAAAATAAAATTATCTTTGCTGATAATAATGATGGTTTATTTGGAGAATTCTTGAGAATCAACTAAAAAAGTAATGGAAACAATTGACAACTTCAGCAAAGTAGAATAGAAAATAAACTTGTATTAATCATCACCATTTTTATATTTTATCAACAAAACTAATAAGATATATAAAAAGAAATTCTATTTAGAATAACTACCAAAATTATAAAATACTAGGGAGTGTATCTGTTAAGATATACTTTGGAACTATATGAAAAAAAAAACAACTACAAGAAATTTTTATAGAAATAAAAAATCTAAATAATTGGATAAATAATAATTATTCATGGGTAGAGAAATCCATTATAGTGAAAATGGCAATGCTACAGGTATTTCTTTGCTTATTCTATGCCATATCAATCAAACCACCAAAGGTTTATTTTATAGACTTAAAAAAAATAACTACAAAATTCATCTAACAAAACAAAAGTTCATGAAAGTCAAAGAAAAAATGAAAAAAAAAAAAGGGAGTAGGAAGGAAGCCTAACAGCATTAATTCTTAAATTATATTTCAAAGCAATAATCTTTGAAATAATTTGGTAATAGTTATGAAATAGATAAGGTGATTACCGGATTAGGTAATCCTCTGTAAAAACAAAGATATAACAAAATCCAGTAGGTGCATGGAGTTGAGAAAACTGAAGAATAATATGGCAGGAAGTAGGTTTAGGCCAACATTTCACTATGACTATGACTTCACTATAAGCTTCAAATGGATACATTGCTTAGATATAAAGAGTGACATCATAAACAAGGAGAAAGATTGAAACCACAGAAGGGAAGAGTTCATAACAAAATAGAAAGGGCAACAGAAGATAAACAAAAAATTCTGATTACATAAAATTTTAAAAGTTTTAGACAAAAAAATCCAAGTTATCAAAAATTAGATGAGAAGCAATAAAAAGGGAAAATATTCTTTGTAATAAGTTTCATTGAGAAAGGTCTTGTTTCTATTTTATACAAAGAAGTAATTCAAATTTATAAAATAAGAATCATTTCTCTAGTTGATAAATGGTCAAATGTTGTGAATAGATAATTTTTAGAGCAAGCATCTTAAGCTTTTAATAGCCATATTTGTTAAAAAATTCTAAATCATAATAAAGAAATGCAAATTAAAATAACTCTGAAGTTTCAATTTACATCTCAGATAGGCACAGTTGACAAGGGAAAATGGAAAATGCTGGAGGAACTATGACAAAATATGCATAGTAATGCATTGGTGATGGAGCTGTTAACTCATCCAGTCATTCTACAATGCAATTTGGAACTATTATCCGAAAAGCTATTAAAATGAACAGGCTCTTTGACCTAGCAATACAACTACTAGGGTTATACCCTAAAGAGATCAAAGGAAGAAGAGAAAGGACTGACATGTACAAAATATTTGTAGCAGCCTTTTTTGTAGTGGGAAAGAATTGGAAATTGAGGGGGTGCTCATCAATAGAGAAATGACTGAACAAATTATAGTATATGGATATGACTGAATACAATTTTGACATAAAAATGATGAAATGGATGGTTTCATAGAAATATAGGAAGACTTGCATGAACTGATGTATAGTGGAATAAACAGGAGAACAATTTAAACAATAATAAAAGTATTTTTATAATAATTTTGGAAGACTTAGGAACTCTCATCAAATTTGAGACATTTCCCCCAACTCAACGCAAGAATTTGTATTGCTTTACTATTAATCTTGTTAATAAGGGTTTTGTTTTTCTTGCTTTCTTAGTGAGGGAAGAGAAAAGGAGAGGAGGTTAATTTTCATTGATTAAAATTTTTTAAAAACTGGGGTTATGGGGCAGCTAGATGGTGCAGTAGAGAGAGCACTAGTCTTGAAATCAGGAGGACCTGAGTTCAAATCTGACCTTGGACACTTAACATTTCCTAGCTATGTGACGCTGGGCAAGTCATTTAACTCCAATTGCCTCAGCAAAAAATCCCAAAAAACAAACAAACAAATAAAACTGGGATTAGGTTTATATCTGAGAGGAAGCGGATAAAGTATACTTTAATTAATGTACTTGAGCCAATTTTGTAGGGATGCTAGAGTTTTAGTCACCTCCATTAATGTAACTATTGTTTATTCTTCATATTAATGATGTGAAAATTTGTTTTTCTTTTTTTAAATCAAATTTTTATTGTATTAGATTTGAGGTCATAAACAGAAATGTTCTACAGAAAAAAAAAAAAAAAAAAAACAGTTCTTAAGTAATTCACCTACCAGCAGAGTATTGCAAAGAAAACCCAGGAAATGAACATGTTTTGGTCACATTTTCAATTTTGAAATCTTTTTATGCACTAGAAACATATCAAAAAACATAGGATCTCTAATGTCACTAGATATGACTAAACCTGCTTCTATTTTTTACATCATCAACTACATAAAATATTGATTCAATTAAGTTGTAAATTGCTTCCATTAATCATTTTGTATTGGGATTTAAAATACCTTTTGAAAGGGCTACTAGGAATGAGATGGAATCGTTTTCATATTAAAAGTTTGTTGGGATACCAGATTGCAAAATCACCATGTAGTTCCTGATTTTCGTCCTACTAATCATTACGCAGAATGTACCATATTTTGATTTGAACCTTGTCTCTGTACATTTCAACTTCATTCCAATTTTACTGCCTCATTGATTAATTTACAGAATTAAAAACCATAACTGAATTCTATTACCTTTCTTGTACACTAGCCAATAATGCACAATTAAACAGGGAGGTGGCCACCCAGACTCAAAAGCTACCACATTCTTTGCTAGACTTAAAGTCAAAAGGTATGGAAATGACATGATCCCAATTTCCCAAAGAAAATAAATCAGCAAACCAGTAAAAATATCCACTCTGCTGTGGAAATGAGCACTTGTTTTAGTAATATCACTTTCAGTTAGAGGAAAAATTATAATCTTCAGCACCAAATCTTCATTATTCAGGTTCTGAAATCACTCCTCAGGAACCTTAGTCAGAATTTTAAGGAGTGGAGTAGTGTTTTATAGTAGAAAAGTGATGGTCTTAGAATCAAAAGTTGTGCTTTCTAATTTCTACTCTTCTGCTTACAAACTATATAATTTTGGGCAAGTTTTTTTTTCTGGATTTGTTTCCTTAATAAAATTAGGAGATTGTTCCTTCAAAGCCTAATATTTTATGAAACTATGGTTTGCTTTTTAATAAGGCCTCTTAGGAGGATGGGATGGCAACTTTATACCCAAGCAACTTCTTTATGTCCAATTAACAACAGAGAAGTACAGAGATTTAATATTGTCTTGAAAAACATATGTTTAAAGCCTGATGTCAATTTAATTTCCTTCAACAAACAAAGTAAGCACCTACTAGTATTAAGGTAGTAGAGATATTTTCACATATACAAAAATAAAAACAGTTCCTGCCTTCAAGGAATCTATTTAAAAAATCAACAGGTACACAAATAATTGAATACAAAGTATATACAATTAATTTACTAGTTGATTGGGCATTGCTAACAGCGTGGGGAAGTGGCAACAATATGGAGGTATCACTGAAGAGTAACCTTAAAGGACTTTGAAATCAATATCATAATCTATTACTAGCAGGATTTATTAATATACTAATTACATGAGTGTCTTGATTGATTCTTTTAGATCCTGAAAATTTATTATGAAATCATCTTTAATCTCTGTTGGCAGGAGGCTTTTGAGTATTCAGAAGTATTTGAAAGTATATGTTAATGGTTGGTTGCTATAGATACTCTTCTGGGAGAGAGTAAACCCATTAACATCATCTTGAAGTTCAAAAATGTCTATTTTACTAGTTAATCTGCAATTTTTAATTTATGAAAGTTAATACTGAAAGGGTTGTGCTAAAAGAACCGCTTGGTGATAAATAGAACTATTCAGTCATAGTCTCATAGATTTCTAGCTGGAAGGTACCCTAGAAAGTCACCTACTCTAATTTGCTCATTGCTATGATGGAGAAACTGAGGTCCAGAGGGGCAAATTGATTTCCTTAGAATTGTTTCTGTAGTAAATATAGAGCAGGATTCAAAGCCCTAACTTGTGAAGACAAATTCAACACTCTTTTCATACTACAAGTTTTGGAAGAAAGAAAGCTGGGTTAGGAAAAGAGGTTCACTCAAAATTCTTTTCATAAATGGAAAATTATCCTTAAATTTTTGGGGGATTCCTTGGAGAGAAAGTGCTTTGGGGGTGGGGTGATTAAACTGGTAAGTGAGAGGAGCTCTAGACAAAATGTGTACAATTAAGAGTGTTGATTAAGATAAAAGAATTAGTTGACTTTATGCCCTCGCCAGTAACATTAATCCATATAATAATTTAGTGAATGCTTTCAATACAACATAAATAAGGAGACTGAATTTCCTTTGACAGTAATATCAGAATAATATTATGATTGAGTAAAAGTGGTACCTGTGAATGAATTTGACTATAAAGGGCACTAGCATTGGTGGTAAAAATGGGGTCATTGTCCAATAGTTCTGTGTGAATGCATCAACAGTTTTCTGAAGAATCTAAATATCTGTAGAGATAAAGCTATACTTGACTAGGGAACTGAGGAAGAGCCAAAAGACTGCTATTGAAAGTACAAAATGTTTGAAGAGAATTCCTTGGTAGATTACTTTGGCCATGTACCTGAAACTAGGAGGCTAGAAATAGAGACTACTTCAAATTTAGTATTTCAGTATAGTCACAAGGAATTGAGATAGAATAGACAAGACTTTGAAAGTGAGATGAGATAAGAAATTGAATCTAAAAGATCTTCATTAGGATTAAGTATAAGTTCTGGCAATAGACAGCTAAGAGAAGCAAAGACTATTGCTTCAGCTATAATCGAAGTAAAGTTTATATAAGCTTCTTGGAAAGTTGAGATGTTGCAAAATATAATTATGAAAATGCTGACTTTTTGGTATGGAGTAAAGTGGAATTTAAATTAGATCATGTTGAATTTGTGGTAGAGGATTGTGCTGGTAAATATTTAACAATCAGGTCTTTGGAAAAATAATTGTAGTATCTCTAATACTTTTAAATTTAATCTTTTTTATTAACATTTTTCTTCATCACTTAAACCTAAAACAATCAATAAAACAATAAATCAACCTATTTTGTAAGGTTTGTCCATTTCTAAAGTGCAAATACGTTGAAATTTTAGCATTTAGCTCACTCAAGTGGATGTTCCAACTGGTTCCAGCATACTTCCATATTATGTATTCAGCAGGAGGTACTAATTGGTGTTTAAGAGAGATAGGAATGAATTTGGTAGTTCACTGTTTAAAACTATAGCTGAAATTAAGGGGAAAAGAAAGAAGGAAAGAAAGCTGGAATAGGGAAAGGAGAAGACAGGTCTCATTCAAATTTCTTTTCATAAATGAAAAATGATCCTTAAAACTTTGAGGGATTCTGCTTTAAGGGGTGAGATGGCTAAACAAGTAAGTGGGAGAAGTTCTAGACAAAATGTCTAGTATTCCAAACAATTTGATCCTCTCTTTGGGAATTGAACATCCTTTTCGCCTTGAAGAAAAACAATGAATTTGTTAAAACAAAGTTTGAGTTTATTCTTCCACACGCTGTCCTTTCTGAGCCTAACAGTTTCTAGTTTTCTACACAATTTCTCTATTGATTTTAGGAAAGAAACTAATTGCTGGATTGTAAGAACGTGCAGGATTCTGATTTGAGAACACAATTCTGGTACCAGTATATATTGGGGCATGAAGTTCCTTTCTTCCCTAAAATATATACCATGTTGTGAAGGTGAATGTAGGTTGGAATTCAGGAATGCCCTTTCACCCTCAATTTCCTGAGCAAGGGATGCAAGGACCAGTCAGGGGACTTCCTTAGGATATTCCAGCTGATATTCAGGTTCTTTTTTCTTTGCCTTGGGGCCTGCAGCTATGTGGATTAAGGCCGAAGTTATTAGATCCCCTAGGCTAGTCTGCTTTCAGGGATCGGAGAGTGGGGTCGGTCAAGTGGGAAATATGCCGCTATTATAGCCGATTTAGCAACTAAAGCGAAATCAGTTCATTCAAGTGACTGAATCTCTCTGACCCTCCCTTGGCCCCAGTCCTTCGCTGGTCTTTTTAGAGAGATTCTTTCTTCGGTAGGACCTCAGGCCAATGAAAGAGAAGAAAGCTAGCCTGAGGGCTATTGGCGAAGCGAAATTTTGTGAGGTACCTCAGAACTTTAATAAACTGCAAGACCCAGAGACATGAGCGCTTTCTGCGTGGTCCTGAGTGAGTCACTGACTCTGTAGTGCGCTATCTGCTGCACAAGGAAGGCATTCACTATTATGCCCTCCATACAACGAGACGGTTGTTTACTCGTAACGGGAGCTTTTCAGCTTTTCTCCAACCCGGAGCGCCTTTGCAGCCTCCCTTTCCCCCTCCCCATTCTTGGATGAGACTGAGGATTTCCCTGTCAATGTTAGTATAATTTCTTTGCAATAAAGTTCTGAATTTGCCCCCAAAGCGGAAAGGTCAGGCCCCAGAAAACTGGGAAGGGGAGAGGCTTTTTTTCCTGTCCCGAGAGTGGAGCTGGAAGATCAAGAAATCCCTCCAGCTGCACCCAGAAAGCGGGGAGGAGCCTGGCACTAAGGCTTTTGCAGCGGGGAACTCCGAGGCGTAGTGGTTGAAAAAAGCAGATTGAAAATGAGCTGGCTGCCCTCTAGTTTAAGGGAACCCCTTGGCTGGGAGAGCATGGAATAGAATGCTCATTCCAGTCTTTTGAACAACCCCCAGGTTCACCGGGAACTAACTAGCAAAACCTTTAGTGGGGATAAGTGACCAGGCTTCTCATACTTGCCAAATATAATGCCCCCTGTACTTCTTTTAAATCAAATACTGGCTTCAAATTCCGGATCCACTGATCTATATTTTTGCAGATTCCTCTATTTCTTCCTTCGCCTCTCCCTTTCTCTTCTACCGTTTTGCCTGTTTTTCCATTCTCCCTCTTTACCCCTTCTTATCTCTCCATCTTTTCTTTCCTCACTCCTTTTTCCTGAGACACCCTTCGATTTCTCCCATTTTTATCTCCCTTCTCTCCCCTCCTCTTAAAAATTCTAGAGAATTGTTGAGAATAGCTTCCTTTGGGAGGAAAGTTTCACCTCCAGTTAATATTGAAGTTTCCAGAATAGAATAAAACTGGGTTGCCAAGATATTGATTTGTCCTATCCATGAGATCAGAAATATGAAATTATTTTCCGAAGTTATTTTTTTTAAACTGTAAAGGTAAGGTAAATTTTGAAATTGTATTTCAGGACACTGAGCGATCTTCCTTTAGGAGATTTAATTTGATATTATCGTATCATAATATACCTTGCAGATTCTATACAGCCATCACTAACTTCCTCGCAAATCAGGCTCCCCCAAAGTCCCTTAAAGTTCTGAGGGTGTTGGGTATTTTCTTAATTCTTTTCTCAGGCAATTTCAAAAGCTCTTAATCATTAAAATCTAGGCAGAACTGGAGTCCAGCAAAGCTCATGTCTAGTGTTTTGTTGATGATCTTTTAGACTGAGAGGTTTGGAAGAGGGAGCGAATGGAACCTTTTCCCTAGACCATTGAAAGGTGTAAAGAAGACAGCTAGAAAGATCCCTACATATACCCCAGGAAGAAAAAATTCTGTATTCAGGGTATGTAGAAGTCCATACTTAGAGCCAATATATGGAAATTCTCACATATAGGAAGCATAAAGAAATATCTACATGGACATTATTGTACATTGGAGTTCCCGCGATCTCTTTTCATCAAGGGAAGAAAAACATACCAAAACACTATCTCTCCCACTTTCCAGTTCACTGGAGTTGTACTAGGAGGGTGGGAAAACAGAGAATAGTTGGTTTGGGATATGAAACCATCATAGTGACTTGTATATATATATATATATATATATATATATATATATATATATATATATATATATATATATATACACACACATTTAATTCATTGTGATTAAGTGCTGAGGTGGGGGAGAAACCAGGACTAAAGTAAGAAATGCAAACATCAAGGACAGATTTCAGTGTATTTGCTTTTAGAGAAACTGGGGACGAGAGAAAGGGGGTGGCATAGAAGCGAAAGAAAGGACAGGCATCTCATAATCATTGGCCTCGAGAGTAACTTTAGTTGCCATGGTTTTTGAAAGGAATAAAGCACACAGTCATAGTACCAATTGTACCCGAGCTCTTTATCCATGTTGTAGCTACTGAGAACGGATAAATTCCCTGGCGGTTTGCATCAAGAATCAACCAGAACACGTTTCCAATCCTTGATTACTCGTCTACCTCCACCCCCCCGCCTTGGAGCCCCCTCAACTCGGAAGCCTTTCGGTGTACCCTTAGGGCTCGAAATATATTTGGCCTGTGTGCGTGGAATTAAAGTTGATCGAATGCATAGAGAGCTCTTATGGGACTAGGAGAGAATGTAAGTGTACTGTGGGAATAGTGGGATAACCAAGTGCAGGCGGCCCATAGCCTCGGGGAAAGAAGCTCGGCGCCTTTAAAGGGAGCGGCGAAGAGCTCCCGCCAGGAGGCGTGTCAGTATCAGCTACCACCGCTGCTGTTGCTGCCGCTGTTGCTGCCACTACCACTGAAGAAGTGGCTACTGGCATTGGAGCCGCCTTCACTGGCACTGGGATCCCGAGTAAACCTTAGTCCCGGATCTCGGACCTCCGCAGCTCCTCGACTTCCTGGACAACCTTATTCAGGCTCTTCTGGGCTGCTCCTCCCCTTGCTCCCAGGGCCAACCTCTTCCTACCCCTCTGCCCTCCCGCCCACCTCTCCAGACTAGAAAGGTAAGAATTCCCCGGGTGTGGTGTGGATTCTGCTCTTGGCTCTTAGGTTCCCCTTTTTAACAACTCTTTTGTTTTGTTTTTTCCCCTAAAGGTCAGGAGATACATGGGAGTGGAGTAGGGAGGGAGAGGATATTATTTTCTAGCTTGTGGGAAAGAGGAGATAGAGGAAAACTAGAAGGACCCCTGCTCACACTGGGTTCACACTGGGGCATTTTCCTGAATGGCTTTGTCCCACTCTCTTCAGTGAATTGCAGTTAAAAATATATCTGGTCCTGCTTGCCAGGAGTACTTACTTTCTCCAAATGGAGTAATTGAATAAATAAAGGTGTCAGTCATTGGGCAGGAAAAACAAAAACTCTGTTCGGAGAGTATAACTAAACACCAGGGACCAGGCTATTGATCTATATATCCATCTGTTCATCTAGGTATCATTTATCTTCTTTGGTTATATAGTGATAAAAAGTTGTATTCATTTGCTTTTGGCATTATCCAGAGTTCATGAGAAGGAACCTTAGGAAAAAGGCCAGTACTTCAGAGTTAGAGAAAAAAAGGACTTAGAGGATTGAATTATACATGCCTGGAGTACAAGGGTAATGACTCTTATGCCATGCCAGATTCATCTCCAAGGCAATACTCTTTCTTTTAAACACAAGAAGACTTTTTCTAGGAACTTAGAAAATTACTTTAGATATAGGTGGTAATAGACAACTTAATACTACCGCTTAATTGAAGCTCAGAAGTTCTTTCCTCTCTCTAAACCAATGCTCTAAGCATTCTGGTCCTCAGAAATTAGCTGATCTCTTAATTTTATATGCTCCACAGAGCAAGCACCTTTACACTCTTTTGTAATTTAAGCAGTCTTTCATTCAATTTCTGGAAGATACAAAATATTGTGCTTTTTCCTCTATTGACCAAACTTTATTACTTTATAAATCCAGAATGCCCCACTTCTGCAAGACATAAATCCATTTCCTACCAAAAGCCTAAGAAATTTGTGGATAATTAATTGAAAAAAATACCAGTTTTCAGTGGAGTGATAACAGAAATGTGTTGCCTAGAGAAAGTCTTCCCCCCTACTTAAAGCTTGTTGAAAAATACACTTCTTCAAAAACTTTAAAAACTTTTTGAACGTGTCAATTTGTAACAATCCAGTCTCTAAGGGCACACTTCTTTTCAGCATCTAAAAATTAATCACTACATTAAATATCATTAACCACCAATGCAACAGAAATATTGTGCTAAACAATGATATGAATTAACAACAGTTGAAAAGGAACCTCTAGTCTTATAGCTTGTAGGAGTTGAATGCATGTGGGCAGTAATATTCCCTTACCTTATAATAATATCGACATTAATTTTATTCCTTGACATACTCATAGAACAGTGGGACAAGATGATTATTTCAGGCAAGATGAAATATAAGCACATAGGTATATGTCAGACATTACTGTAAGATGGTGTTCCCCTGTTGCCACATTGTAAAAGCAAGGCTCTAAAGGCAAAGCAAAGTGGAAGTAGAGGAGAAATTCACAAGACAATTCTTTAAGACAAATATATATATATATATGGATTTTCATATATAGGAAGGTGAAGCCTCTTTAGAGAAACTGGGGAATGAGTTCAGGCTATTTCAGGATGTGGCACTGGTAGTCACTTACATGACTATATGCTGAAAATGTAAATACATAGCCTAAAAACCATTTGTGATATGAAGATTAATATGCACATGGACATGTCCCAGCAGGTGGCAGCTGACTAGAATCAGATTCATCCTTACTATGAGAATAGAAAATTAAAATGATCTCAAGTAATAATGCTTAGTATTGAAAGGTCATTTGTGTAAGAAAATGTAAAAAACAGTTAAAATAAAGCAAGGATATTTTGATCGCTGAAATAAAACATTGTACAAACATGATGTGTGTTTTTCCTTTCTGTTACTTCCAAAAGCTCAAAATTTATTATTCTAGTCTATTGTGATCTCCCCTACCCAGTGGTCTGCATTAATACTCAACCATTCTACTCACTGTGTGTGTGTGTGTGTGTGTGTGTGTGTATACAAAAACAAATGTATGTGTATTATGCAATTTCTGTTTTGACCTTGGAGTCCATAGAGATTTAGCTACTAAAGATGTCATATAATAGAAATCTAGAAATAGCCAAATAATACTACAGAATAATGTATATAAACTTTATTAATGTTAATTATAGATGGCTTTTAATACTAATTTCAGTTTTCCTTCAACTTTAGACTGACTGACAAGACTGACATAATTTAAGAAAGGGATATTTTTTTCTGTCAAATCCCATATAATGAATTTTTACTTTAGCACACAGTAGTAGTATTATTTTAAAAAAATATTTTAAAGATCTCCAAATCTGTTTATTGAAGATATTTCTTAAACTCAGAGAGGGGATTGATTGTAGCTGAGAGGAAATTTATTATTTTTGATAAATACTTTTCCCCTATGATGTTTGATTAGAAAGAATTAGAATAGAACTTCTTATCCTTATACCAGATGGGATTCTGGAGGTGGTGAATTTTAAGACTTTAACTAATTGTACACTTTATAAATGTCTAGCCATTGAATACTGACAGCCTCTAATTCAGTTTTCTGAATTGTTGGTGGTCTTTAAAATATTTCTTTACTAATAAATAGATATTCTTAGTGATAATGAATAAATTCACATTTAATATGAATGGTTTTCACAGTACATTAGAAGAAATGAATATAGTCCCATTGGAATAAGATTCCAGTCACTGAAAGCAGTCCTAAATCATGAAACACAAACTAATAATCAAGATATTGAACAGAGCAGAACTATTAAAATATGAAGATAAGCATTTGTTTTCATTTTAGTAAATCTTTGATCTCCACGTGAAGACTGCATTTTGAGGTTTCAAACAAACACATTGTGGTGCATTATTATTGTGGAGTACAATACAAGGATGTTGAACTTGAATCTTGTAGTACTGTCCATGGTTCTGAAAAAAGGTCGTACGTGTCTCGTAGATCTTCACACAGGTGCAGTCGCTGTCCGTGGTGTTGAACCATTCAGCTTAATGCAGTAAAAAAGTGAAATAGCAAATTTTAAGATAGATCCTTTGAGGAATTATGATAAAAAGCAATTTATCCTACAGCACTTGAAAATTAATTTACTGAACGAGAACTTTGTGAACCTGTAAACTTAACCTCTACCCTTCTTCTATCCTTTTAAACTAATAGTTGTGTTCATAATATGTTCACACAAATCAAAAACAGTTTAAATGATATGTACTAAATGGGGTAAATTACAAACTTCATTATAATTTTGAAATACATTAACTGGAAATAAGAAAAAGTAAGAGAGAGTACTTTTTATTTTCTCAGGATATATAAAATAGCTTGTACACTGAACAATAAGTGTCTTTTGATTGTTCACAAGTAAAAAATCACTATCAGACAATTATTCTACAATATTTGAGCATTAGAGGGAATTAAGGATATTCAAAATTACTTTGAAGCTAAGTCTTTATAAAACCAAATATAAATTTATCAAATAGAATGGAATAAATGAAGGAGGAAATACAAGAAATAGCATCTTGGACTATTCATGTTTTTCAAGAGCTATTCTAAATATGGACTGAAGGAGTCGCTAGATACCCTTAGTTTTATTACTAGGTATTCCTTTTAAAAGTGCTCAAATAGTCAAATTATTTGATTGAATTGCCTGCTCCACTGCAGAACTAGCCATTCATGATACTTATTTTTGACACTGCAGTTATGCCTCCATCTTTAAAAAAAAAATTCAATGACATGTAATAGCATTTGCAGAATGTAGATTTCTTTTTTAAAAAATTTAACATTTTACAATTATTTAAGTTAAGTTGTATAGAGAAAATCAGAGTAATAGAATAAAAAGAACTTGTTGAGATTTTATTAATTTTTTTTACCACTCAGAGATCCATAATAAAGAAAATATTGATAATATTTGTTCTTATTATACTCTCTGTTTAAAATATGAACCTATTTCAGAATTAAATGCTGTCATGTCAATCTTTAAAATGACCCAAAATAACTTTTAGGTAAATATTGGCATCACAGTATATATTCTAATTAATTTCTACATTGAACTTTCATCTTTGAAAGGAATCTTTCTCTTGGGAGGAAAGGGGACAGATTAGGAATTAAATGCTTTCTTAGAAGTATTGGTTCACAGTTTTGAAGGTTTGCCCTTTAGAGTGCTCAAATTTTTTAAAATGATGAACAGTGAAATCTTTATTAACTTCAAAGACAGTTTCTTTTATGATCTGAATTAACAGCATTGGCTATTTCAAAATTTATGTGTTTTTAACATAACATACAGCTTATTTTCAGCTAATAAGTGCATTTTTATATTTTAAGGTGAAATACAGTTCTTATTGGTTTTACTTTTTCTTTTTTAATTGGTTTTAATTTTTTTTTTATTTGAGAAAGTTGAATAAATTGGCTGGAGATGCAAATTATCACACTAGAAAATACAACTATTTAATGGGATTCAAAATATACCATCAGAAAACTACTAGAAACTTAAAGAACACTTACAGGGATGGCAAGAATGTTTAATGTTTAATAAGCTAAGTTGAAATTTATAAAACCATCATAAAATCACAGTAAGAAAAAACATGAACATAAATTATAGGAATACTTGGAGTTTTTCACCTCAATCCAAGTATCATTCATTTGCTCTCTTTTTATTTATGTATTGTACTCCCGGGCAAGTTGAGAAACTAATGATCAAATAGATTACACTTACCTCATCTTTGGCATTAAAAAAAATGTGTAAAGGGAAATCATGTAGCCAGGAGTAGTAATCAAGAGACATCCTTCACAAGTTTTTAAAGACTACATACAGTCATCCAATTTCATTCTATTCCATAAAAATAAGTGATAGAAAGTGAATATGAATACCAAGACCCTTATTAAGCCCAAGCGGGAGTTAGACTTTCACTTATATCCTCTGATAGTCTTGGAATACACCCCTCTTTTCCCCTTTTTAAACTGCTTCTAAGTAATAGTAGATTCGATCTAGCTTGTCATCTATTAAAATTCACGAATTGGTCTTAAATAGAACTGCACAGATTCTAGTCAATCTTTAGGGAAGGATTTTTGCTGGAAAAAAAAAAAAGGATTTTTCCATACATAAACAAACAAGACTTATTTCCTACAACACAAGGGTGCTCAGATCAGTTGCATAAGAGATATTGAGAAAGCTGTCTGGCTGGCAGTCTTAAGAGGAGAGCAGCTATCTCAATTTTTCTCACTTAATCTTGGCTTCACGTCAGAAGCTGTGCAGCAGTGCAGTAGAATAGAAGCCTAGCAAAGAGCCCTTTGTACGGTGACTGTTGCTATGTCTCGATATCTCCGCGATTTCCCAGGCTGGATTACCTATTGATTTTTCTCCTCCTTTGCTTCCTCAGGCTTACCCGGCTGGAATTGTGTGTGTGTTTTGGATTTCTCAAGGATTCTCCCCGACTAACATGGATGTCCCACCATTCCTTGCAGTTGAAGGTTGCTCCTTGGCGCAGTGAGTGAAGAACATGCAGGGACTGCTAATGGGTTTGGGCAGCGTAGACTCACTCCTCTCTCTGTGACCATGCCGTGATCGTGTCTGAGGGCCATCAGTCTACGTATTCTCATTCTTACCCTACCGGGGAGCCTGACGCTAAAAGGGGGAAGTAGGTGCCGCGCGTGTGTGCATAGAAACACCATGAAGATTATATCCCCGATTCTAAGTAACCCAGTCTTCAGGTGCACCATTAGACTCCTTCTCTGCTTACTGTGGATTGGATATTCTCAAGGAACCACACATGTATTAAGATTTGGTAAGATTTCCTATCCCTGTTTGTTGTACGTTAGTAAGCTCCGCCGTAGCAGCCCAATGTAAATACGCATGTTTATCTCTAAAAGGGGGATCTCCTCAGTCTGGTAGATGTCTCCTAGTCTCTAGAGACGTACATTGAAACCCGTTAGTTTCGATCTACCTTCCCAACCCCGACTCTAATGTCTTAACCCCAGGAAGCAGGATAACAAGACAATATATGAAGTGTTGGGGCCATGATATTTCAAAAATGATAATTGTGGGGAAAGTGACTGGCAGCTTTGACTGCCTAAGCCCCGTAGGTCTCTGTCTGCAGAGCGATCAGCGCTTGTGTTGATTCCTTGTACTGGGCGCTTATTTTCATCGCGGCGGAAAGCCGAGCTCTGTTAGTGGCTGATTAGTTAAAATTTGGCAACTAGTTGGTAAGTTCCCACTGTCTGTTTCCCCACTTTCCTTGTTAAGAACTTGATGTGTCCTGGGCAGAATCACGTAAGATCATTCGGCTTTGGTTTTTCCTTCTTCAAAATAAAATCTTATTTTCTTTTATTTGGATTTTTAGTCACAGGCTTGTTAACAGGAAGGAATATGATTTAAATAGAAATACTTAAATGCTGAAACTTGAGTTTTTGCAATGAATCAGTGTGAACCGGCCCCTTTTAAGTGAACTGAAAGATGTGTGTGTGTGTGTGTGTGTGTGTGTGTGTGTGTTACTTTTCTTTCCTCCCGCACTTCAACCCACCCCATTCCAATAATATTTAGCTGAGGAGAAATAGTTATAATGCTTGCACCTTAATTTCACATATGGGCCTCAAAAACAATAGAGAGTAAAGATTACAGGGAATCTTTAAGTTTCCCCCATGAAATTAGGTTATCCCCTCAAATTTATATTAAAATCTGAATGTGAAACTTTTTTAGGTGAAATGCTTGGAGAGAGATATTTGCTTAGATGAAATCAAGTGTGATCAATGTGCTACATTTCAGTGAACAAAACTGTTGTAGGAAGGAGTAAAACTGGTCCGGGAAAGTTCCCTAGTGAAGACCTGAGTTTAATATGAGAGGAGGACTAATGTAATCTGACTGTTAGAAAGGGGGGGGGAAGCGCAGAAAGTTACTCAAATAAATTTACGGTGGAAATTGGCTGCATATGTATCTTAAAATTAAAAATATTTATATATGTGAATAATGGATTGGTAAAAGTCTGTACCTTTCCTATTAGACTCAGAGTTGAGAAAAAATGTATTTTATGATGTCCAAAAGCATGAAGTTGAAAAGATTGGTGATTATTTAAAGAGTTATTATTGATCTCTTGTATTGCATTTCTGGCTGTAGTACATATTTTTGCCTTCTTTTAAATATGAAGGTGATGTATAAGGTATTCCTTAGCAACAAGCATCCTTAAGAATATTCATTTCTTTGGACATGAATAAATAGGTCCTATACCACTTCAGGCATGTGTATGCATACGTGCTCGTTGATGGTGTGCTGTAGAACATTGCCCATTAGAACAGGCAGGAGAAGCATTCAAAGTCTTGTATCTTCCAGTTAGTTGTTTGAGTGGTTGCTCTTATTCTGAAAATAAATTGAATAGTGTGTGTGTGCATGTGTGTGTGTGTTCACGCACGCGCACAACTGTGAGCGCGTGTAGAGTGTATTTAGTGAAGAAGACTTGCAGTGTGCAAACTCAGAAGGTTTAATTACTGCTGTTCTGCTCTTGCAGCACGTATTTGCTGAATCATTAGATTGCTACATTCGCTGATCATTTCATATCTTCATATTAAAAAATCTTGGCTTTTGTAACAGAATCATGTAGTGGCTGTCCAAAAAAGCTGACACTTTAAAATAAGATACATTTTTTTTTGTAGACCACACATATTGAATGCACTGGTGAGACTTCATCTCAATTCCTTTACACTTTGATACTGAGAACCAATGGCACAGGATCTAAATTAATTTATTTCCAAAGGGGGATCAAGATATTTTCTCCATATTTCCAATGATGAATTGGATTGTCTATGTTCTTAACTTTTCCCTAGTGTATGTATCAATCTGGCTTTTCTCAATTGTCTATCTTTAACTTGCCAGATTAAAAAAAAAAAAGCTACTTACATTCAAAGAAGAGTTTTGTTCCCTTCTAGGGGAAAATGTGTATTTAGGAATAAAGAGGATTTGCATATTTATAAAGATTCTAGCAAGATTATTTTGAACTTTCCAGTTTTTTTTAATTTTTGAAAAGTAATAATAATTCAACTCTCTATTCTGTTTTCTCTGATAGCCACTAAGGAAATAAATTGGAGTTAGTAGTTAGGGAAGGTAGCTTTTTTAACACCCAAACTTCAACCAATGCCTGGAAGCTGCTGAAAGTCCAGCTGCCTCTGTAAGGCTGCCTGCTTGGATGATAGTGATCCTCCTGCCTAGTCTAAGCCTAGGAGAATGCTGAATTGAGAGATTCTCCCTTTAGTAAGAAGTAGGCAACATGCCAGCCTCCGCTTTTGCTTCTCAGCCAGCAATACTATGGCAACAAGGGAGAGAGCTGAGAGCTGGCAAAATCCTCCAACCCCCTCATTCCTTCGGTGGAAATTAACCATCATGGATTTGGTATTGTCCTTCTTACTGTTCCCACTATTGTGGTGACTCGACACTGAATCCTCCTTTCATCGTCTGCTGCTTCCACTCAATCTTGCCTGTGATGTGTTGAAACCAACAATAACAAAGAGCAGCCACCTGCTTTGAGTGTGTCTGCCACTCGATTAATTCTGTCTCCTCCTTCCTTTCTCCTTGCTTTTCTTCCTACACCCTTTTTCATCGAAGGCACACACACACACACACACACACACACACACACACACACACTTTTCATTAGATAGGGTGAGTATGGAGCCAGGAGGTAGATGGAGTTCATTATCATGAACTCTAAGAGGGTAAAGTAAAACTTCTTACAACAAGCTTTAGGGGGCCAGAATGAAGAATTCCTCACAGATGCCTATCTAACTAATTGTATGTAATAGGAGCTGAAATATTGTCCTACAAGGGTAGGGACATACTTTTCAAGTAGAGACATGGGTCTTGGATATATGGTGACGTCCTCACTGATATTTCAACAAATTTGGGCTACATAGAAATACAGATCCCCAGTGAAGTAGGTCAGCATGCCAGAACATTCTTCTAGAATTCAGAAGAGGCTGAAGTCTCCATCCACTTCATAAATGATATTTTCTCAAAGGCATTTACAAGAAATATAAAACTAATGAGCTAATGCTTAGTATATTTTCTCTCATCTCTCTGTATTCCCTCCTTACTTTGGCTTAAATCAGTAAATTAGTATTTTATTTTATTGTTGAGGGTGTGTGTGTGTGTGTGTGTGTGTGTGTGTGTGTGTGTTTGTATATGTGTGTGTGTATGTGTGTAAGAGAGAGAGGAGAGAAGAGAAGAGAATATAACAGAAGAGAGAAAAAGAATGGATGGCTTTATCTCCTCCTGGGGTAACACACAGAGTAGACCCAAAGACCTAGTGGTGATGGGCATAGCCAGCAAGATCAGCTTGACTGACATTTTAGCCACTTAGGTCTGTGTTTCTGACTCATACAGGTTCTTCAAAGCTAAGGGCTGCTTTTAGATAGAAGGCTGTTAGACTAAATGAAACAGAAGACAGGCTGATGCAAACCATGTGCTCCACTTGCCCTGAAATACTCTAGAGTCTATTGTCGATTACTTGCTTTTATCCTTCCATAGTTGTCACTGGATATTTTAAAATTTTTATTTTGGGAGTCCATGGGCCAACTATTGTGCTTTGGTAAAAACATTAAATTTGGATTAGGGGACCTACATTTCAATCTAAGCTTTGCTACATACTGTGTTATTATCTATAAAATGACCTCTAAGATCCCTTCAGCTTGAGATCTATGATTCAATAAGAGAAACAATTCTTCAGTGCCTTGGCACTCTTAGAATGTTTTGAAATATAGGCTCTCTCACTCTGTCTCTCTCTGTCTGTCTGTCTGTCTCTGTCTCTGTCTCTGTCTCTGTCTCTGTCTCTGTCTCTGTCTCTCTTTTTCTCTCTCTTTCTCCCCCCCCCCTTTCTTAATTCTTGGCTATCATATTCTTTTGCTCTTTCCCTATTTTCTCTTTGAGCTCACTGTGCCAAAGCACTGCCTTCACAAAGATTCACCAAGAGGTTTGGAAAGAACCTCTGATGAAAATAAAGACCTCATTTTCCCTCACAGCTTGAAAACCTTCATGGAGGCTTAGCACATTTTAGAAGGACTAGCTTATATCAATTTATGATTTATTTTAGGTAAAACTATATCTTAAAGAATGGTGGTAGAGTAAGAATACAAATATATCTCCAACAGGTTGTAGGGATATTCTGAGCTCCTTTAGGCAGGAATCTCATCTTTAACTCTCTATCTCCTAACATTGTACTCTGCATATAATAGATTCTCAATAAATGTTTTCTTTAGTTAAATTTGCTTTTAGTTGAACCTGTAAGTGTACTTATGGGTAAAAAAGTCAAACTGTATTTTCACTAGAATACTAACATGGCTTTTCAAAGGTCTTGTTCCCAGCAGGTAAAAAACATTTTAGGCTATTTTCCCTTGAGCTTCAGTTTGTATGAACTTTTTGCTTTATTCAAGTATACAAGTGCAGGAACAATTTCTTGTTGAAGGGCTCTTCTTCCAAATCTAGGAGCAAGCCCTACTTTGGCTTAGTTTACAGACAAATTCTGGTATGATATTAGAATCCTATCTTATTTAAGTTAGCAGACATCATGACAGCAAGGCAGCCTGTCTCTAAGGATATCTGCTTGGGTATAGAAAACAAATACAGATACAGTATTTAGGAATATAATCTCTGAGTCATGAATAGAATGGCTAAGTTCAAAAAATCTTTTTTCTTCCTCTCTTCTCTTCTTCCTCATCTCTTCTCTTCTTTTTGCTCTCTGTTCTTTGTCTCTCTGTTTGTCTCTGTCTTTCTGTTTCTATTTCTGTCTCTCTGTCTCTCTCTCACACACATTCTTTGCAAGGAATTGGACTTCCTTTAAGAAGCAAGGTGGGAGGACCATGTGATGAGTGCAGTGAGGTAAAGAGATAAAGAGACTCCTACAAAGAGGAATGGTGGCTTTTGAAAGACTGATATAACCAGAATACAAATTTAAAATTGAAATTTGTAAAGACAGTGAATGAAATATTTTCAAGAAAAGCTAGCAAAAAAATTCTCAGTGTAAATCCTTACTGAATTTTTTTAAAAAATGTATAATTGACCTGTTGTGATCTCTCTTAATTGAGGTATTGCCTTTAATGAAAACAATTTTGAAGTATATCTTCTTGCTCTCGAAATAACACACTGATCCTTACACAAACACAACCAAAACTGTTTTCTGAACTTCTAAGATTTTATTTCAGAAATAGACAGGGATTCTTATATGAGAAAATATTTCTTCAGTAAGGTTTAGCATTTGAATTTAATTCCAGTAATCACCATAATGTGCTCATTGGCCCAAATCTCAAATGACTCTCTTTCAACATTTACCCAGCACAAGAAAGTTAATTTGAACTGCTTGCATAGACAAAGAAGTCAAATGCCATCCATGATTCTGGTTAAAGACTTGGCTACATGATCCTTTATGGAGTTACTCACCAATAGTAAAGACATTAGGGCTATGAAATGATTTTTAAAAATATGTAAAATGATCATAATAGGTTTTCTTTGGAAATACTATTCTTTTGGAGAAATAGCAGCATTTTGCAATAAGTATTACATGTCTAAATTCTAAGTTTAAATTAATCTTTTAAAAAAATCTGCTTTGCTATTATAACTCTTATTAAATACTTTTTTTCCCTTAGAAGTTCAAGTACCTATTTTTATACATTGAGAAACATCAATTTTCTATCTTCCTACATACAGCTTACTTAAGGCATTTATATATTGTTCATGTGCTATATGAGGATTCCAGAAGTATTCTTTTCTGAGTTTTTGAAGCAATTTCAAGTATTCAAAAATGGAAATGTTGGATGATTTTTGAGTTCCAAAGGCATGCCTTACCTTCCTTCAATTTGTATCCCATTTCTCTGAATTGTGGGAGAGCTCAGAATGGATTTTAAATCCTAAATCTCTGGATAAAGGGGAAGGTCAAAATCCCCAGAAAGAGAAAGGAGGTGATACTCATTGATATTGACTGGTCTAGATTAAACACCGAAGAAGAAGATTTCAATTTGATAACGTCATAGTCCTTCCTGTTTTTCTTTGCTGCTTCTGCTGACAATTTTGTAAGGTAATTAAATTGGCTGATTGAAGTCACAGTGGTCATGGGGCGATAAAGACCATTTGGATTTAATGGAATTTTAAAACAACAGTGCACTGCACACAACTCTTACAGAACAAGAATTTTAATGGCCCATTCAGGGTGCTGACTAAATAGAAAGTCCTTAACAAGTTTAATTGAAAGGGCAAACCAGATTAGCACTCTATAGTCTTTATGACTGAAGATTGGGGAATTAAAATTATCCCTTTAAAAGACTCATTATTGCATTATCAAGATTTAATGTAGGTTAAGTAAGCTTTCTTCATTCTTTCATAATGTACTGTAGACCTAGGTTTAGGACCAAGTTGCTCTGAGGAATTATGTGTAGCCAGCTGTCTTAATGAATGGAATGATAGGTAGATCTTGTTTTTCCCAAGTCCCACCTCTACAGAAGGAGGGCATTTGATTTCCTTTAAAACTGATGGACATTTTATGGAAGATATTGGGGTAAGCATTGCTAATGAATACCTTCTTTTCTGATTTTGGAAATAACTGATTTTCTTTTCATCTTAACATTTAGACATTCATTTTTTTTTTAAGAAAGAAAAGAAAAAGGTGCAGAGTAGATAATGTCAGACTTTGACAACTGTTTTGTTTTTTGCTGTTTTAATTTCTTTATAGGTAACTAATTTATTTTGTGAGATCTATTAGCCTCACCCTCCCATTTACTTCTCCCCCAAACTAATATGAAATTTACAAGTTCATATTTCAATAAATTTAGTTATGTAGTTATTTCATATATTTTATATAATCATATATAACTTGTCAGATATAAAATTTAACATCATTTATTTTTGAATTCACTAATAATCAAATTGATTATTATTAGTTCTAGAAACTAATAGTGAATGAATTGTTGACTTGGGTAGGGAGGTGGAAATTATGTAAAAACTCTCTAAGACTTGTAAAGTAAAGGTCATAATATGTAATAAGAAAAGGGCACTTGCCTCTGAGTCAACAATTTTAAGAAGAAACTGTTAATTTAAGTTACATATTCCCTAACTGTAGCATATTATTCTCTGTCTCCAGTCACCTTTTTCAGAACTCTCATTTTCTATTCTTCTTGTCTAGGAGCATTCATGTGGACCCTCCTAATAGTCTGGCATTTGGATCCCATTGGAGTATATCTTCCAGTCCTACTCTCTAAAGTCATTGTTTCTCCCTCCACCTAACAATTACAATGAATGACCTTAAAATTTAGTTGTACCTCAAGGCAGAGAATTCATTTTTTAGTTAATAATTAGGTAATTGTTAGCTAGTCTAACAAACTAATCCATTATACATATAGTAATGGAAGAAAATTGGAGGGACTCAAAAGACCCTTCCTACTCTTTTAATTAATGAAT
Organism: Antechinus flavipes; assembly: GCF_016432865.1. NCBI lineage: Eukaryota > Metazoa > Chordata > Mammalia > Dasyuromorphia > Dasyuridae > Antechinus > Antechinus flavipes. The sequence goes on from NC_067401.1 coordinate 276,942,352, forward strand.
GGGCATTTTAAGAATAACTTTTTAGAGAAAAAAATAGCAAAGTTTGTTTCAATTCATTAATTCTGGTCTACTAAATATTTATTAGGCACTCATTATGTGTAAAGCATTTTTGCCTAATCTAAAAGAATAACTATTCTGGTAGAAATATCTTATCAGGTTGAACAGGCTAGTGATCCCTTAATAGACTTGCAAGGAAGATATATTTGTATGCTGGGACTTTAGCTGGAAGCAGCCATCCAGTATTCTGAAAATCAGTTCTGTAAAGAAGAACAATTTATTTTCCCTTTACACCATAGATTCAATCCATTATTTGTTGTCCATTGTTCTTATTGGAAGTTAAATATTAAATCAAAGCATTATTTTCTACACTGAAGAGAAGATGCGAATGTAATTCATAGAATCACAAAATAAAGAGCAGAGGAGAGGCCTCAGAAATCATTTATACCAATCTTAATTTTTAAAGATAGAGAAACTGAAGTCTAGGCATGTTAAGTGTCTCATTTTATTTACAAGATAGTCACAAAATTAAGATTAATTTCCAGGACTTTTGAATATGAGTATTGCATTCTACCTCTCCAATCTGCCTCTCCAATCAATTATTCACAATAATGCCAAATAAAGTTTTAGTGTACAAAATGTCCCCATAATACTAGTTTCCTATACAACAAAGTATAAATTCCTTATTTTTCTCTCTTCATCCAAACACTAAATGACTATTTCTATCTAATAATGCAAATCCCTCTTTTGTTAACTTTGTTTTAGGAAAACTAGAATATTCACCATTTCTTCTCTCTTTACCCTTTCCTGCCCTTTTTCCTTTGTTCAAGATATCTCTCATGACTAGAGAGGATTTGTCTTCAATAAATCTCTAATTTTTAAAATTTACCCTTCTTTCAAACGTTTACTAAAATTCCATCTCTCCTACTTTTCTGTGCTCTCCCTACCACTAATTTTCAGATGTGAAATTATATTTAGCATTTTCTATTCATTAATTTTGCTTCATTTTATTTCTCTTGGGTTAGCGGTTTGCATACTAAATTCATATTGTGTTCATATAGCAAAGTATAGTATTCTTGATTAAAATTTAGTAAAATTGTAAAGGAGGAAAGACCAGAATTTTTATAGGATTAAAATAATCTTTGATTTAAATGTTTTAAAATTTATAGGTACTGAGTTTTTCTATTCCAAATATCTTTTAAAGTATAAGGCCTACATATTTTCTATGAGATATTATATCGGCAACATGTGTGAAATTCAGGCTTCCAGTTATTTCAGTACTGAACCTTCTAGAAGATCCTTACTTGATGTCTTTTTATTCATTCTCAAACTTGCTTCCAACTGCTCCTTTGGATCTGTTCACCACAATGTTCTACATTCAGTATCTCTGGAATTTGACTCCAGTTTTAGATGATCCTATCAGTGTTAGCTCCTCTCAGATCATAAGTTTTTTTTTTTTTTTATCACAAACTTACTTTATTACTAGTTCTTAAATAAATATTGCCCTATAGAAAATAATTATGCATCAGAAATTGCAATCTTATTTGCAAGTAGGACCTCAATGGAAAACTTAGTTCCAAACTATCTAGCTCCAAATTCCTAGGGCAAGACTAAAAGGAAAAGTACAAATTCCTTGGAATTGTAGCTTTATAATTCAAATTATTGTCATAATTATCATGTGATGTCCTAAGGTAATTTGGTTTTAACAGGTAAGCATAAAGCTTCTGTGAATTCTTCTTTTTCAGCATGAATATTTGCCCACCTTCACAAATGATAAACTATGGTCCTGGAACAATTTAAATTGGGAGAGTTAGGAAATATCTTCTAAATATATTATGAATGAATCTGGTGATTCAAGGCAATTCCAATAGACTTGAAAAAGCCATCTATATTTCGAGAAAGAACTATGAAGATTGAATGTGGATTGAAGCATAGTGTTTTCACCCTTGTTTGTTTGTTTTTTCCTCTCTCCTGTTTTTTTCCCTTTTAGTGTCTTTTTTTTTGCACAACGTGACAAATATGGAAATATGTTTAAAAGAAGTGCACATATTTAACCTATATCAGATTGCTTGCTGTGTTGGGAAGAGGATAGATAAGGGAAAGAGGGAGAAAAATTTGGAACTCAGAATCTTACAAAAATGAATGTTCCAAACTATCTTTAAGTATATTTGGAAAAATAAAATATAATTGAAATCAAAGATATTATGAATGAAGCAGAGAACTTTTAAAATCTTTACATATGAAAACACTTAAATTACTTTGAGCTAAGAGGCAAAAAAGAACCTTGCAGGGTGAGTATTGACTTAGAAAATCACAAATTAACATTATCTATGTTGTATTTTATATTTATATCTGTTGTATTTTTGTTTTGTTAAACATCTACCAATTACATTTTGATCTGATTCATTTGGTAGCATTTGGTAATTTTGTAGGCCTCAAGTCTGATATTCTCAATAGGCAAACATCATTACTGGAAATTCATTTATTTATATGTAATTTGCAAAATGTATATTGACATTTAATTTTTTTTTGATCATTGATGATAATACCAATCATAACCACCAACTGTGTGCTTGAGTTTGGCTTAACAAATAAAAAAAGTTTTCTTTGAATAGTCAACAACAATTTTAAACCATGTGAAGCCCTTGATATATGTCTGTAGATAATATTGGCAAAGAGTTTTTACATAAACTAAGGATTTGCTCAGAATCTGCTCAAAACTCCCATTTTTGATTGCTGCACACAAGGCTATAGGATCTAGTGTTGTGTTGTTTCTCTTTTCCTTCCCCTTTTCCTATCTCACCACAATGCCTCAGAGTGGGGAAAACATACTATTCTACAATGGAGAGTGTGATGATCGCTTACTTAAAATCAGCCAGAGTCAGGAATTCAGGTTAGGGGAAAATTGTTGATCTTTATTCTTAATAGAGTTGAAGAAGGATCCAAGGTGAAGGGGAATCGGAGGTGAAGGGGGATCGGAGGTGAAAGGGGGTCGTGATAGCAATGTGAGCAGCTCTGTCAAGAAGCCAGCCAGCAGTCTCTCTTTCGGCTTCCCTCTTCGTCCCCCTGCCTCCACCCACCAAAATCATCATTTCCTATACAACACATTAGGGCTTACCCAAAGAATGGGTGGGGACCATTCTTTCTCCAAGCATATATATTAATAGAGTATGGTCGAATTATTATTTAGTCTCAAGTGCTTGGGACCTCAGTGCATCAACTCAAGCCTCAGCCCATTACATTAAAGCAATAAGAAATTTTAGAGATTATTTAATGCAAATGCTTCATTTTACAGATGAAATTGATGCCTTGAGAAAGGAAGTCACTTGTTCAAGGTTACACCTCAATTAAGTTTCAGGTCCAAGATTCCAAAACAAATGCTCTGACTCTAAAAAACCAACCTTTTTATATTATTTTGCCTTCTTGCTTAAGAGTATTTAAAGTAATTTAAAAGTTAATTTGCCCAGATTGGGAGAGAGAGAAATTCAGTCTCCATGTCAAACTTTCTAGAAAGGGAATCTTAACTTTATAAAGTTGTCCAATAAATAGAACTTGTTTGGAAACCTCATATTTCTTTCTAAAGTCCCTTGTCTGTAAGGGATTCTCAGATAGTATTTGCACTGAGAAGGTGCCTATTAAATTACAGCAGGGGGTCTTTTTTCCTGGACAGAAGCCAGTCGTTTTTGAGCTTCACTTGTCCCTTCTTAATTGAGAATGAACTGCTGTAAAAATGCCCACAGACACCTCAAGTGTTAATTGCCCCAATGATGTGAGGAGCAAATCACTTCTTATCCTCTCCTATAGCACTTGGAGTTCAATGCCACACTTCTTCCTCAGTGTTTTGGCCCTTTTTGTCAGGAAATATTGTAAATAGAGCCATTTTTTCTGTTCTTGCTTTAGCCACAGAGTCTGAGTGATTCTAATCAAGTTATTCTTAGGGATTTCCCTACCTCAATCTGTAAAGAGGATTTGAACCTCGTTTAGAGGGAAACAAATAAAGAGATCACTGAAAAAAGTTGTATTTTATAGTAGATTCATCATGGGAGAGTTAAAAGACTATTTTATTACTTTTTAGTAGGATGACTTTAGACAAGTAATTTACTCATCGTAATCTGTAAAATGAGGATAATGATGTTTGAATGCAATATCAGAAGCTTATCATAAGAGTTAAATAATATATTTAGCATACTTTAAAAATTCTATGTTATTTAAATATCAACTATACTATCCTGTTCTGTTTGAAGATTGTTCATATAGTTGTGTGGAATTTGATTCTTCACTTCTCCCCAGAAGTAGTACCATTAGGCACTTTGTGACACAGTATGAAGTCTTTCACACCACTAGGTTGCCCTTTGGTATATTATTCTTCCAGGACATGAAACAGGACTCTTGTGTTACATAGAAGGAGATGAAATTGCTCCAAGTCCTCGCCTCATAGGCAGTAACTTCTGAGGGGCTTACTCAATCTTTTATAATAGAAATAATAGATTATGGCTCCTCTTATAGCCTTTCTAGGCTACAGCTTTTGAACATAGAAAGCACCTTATTTCCTTGTTCCTATGATGGATTGAAAACATTAGTGTTTATGAGAGGTAGTGAGGTGGGCAGGCAGGGGAATGGAGACTGAAATGCCGAATGCAGTATTTTCCAGTGGCAAAAGATCCACATTAGGAAACAATACTCCCTGCATTTTGACTCCTTTGTCAAATTCCAGGTACATTACTTGTAATTCTTATTTACTCCTGATGCTTTATTATTTTCTATAGGGAAATTGAATTTTTTAGAAAATTAAATTGAACTTCAAAAGCATTTCCACATATCAATTAATACTCTAATGAACTAGTCCTTATGGTTTAGTAGGAGTTGTGTTTTCCTATATTAGGAACATGTGTTTCTTTAAAGCTAAATGTGCATTCATATAAACAAACAACATATATTTAATTTACACAAACTACATGCATTTAATTATTTTTTAAAATGATTTCTCAATACTCAAAAGATCTAATAGATCTGTGATTTCCTTGATGTGGACATTTTTTCTAGTGATGTAAATTTTAGCTCATTCATATCCATGAATCCTTTGTAGTTCATGTCCATGTCATTGCATTTCCATGAAAATTTTTCCAAGATAGGACCCTTTTTCTAGTTCTCTTGACCTTTGAAGATACAAGTAACATATATAAGTTGTCCATTGTTTATTCATTAAACATCCCATGCCTGTTCCTTCATACATTTCTTAGATAATATAAATATTGTGAGTATATTTATAAATTGATTTAAAAAATAGGATCCTTTAAGATTGCATAAAATCCCTACAAAATATTATTTGTGACACTTCAAGGCAGACAAGTATGCCAAAACTGATTCCAATTTGTAGCGAATTTGAGGAATTGTATGCACTTCAATTTCTTCCCTTCCAACCCTCTCTCTTTTAGTCCACCAGAACTAACCAAAATATCAACAGAGTTTAGGAATATGCCATAGTCCTAAATTTCCATAAAGAAAGGAGGCAGACAAGCTATGCCTTATCTCCCCTTTGAGGGCCAACTTTGATCATAGTAATTACATAACTTTTAATTTTGTCTTATTTTGTGTTTTATTCATTGACAATTTTGTACTCATTGTGTATATTGTTTTTCTTCTCTGTCTAGATCAATTTGCATCAATTCATATAAATTTTTCAAAGCTTCTGGCAGTCTTATGAAGTCTATGAATCCTTTCTCAGAATAATATTTTAAATGCATAAAACAAATTGCACAGCACAGGATCTTGAATGCAATATCACTATATTTGAATTTATATATACATATATTTAACATGTGGATTTACATATTTGTGTGTTGTATACATAATGCACACACACACACACACACACACACACACACATATATATATATATAATGTGTATTGTGTATATGTATATATACACACAAGTTCATAGATCCCAGGTGGATAATATTCTTTTTCAGTAGGAGTTCTTTCTGTATGAAGGTACAATGTTAATAAGAAATTAAGGGTTGACATAAGGTTTGATGTAATGTGACTTTCCACATCAATTTCATGAAAATCTTTACTCTAAATCACCTTTATGTAGGTCCCATTAATTTTTAAAAAGTGAAAAAGAGTTCACTACCTACAAAATTGTCTTTTATGAACTGTTTTTTTTTTTTTTTTTGGTAATGGAAAGATCTTGAATACACTATAGATTTTAAGTGAGAATGAAAGAGAGCATGATTAAAATGGAAAGAAATACTGGATCTGAATTTGAGTATTCAGTATACTGAATTTGAGTATAATGATTTGAGTATTATATTGCCACATAATAGATATGTGAACTTGAATGAGGCAGTTATCATTTTTGAACCTTACCTACTTGTTTAAGGAGAATGTTACCCAGTGAAGATGCTTCCATTCTATGCTTCCATAGATTTCTGACTTTCTCTTTTCAGTAGCTGGTATTCCCATCAATGGTACAGGTTGTAGTGCAACAGTCCCTTCCCATTCTGTGCCACTATTGCTCCTATCATTCCATAAACCTTCCAGAGTAGGGTTGGAGGATAAATTCACTCATACCCTGGGGAGCACTCCTCTTGGCAGCCTTCTCTCAATAGAGATATATTCCTAAGATATACTGAATATCTGAAGTTAAATTTCTTTAATATAATCTTTTTCATTAAATTTGTGACCAACAGTAACCATCCTTCAATTCAATTCAATTCAATTCAATCCAACAAGACTTATGAAAACCTACCACATATCAAGTAACAGATGTTCTAAATGCTTGGGATGCAAAAACAAAAATCAAAACAGGCATTTATCTCATAAAGCCATGTGACAGTGGATAGAGAATTGGCTTGAAAAGTGGAAAGAACTGGATTCAAGTCCTGTTTCTCATAAAAGATGTATGATCATGCACTAGTCAGATAATTTCAAAGTGCTCCCAGGAAATTGTCTAAGTTGTAGAAAGATTGCTGAACTGTGTGGGTGGAGGTTTTCCCTCAAACCAATGGAATCATCAGTTGGGCCTCAAGTAGTGAAGCCACCTGTAACTTTATTGCTCTTTAGTAGGAGATTCCAGGTCCATGCAGGAGTATAAGAATCAGAACCAGTTCTAGATTTGTTGCTGGACTAATTGGGAAGGTTTGGTCTAGTTTTCTTCCTGTACTGGTACTGTGCTTAGAATTGTCATTTGAGAATTCTGCAGTTTTTGTTAGTTTCTAAAATGGAAGGCTAGTACATACAATGTTTCCCTTCCTCTGCTCCCAGATTAATATTTGTTGCTTAGGGAATAAGCTAAGAGTATTACTTTCTTTTATAACCATGCTTTCCACCTCAAACCAACCTTTGACTTTTTAAGTGTTGATAATGCTGAATAAATTCCTTCAAATAGACCAATATGATTCACTTGTGTCAGAAAGTTTGCAACTAAAAGACAAATAAACACCTGCTTTATTATCTCTCTCTCCCCTCTCCCAACTACCTCTCTAAGCAAACTGAGGAGATCTGAATAGGACTGTAACCAGAGTTTGCTTCTTTCAATTGGTAGCAATTTATGAAACAAGTTGACAGAAAAATTTAATGATGGAAATAAACCTTGAAGTTATTGTACTAGGAAAGGTGCTCAGGAGAATGCTCTGTGGCAATTTGGCTTTTAAGTACCGATGGCACTTTTTATTACATTGAAAAGGTTGCTCCTATTGCTTAATATGAATTAAACTCCCCAATGTAATGCACAGCTTGTTTTATTGGAAATAATTCACATACCAAAACAGCAACTTTTGTATAGTCTAGAAAGCCAAGCCAAACATGAGCCTTGCATAGGGAAGAGAAATCCCACTTCAGAGAATTTAGAAGAATGCTTCTCATAATCTGAGCATCTTTTTCATTCCAAATTAATAAAACAATTATTTCCCTTGTTTTTTTTTCTGAAGGGGAAGAAAATCTAAAAAAGTTATTAGATAAAATGCAAGTTGCCCTCAGCCTTGCATTATTTACCTGAAGTTAGAATTTGTGTTGTTCTTACCTGAAAGACAATCTTGTTTTTCTCCCCAGTCTTTCACAAATTCCCAGAGTAAGTTCAAATATTACATGAATAATTCATCCTACTCACTACACATTACAGCACTTAACCAAAGCAACTATCAGAGCTTTCCTCTTCAGGGAAGCTAATTTGTGGCATTATTACTGTTCTGATTTTGGTATGTTTAGGGGGTTGGTGACCTAGCTGAAGATGTCCTCCTTTCTCTTTTTATGGTGCTTTTAGAAAAACCCTTCTAGCTTATCATATGGTCATAGAGGGAAATATTTCTGTACTTTCATATTTCCTTTTTCCACTGAGATTTATATTTTTAAAATAACACTTTTGAATATTAACTCCGCCTTTGCTTTCCAGAAAAAGACTCGTGAATGTTCACTTTCCTGTTGGAAATCAAAGAAAAAAGACTTTGAGGTCAAAAATGTTTCCAAGTGAATTATTGAATCTTGAAATATGTTCTAAAAAACTAATGATGTGAATGTATTCAATACTAATGAATTATGTAGAATAGGAATCCCCTACACCTGTTTATAGAATTCTCTTTATGGGTGAGATATGTCTTGGTCTTGGTGTTTCTTAAGATACATATAAGCCATGGAACTTCATGTTGTCATTAGACATCACTTCTCCTTCAGTTCTAATTCATTATAGTAAAAAGACTCCAAGGTATCTAGGTTGCACAGTGGTTAGAGTGCTAGACCTGGAGACAAGAAAACTTACCTTGCTGAGTTCAAATTTGGTCTCCCAAACTTAATAGCTGTATGATACTGGGCAATTTAACCATTGAAACCATTTCTAGTTATATGAAAAGGTGCCCTAATCCCTATTATTCAGAGAAATGCAAATTAAAACAACTCTGAGAGGTACTACAACTCATCTCTCAGATTGGCTAAGATGACAGGAAAAAAATGATGAATGTTTTAGGGGATATGGGAAAATTGGGACATTACTATATTGTTGGTGGAGTTGTGAACTGATCCAATCATTCTGGAGAGCGATTTGGAATTATATACAAAGGGTATTAAACTGTGCATACCCTTTGATCATGTAGTGTTTCTACTAGGCTTATAATCCAAAGAGATCATAAAGTAAGAAAAGAGATCCACATGTGTAAAATGTTTGTGGCAGCCCTTTTTGTAGTGTCAAAGAACTGGAAACTGAGTAGATGCTCATCAGTTGGAGAATGGCTGGATAAGTTATGGTATATGAATATTATAGAATATTATTGTTCTATAAAAATGATTAGCAGCATGATTTCAGAAAGGCCTGGAGAGATTTACATAAACTGATGCTAGGTGAAATGAGCAGAACCAGGTGATCATTATACATGGCAATAGCAAGATTATATGATGATCAATTCTAATGGACATGACTCCTTTCAAAAATGAGATAATTCAGGTCAATTTCAGTAATTTTATGATGAAAAAAGCTGTCTATACCCAGAGAGAAGATTGTGGGAACTGAGTGTGAATCACAACATAGTATTTTCATTCTTTTTGTTGTTGTTTGCATTTTGTTTTCTTTCTCAATTTTTTTTCCTTTTTGATATGATTTTTCTTGTGCAGCATGATAATTATGGAAATATGTATAAAAGAATTTCACATGTTTAACATATATTGGATTACTTGCCATCTAGGGAAGGGGGTGGAGGCAAGGGAAAGAAAAGTTGGAACAAAAGATTTTGCAAGAATGAATATTGAAAATTATCTATACATATGTTTTGAAAATAAAAAGCTTTAATAAAAAACTTGCACAAAATAATGGAGTAAAACAAGCAGAGCCAAGAGAATATTGTATAAAATAACACATTATTGGTTTAATAAAATAACTATTCCAGTATTTTTAGAACCATAGGATTACTGTTCTTTAAAGCTGTCTCCTTGAAAGGCTTAACATTTACTCTAATGATATTACCACCATTCAAAACATTTAAGTAGTTCTTCTTTCTAACTGTTTTTAGATGACACTACCACAAATATTGTTTTAAAAAAAGGACACAAGCATGCTTTGCAGGTTTTACCCTACCACTATCCTTAACATTATTCAATCATAACTGTGAGATCAGAGGCCTAGGTGAGATGGGGTTAAGGGATAATTACCACTGGATACTCCCGGAAAAGATAGCATTTATAGGATAGGTAGAAATTTCCCACAAAGTGGGAAACAGAAAATATTCTTGGTATAGGAACTGCAAAGCCATTGAGTTAGGAAAGTTCAATGCAAGTTCAGTGGAAACGAATAAGTGAATTTGGCTGGCCCATAAATAGCTTGAAAAAGATCAATATAAAAAAATAAAAAGGAAAGAACAGGGATAGAACATACGCCTATGTGACCTCAAGCAAATCCCTTAATTTTCGAGACCTGTTGAAGCAAAGCTGAAATGGGCCTTAAATGACAAACATAGAAATTTATATTTTAGTCATAAGTGATAAGGAGCCATTGAGTGTTTTTGAGCTCATCTATGTTATGAACAGATCTATGTATAAGTAGGATTACTCTAGGGGGAAAAAGCATGAAGGATGGATTGGAATAGGGAGAAAAGGGGCATCTCCAGTGATTACAACAGCATTAGGTAGTTTTTAATTTGGGGGTGGTTTATCAACAGGGAGGAAGCCTGAGGGACACCATTAAAATATCAGACTTACATAACAAGATCAAATAATGTTTCAAGTGGTAAGAAATGATTACACTATTGATAATGAAAATATATACTATAGAAAATAGACAGGAATGGGTTTTTTAATGTATGAAAATAAAAACTTGCTGGTAAATGATAAAGTAAAAGGAATAAAAGAGAAGTTACATTCAAAGATAACTCTGAAGGAATGAATATAGGAGATAGGGAAGATGGTAGTACTGTCATAGAAATAATGAAATCATAAAGGAGAGCAAGTTTGGAGAAAAGATAAAGAATTTAGATCTTAAAAAGATTGAATTTTATCTGCCAGTGGGACATTCAGCTGGTGATATCTTTTGCAGACTCTTGAGAATGGGAATGTAAAATTCAAGAGAGCTCAAGACTTTAGAAACATTTGCACAGATGTTGTAGTTGAATGAGATTGCTGAATGAATGAATGAGATTGCCAAGAGAGGGGGAGTAAGGAAAGAAAAGAATAGGAACATCAAAAGACCTTTAAGTAGCACTCATTTTAAGCTATTGGAAGGACTTGAGGATGTGTGGATTTAGAGTAAGCACAGTGGTCACCTGTTTCAATCTCTTCCTTTTACAAATGAGAAAACAGATCTTGAGAAGTTAAGTGTTTTGCTTTGGGTCACATATGCATAAATAGTAAAAGTGGGGATGTGAACCCAGTTCCCCTAATAGATTCAGCACATCACACTACTTCTCTAATCCTAGTGTTTTGGGGTTCTTCCTACACCTTGATGATAAAGGAGAAAAATATTACCTTTCTTGAATTTTAATGTCAATATCTGAAAATTTTTTCTAATGGAAGAATGTGATCTCCGTGTTTGGATTTGTACTAATATGTTTTGATGCAATAATGAAATATTTCCATAGTCTCATAGATATAGAGTTGTAAGGGATTATAGAGAGAATTATATCTTCTAACCTGCTCACTGCATTGATGGAGAAACTGAGGCATGGAGAAGTAAAATGATTAACTGATATTAAATGAAAGTCAGTATTTGAACTCAAGATATCCCTTTTGAAACTAGAATGCTTTCCCATTATATCATGATGTCTTTTCATTTGTTATATAGAAATATATTTTGATGTAGCTTATGATAAGTATAAAATTAGAGCTTCTAAAGAGCCATAACAGTTAAAATATAACAAGAAAAAGTTAAACTTTGAGACAAGGTAAGGCTATTTTTATGCATTAGTAGTATTAATCTCTCACCATGTTTAAGAGTTATTTGATCTGGAAGCTAGAATCTTGTACATTATACTCAAAGATCTTTAACTGCTAATAAAATTTTTGAAGAAAAAGAATCTTCTACCTGAAAAGGCAAACTGAGTTCCTGGGGATAATATATCTGTTTCATGATGATTGTGTCTGAGATTCAAAAAGTGTGATTATGGTAAAAATATTATTGTCACTAGCTGGTAACAAACACAAAAGTTCAAAAATCACGGATGGAATAAAATGTTGTGGTATGTAGAAATCAGTGAATGAAGAGAAACATGTCAGTAAGGAAACAGGGAAGATTAGTCACAAATTATCAGAGTGGGAATGAGGAAGCTTAAAAAAAAGTCTTAACAAAATAGCAACCTTGCTATACTAAATTAACTTGAAAAAGAGATCCTGAAAAACACTATAGAACAATCAAGGTGCGACTGGCTGGATAGAAATTCAACAGGATTATTTAAGAGACACAGTATGAACTAATTCTCATTTGACAAGAGTCAATATATGCCAACAAAGCCTGCAGGAAAGTGTTATGAAGAAATGATGGAAGTTGTGGTTGAGTCTCTTTACATCATTTGATAATTAAGATAAATCCTGATAGTATATTAAGTCTCCAATTCTTTACCCAGTGGTTTGCAGCCCTAAGAACCCTGGGATAAATGCCTGCCCTAGTCAATCTAGTTAATCAACCAGTTCAAAGATCAGTCAACTTCGAAGGGAAATCATTTGAGAAAGATTATTATGCTCAGTTGAAACTAATTAGATAGATAACCTGAAAGCTGGTTGTATTTATTTTTTGCATGTATAGAGGTTCTTAACCTTTTAAAATGTGTTCTGAATCCCTTCTCAGAATAATGATCATTGCATGCATTTATAATAGAAGAAAATGCTAAATTTGAGTTAAAGGCTGGTGAAAACTAAGATTTTTTTCCTATTCAGGTCCACAGATCCCCTAAAATACATTTATAGGTCCTTAGACCCACATCTGGTTTAATTAATTTGTTTTAAAACAGAATTCATGTTAATCTTTAAAGATTAAGGATCAGAAAAAATAGACATTGAAACCTGCATATCTTTTTTTTATTGATAATTTTTGGGGATGGATTTTAGGTTAGGAGATCTGAGAATAGGTTATTATGAGGTGACTTGCTCAGGGTACTTTGGAGCCATAAGTATTATGAACTGGAAGGATATTATCTGTGTTGAGTTATTTTAAAAATGTTTTACTTTTAACTTAGGAAATATTAATACTGTGTGTGTGTGTGTGTGTGTGTATGTGTGTGTGTGTATGTGTGTAACAGAAAAAGAACTTAGTACATCAAACTGGGAACTTTCATTATATAATTTTAATGTGCATATCAAATTTAACATAATTGCAACAATCAGTTTTGTTTTGTTTTTCCTTTTTTTCCCTTTCCTTTGTTTGCATCATTATCACTACCCAACCATCACCCCTCCCACAAATAGAAGTCCTCCCTTATAATGAATAAGTATAATCAAGCAAAAAAAAATTCCTCAATGGACCTGTCTAATTCTGCATCTCTAGTGCATTATCTCCTGCTATATGGGAAACATTCTTCTTCCTCTTCCCATCTTCCGAAATCATGATTGATTTTTTCATTGATTAGAGTTCTGTAATATTGTTTTCCTTAGAGTTATCATAGTTATTTTAAAAATTGTTCTGTTTTTCTCACTTTACTCTTTATTCATTCCTAAACTTCCCTGAATATCTTCCTGCTGTAATTTTTTATTGTATAATCTTATTCATATATCATAATTTGAGCTTCTAAAGAGCCATAACAGTTAAAATATAACAAGAAAAAGTTAAACTTTGAGACAAGGTAAGGCTATTTTTATGCATTAGTAGTATTAATCTCTCACCATGTTTAAGAGTTATTTGATCTGGAAGCTAGAATCTTGTACATTATACTCAAAGATCTTTAACTGCTAATAAAATTTTTGAAGAAAAAGAATCTTCTACCTGAAAAGGCAAACTGAGTTCCTGGGGATAATATATCTGTTTCATGATGATTGTGTCTGAGATTCAAAAAGTGTGATTATGGTAAAAATATTATTGTCACTAGCTGGTAACAAACACAAAAGTTCAAAAATCACGGATGGAATAAAATGTTGTGGTATGTAGAAATCAGTGAATGAAGAGAAACATGTCAGTAAGGAAACAGGGAAGATTAGTCACAAATTATCAGAGTGGGAATGAGGAAGCTTAAAAAAAAGTCTTAACAAAATAGCAACCTTGCTATACTAAATTAACTTGAAAAAGAGATCCTGAAAAACACTATAGAACAATCAAGGTGCGACTGGCTGGATAGAAATTCAACAGGATTATTTAAGAGACACAGTATGAACTAATTCTCATTTGACAAGAGTCAATATATGCCAACAAAGCCTGCAGGAAAGTGTTATGAAGAAATGATGGAAGTTGTGGTTGAGTCTCTTTACATCATTTGATAATTAAGATAAATCCTGATAGTATATTAAGTCTCCAATTCTTTACCCAGTGGTTTGCAGCCCTAAGAACCCTGGGATAAATGCCTGCCCTAGTCAATCTAGTTAATCAACCAGTTCAAAGATCAGTCAACTTCGAAGGGAAATCATTTGAGAAAGATTATTATGCTCAGTTGAAACTAATTAGATAGATAACCTGAAAGCTGGTTGTATTTATTTTTTGCATGTATAGAGGTTCTTAACCTTTTAAAATGTGTTCTGAATCCCTTCTCAGAATAATGATCATTGCATGCATTTATAATAGAAGAAAATGCTAAATTTGAGTTAAAGGCTGGTGAAAACTAAGATTTTTTTCCTATTCAGGTCCACAGATCCCCTAAAATACATTTATAGGTCCTTAGACCCACATCTGGTTTAATTAATTTGTTTTAAAACAGAATTCATGTTAATCTTTAAAGATTAAGGATCAGAAAAAATAGACATTGAAACCTGCATATCTTTTTTTTATTGATAATTTTTGGGGATGGATTTTAGGTTAGGAGATCTGAGAATAGGTTATTATGAGGTGACTTGCTCAGGGTACTTTGGAGCCATAAGTATTATGAACTGGAAGGATATTATCTGTGTTGAGTTATTTTAAAAATGTTTTACTTTTAACTTAGGAAATATTAATACTGTGTGTGTGTGTGTGTGTGTGTATGTGTGTGTGTGTATGTGTGTAACAGAAAAAGAACTTAGTACATCAAACTGGGAACTTTCATTATATAATTTTAATGTGCATATCAAATTTAACATAATTGCAACAATCAGTTTTGTTTTGTTTTTCCTTTTTTTCCCTTTCCTTTGTTTGCATCATTATCACTACCCAACCATCACCCCTCCCACAAATAGAAGTCCTCCCTTATAATGAATAAGTATAATCAAGCAAAAAAAAATTCCTCAATGGACCTGTCTAATTCTGCATCTCTAGTGCATTATCTCCTGCTATATGGGAAACATTCTTCTTCCTCTTCCCATCTTCCGAAATCATGATTGATTTTTTCATTGATTAGAGTTCTGTAATATTGTTTTCCTTAGAGTTATCATAGTTATTTTAAAAATTGTTCTGTTTTTCTCACTTTACTCTTTATTCATTCCTAAACTTCCCTGAATATCTTCCTGCTGTAATTTTTTATTGTATAATCTTATTCATATATCATAATTTGTTCAGCCATTCCCCAGCAAATTAATATCTATATTGTTTCTGGGTTTTTTTGAAAACCAGAATGAAAAATGATAAACAAAAGAAAAGTGATATTGTGGATATTTTTGTACTTATGACTCTTTCCCCTTTTTTTTAAATAACTTTTTATTGATAGAACTCATGCCAGGGTAATTTTTTACAACATTATCCCTTGCATTCACTTCTGTTCTGATTTTTCCCCTCCCTCCCTTCACTCCCTCCCCCAGATGGCAAGCAATCCTTTACATGTTGAATAGATTACAGTATATCCTGGATACAATATACGTGTGCAGAACCGAACAGTTTTCTTGTTGCAGAGGGAGAATTGCATTCAGAAGGTATAAATAATCTGGGAAGAAAAACAAAAGTGCAAGCAGTTTATATTCATCTCTCAGTGTTCTTTCTTTGGGTATAGCTGCTTCTGCCCATCTTTGATCAATTGAAACTGAATTAGCTCTCTTTATTGAAGAGATCCACTTCCATCAGAATACATCCTCAAACAGTATCGTTGTTGAGGTATATAATGATCTCCTGGTTCTGCTCATTTCACTTAGCATCGGTTCATGCAAGTCTCGCCTGTCCTCTCTGTATTCATCCTGCTGGTCATTCCTTACAGAACAATAATATTCCATAACATTCATATACCACAATTTACTCAACCATTCTCCAATGGATGGGCATCCATTCATTTTCCAGCTTCTAGCCACTACAAACAGGACTGCCACAAACATTTTGGCACATACAGGTCCCTTTCCCTTCTTTAGTATCTCTTTGGGGTATAAGCCCAGTAGAAACACTGCTGGATCAAAGGGTATGCACAGTTTGATAACTTTTTGAGCATAGTTCCAAATTGCTCTCCAGAATGGCTGCATGTGTTCACAACTCTACCAACAATGTATCAGTGTCCCTGTTTTCCCACATCCCCTCTAACATTCCACATTATCTTTTCCTGTCATTCTAGCCAATCTGACAGGTGGTATCTCAGAGTTGTCTTAATTTGCATTTCTCTGATTAATAATGATTTGGAGCATGTTTTCATGTCTATAAATAGTTTCAATTTCTTCATCTGAGAATTGTCTGTTCATATCCTTTGACCATTTTTTCCCCCTTTGTTTTTAACCTCTGGTTGTATATGATCAGTTGCTGAGTTAACTCATTGCTAAGTTAAAGAGCATGCACAATTGAGTTTTCGATAATTACTTGTAGATGTCCTAATTTTTTCTCATATGATAAATATAAAAGTAGCTTCTAAAAGCATATATTAGATGATCCTTGAAACCTATCTTGGCTTATTTTGTTTTGTATTGAGGACCATCTGGAAGAGGAAACATGTAATTAGTGCCTGGGGTTGATTGGTGAATCTAGCTTTTCCTCGGGCACCAACATGAGGTGGAAAAGACCTTCTCTTTGGGAGACTGCACATCCTCTTCATGGGACAATAATATCTTCATTCCACTTCCTGGACTTCTAAGTGATACTGCCTCTTGCTTTGACTTCAGGGTTCTATCTGCCATATAAGCCTGACTACCAACCACTCCTTCTCTCACCCCTACCAATTCCATTGTCAACAAGGACCAAATTCTCTAAACTATAAATAGGCTATGGCTCATTCTGCAACACTGCACCTAAAGTTGAGCTAAGCTCTGTAGCAGATCTCCTGTAGCCTTTGACTTCCCGAGACTCCATAAACTCCTGTCAACAATTCACAAACTGAATTTTAACAGGTAAAATTAGGGCTAGTTGCAAAAGCCTTAGCCTTACCTCATCTCTTCCCCCCATATCTAATAAATCAATAAATTTCCAAATGTAGTAGATTTTTGCCTCTACAAGAGCTCTTATATCTGTCCCATTTTCTCTGTTCAGACAGCCACTACCCAGTTCAGGCCCATATCACTTGTCACCTGGACTATTGCAGTCTCTTAATTTGTCTCCCTATATTTATTTTCTCTTCTTTCTAATCCATACCCATCGAACCACTAAAATGATAGCATAGGTAGAACTATGTCACTACCCTCCTTAAAAAACAAAAACTTTAGTGCTTTCCTTATGTCACTAGAATAAAATTCAAGGAAGTTTGTTTAGAGTTTATAATCTTTTACAATCTAATTTCAGCGTACCTTTATTAGTTTATTGTATATTAATCTCTTCACATATTCTACATTCTGGTCAAATTCTATTTTTAATGCAAGATGTTCCATATTCTTCCTTTGTGACATTTTTACAATATGTATCTATGCCTGGAATATATATTTTGGTACTTTTTCATTTTTGCCTGTTTTTATCCCCAATATCCTTCAAGACTCAGCTTAGGTTCCATGTTTTATAAAAAGTCTTTTCTAATCTCAATTTTTTATATTTTATCTCTTGTGATTTTACTTTCTTTTTATATATTATATATATATATAAATAATTTATATTAATGATGATGATGGCTAACATTTACATAGTAAATACTATGTGTTGGTACTGTGCTTAGCATTTTATAATTTTTATCTTATTTGATCCTCACACCAAGTCCTGGGAAGTAAAAGTTATTATTATTTCCATTTTATTTATGAGGAAACTTATGAAATTTATGAGATGAACAGAAGTTAAGTAACCTACCTAATAAGTTTCTGAGGCCAGATATGAATTTAGGCTTCCCTGACTTCAAGCCAAGTGCTCTATCCATTGAACTACCTAGCTGCTCCCATGTTACATATGTATGTCTTAATGTCTTAACTTCATTCCATGTACATCTAAACTTCTTAAAGGCTGAGACAGTTTTGGTTCTGGTTCCATAGGCCCTCACTTTGAATTTTTTTCTGGCACAGTGTAGTAGCTACTTAACACATGTTGATGACTGATTGGTTTTATTTCCATTATGCTATATAATAAATCACAGGTCAAGTTTCTGTTGGCTTGCCTTAAAAAAAGAAAAGAAAAGCATCCACAGAATGAAAAGAGTATTTCAAATAAAACATGAACAGATGCAGAAAGCACTTGAGAAACAAATGTCACTAATGGGATGACTGTTTGAGGAGATGATATAAATGGTATATGTATTTGTATACATATAAATGTGCATGAATAATAATAAATAAAATAAAATAAATGTTAACCCAATTCCAAGATGTGGAAGTGATGCCTCAGGAATCAAGCATCTGAATAAATTTGTTTATTCTTTTTAGGATTTTCATGATTTTTAAAATCCTTATTTGTGGATTTAGCCTTTTTTCCTTACATTAAAAATGAAATATCTGCTTATTATATAGAACAGACTCATAGAATGCAGTGTTTTAATAAATAAATTCTTTTCAATGTGTTATAGAAATCTCTCCTAAGTGGTAATAATATCTTTACTGTTGGCTGCTGATTCTAATAATATAATGAGATAAAGACTATTATTGATTTTAGAACAAAGAATAGGGGAGAAAGGGAATTTGATAATATTATATACTCAAGCTCTTGGAAATTAAGGAATATTTCTGTGTATGTTATTGTGAAAGTTGAGTAATGGCAAATTAATTTGGCACCCTTATCACCATCTTATTGAGAGAATAACTTTATTCAAACAAATCTCCATAATGACAAAGTTATACTAATTCATGTAGGACAATTGGATTAAGTCACAAAAGGAAAACAAAATCCCTACATATTATGCATTTATCAATAATATTCTGATGATTTATAAGAAAGAACACATTTAAAGAGTTGAAAAGTCAGTCCTCCTTTTAACATAGTATATTTTACTTTGCCCATAGAAAAGGCATACTTCACCCCCCTCCCCACCAGATAAACTAATTAAAATGCTAAAATTACCTTGGCAATACTTTTTGTTATCTTGACGTCTTTCAAGAAGAATGGGATTTTTTTTTTAAGAAATCTAACTCAAAAAACCTTTTAAAAAGTTTAATCTTTAAAATGAATTGTACATGTTATATTTGATCTTATATTATAATTATTTTTGTATGCCCTTTACACTAGCCAGAATTGGATTCAAATCCTGGTTCTGATACATACTTAGTTGTATAATCTTGGACAAATTGTGTAATGTCTCAATATCCTCAGAAATGCTGTAAGGCTGAGAATTACAGCAAAACTGTTAGTTTACATGAATAGATTGAGTCTTCTTCCATGGGGATTTCCTGTGCTGGTGATATCACCAAGTTCAGTCCCTTTCTTTATAAGTTACCCAGAGGATATGAGCCTATCCTGATAGTTTCCACGTTGTGCTTTTTTCTATCCCAAAGAAGGCATAGGTTTGATTTAAAATAACAATAACAACAAAAATAACAAAATCCCCCAAAACATTGTATTAACTTGGGGGGGGGCAGGTGTAGCACTTTATTAATTCATAATTAAGCATTTAGACATAAATAGATTATATTCTTTGGTCTTTTTAACCTGAACTGCTAATCTCTCTATTTTAATAGGTGTTTTATTTAGATTTATGTATTTTACTGAGGACAGCTTAGAAACCCTTTAAAAAAAATTACCATTTTAAGGTTACGTTAAAGCAGAGTGCCACAAATGTCCAATTCTTGTGCAGAACTCTTAGCAATTTCCTTAAGATTCAAAGTACTTTCTGCACAATCTAGCCTGAAAAAACAGAAACACATGTTATTATTCCTAGTCATGCACTTTTATGCTTGATGATCATGACCACATAAGCCTTAGGCAATGGATAGCACCAATTGGAAGAGAGAGCATGGCACAAGGAAAAGAATATGAGACTTAAGGGTCAAAGGTTGAGGATTTCAATCTTAACTCTGCCACTGAATCGATGAACAAGTCAGTTAGCTTCTATGAGCCTCATTGTCACCATTTGCAAAATGGGTTTGATAATTGTTTTGAGCAAAGTCCTTTGTAAACTTTAGAGAGCAATCTAAATGTAAACAATTGTTATTATTATTCATTGTGAATAATAAACAAATTATAAATGATAATATATAAACATCAATATAAATAAAATATATTACATATTATTTGTGTTATTAATATAATATATAATAAAATAAATTAAAATTAAAATAAATAATAAATATATAAACAAAATAAGCAATTTAATAAATTATAGATAAGTAGATAGATAAATAGATAGATAGATAGATAGAGATAAATAATAAATAAAGATCAACAAGGAAGTACCCCCTCAATACTCTTTGTAATTTTCCAACATAATTGTTCCAGTTTAGGCTTATGTTTATTTTTTGTTTTCATGTAAAAGAGCAAAAAAAAAAAAAAAAGAAATTATGGAGAAAAAGGAAAACAATAATAAACTAGCCATCAAGGTCTTTGCCTATTCACATATGTGATTTAGGATGCATCCTGTCTATATGTGTTCTTCTGCCCTGTTTCTCCTTTCTAGAACAACTTCGTTTTTCCTTTGAGCACTGGGAACCCTAATTTGACTCCTGACTTGAGTTTGAGACCTAATTTACTATAACAACATGATTCTTTTTTCTGATATCTTTTTCTTGAAAACTGAAAATTTTATTTGACTTCCAAATTTTTGATCTGGCTCTTAAATTAAAAGAAAAAATCTCAAGTTAAGATATTTAAAATATTTTATTTTGATTTGAAAATGAAAATGAAATTTTCCAGTTGTACCAAGGATATATTTAATATTTTAAGTGCTTTAACTTAATTAAATCCAGAAAATCAAACATAATTGCAACAAAAATTTTAGAAACTTCAGGAAGATAAATCACATTGTCATTTGTTTCAAAACAACTGAGGCACTCATTTGTTAACTTCTCCTGAACCCAGGTTGTAACATGTCATTTAGTCATTGCTAGTTGATTAGCATGCTATTGAGCACAATTTATGTGTTTTTGTGCCAACAGGTTTTTTTTTTTAGGTTAGATAGTGTTGTAGTTTGCTCATCTCAGAATTCAGCTAGTAAAGAATCATAGGCATTTTCCCTGACTGTATTAAGGGAATTGTGCAACCTGGCCAAGATGCTGATTTTTTTATGGATCCAAGATTTCATTAGTAAAGGTACTCTTTTCCATAGTGTAGAATATGATGCATTTAACCTTTCTCATTTTGTTCCATTCTTGTCCATGATCTCCAGTAGATTTTACTTTAGAAAGTCTATCAGATATGATAGACATCTTTTTTTCTAGCATTATTCAAATCTCTTTCTTGTTATATAGTCAATCCACATTCTTTTCTGACCATAGTATCTTTAATGATAAAGGAGGCAATTTGATATAGTGCTAAGAGCACAAGCTCTGGAATTAGATAACCTGAATTAAAATTTAACCTCTAACAAACTACTACTTATGTGACCATGGGCATTTATTTAGCATCCCTGGGCCATAGTTTCTCATTTATAAAATGAGAATATTAGACTTGCTGATTTCTGAGTGTTCTCCATAGTTTAGATCTATGTTCCTATGGAGTATACTAGATTTAAGGTAGTCTGCCAGAATAAAAGCTCAGTACACAACAAAGTTACATAATAATGGAAATATATGTAGACTTCTATGGCAATAGATACTATAAAATGATAGTTCAGATTTTATGACAAATGTGTATTAAGAGATCAATTTTTTTTTTCAGAATACAACATAGATAAGATGTGTTAGAGCAACATAGAAATTCTTTGAAACTGACATTTTGAATGAAACAGGCTCTCTAAATTTTTACATTAAAATACATTTTTAAAAACTTGAAAAAAGAAAATCTTACTTAAGCCAAATACTTTATGAAGTCCTTTAGTTTTAACAGATTTTTTTGTTCTACAATATTTTGAACATCTGAATATAAAGTCAATGAACATGCCAATGGATAATGCTTCAATTTAAAAAAAAAATCTAAGTTAAATATTAAGTATTAACCATGATGTCATTCATTGTTCACTAATGCAATAATCAGAATCTCCGAGGAACTCATAATGAAGTCACTTTGTAATTTATGCCACACTATCTGTTTTTGATTAAATAATGGTAACTATACTTTAAAGTACATGCTTTTAGATTATAAAAATATTTTATATAAAATTTATTTGAATTTTAAAACATTTGTGAAAGCATATTATTTCCATTTTACAAATTAGAAAACTGAGGCCCAGAAAGATTCTTATATGCTCACAGTCCCACAGGTAGTAAACATCAAAGATAGGATTTGAATCTTATTCCAATCCAGTGGTACCATGTTCCTTTTCAAGTAATAGACATTTGGGTAAATAGCAGGCTGCAAATAGATTTTTAAAGTTTGTGTGGTTTGTGTAATCATTCAAAAAACAGAATAATTTAATATTTGGAAAAATGGAGATACTACTCTCAAGGGATTGAATATTTATTTTATCTATTTGAAGAACAATGTGACAACTTAATCCCTTTTACTATTACTATTTATGAAGCAATGAAAACTATTGGACAAAATGGAACAACCTAATTTTCACATAAATGAGGTTAGGAAAGCAGAATAAAAATATTTTTCCCTATTAATTTTGACAGTATTTTGGCTTTGTTTATGCAGATATTTAAAAGATATCTGTTGATCTTTTGTGTGTTAAATATGGCTTATTCAAAGGACATTTTGCATATAAAATATGACCTTATCCAAATCCTTTACATTATATATTATAATATGTTACATAATATAATATATAATAATTATATTATATATTTTTATATAGTAGAAATCATTCTTCAAAATTATGAATATGTTGATGGAATTTATGTTGTTATTGTTATTCAGCTTTTTCAGTCATGTCTGCATTTTCTTGACCTTGTTGGGTGTTTTCTTGGCAAAGATACTGAAGTGGTTTGCCATTTCCTTTTCCAGCTCATTTTACAGAAAAGGAAACAAGCTATGTTATGTGACTTACCCATGGTCATATGATTAGTAAGTGTTTGAAGCCGGGTTTAAACTAGGAAGATGAGTCTTCCTGATTTCAAGCATACTCTCTTTTTATATACACTGTGCCTTTTAACTGCTCAGAAGAATTTATAAGTATACATTAAATAATCATCCTTATTGCCTACAATTATTAATAGGAATTTCAGTAAAAAAATTACTTCACTTTGTAATTTTAATTTTTCTTGGTAAGTAGACAATATGATATTTTTTAAGCTTCTAAAAGATAATCAGAATTAAATCTCCAAATCAGGGGAAGGTGGGAAGTAAGGGGTTAATTGTTTTAGAAAGACCAATTATTCAACATAATGGAAAAATTATAATATTAGCACTTTATACTTAATAATGTGTCAACATTCAGAGAGTGTGAGCCTGGGTTCTTAAATATTACATTGCTGCATGTGCTGGCAAATCTTTCTAAAAGGCAAATTAGTGCAGTTCTGGTAAAATATTATATATGTCATTCAGAGAGTCATTATAGGTAAGCTCAGAGATGTCCTTCACTAGAAAATTGGCCTCTGAAACACAATTACTTGGAATGCAGAAATTCACAAAGACCATCTACTAAGGCATAAAGGGATTTTGATCAGTATGGATGGAAGGAATAACTACCCTGCTGAACTTACACAACTCTGAAGTGTTGAAATAAGAGCCCCATCAATCTGTTAGAAAACATCACAGTACAGACCATATCTTTGGGCACCATTGTATGACTAATCTGTTCATCTTGACCATTTTAGTGATGAATGCTTTACATTTCATGGTATAGTTGACATTGGTGATCAGTATAAATCTTAAAGACAGCTGAAAGGAATATATCAGCTGGGCCACAGAATAGTTTACTAACAACCTTCAGTCTAAAACTCATGTTATATCCTATAAAACAGAAAGAAAAATAATATTGCTCTTCACATTCAAATGCAGATTTCTTAATTTAAAAAATTAATGTTATTCATACTATTTTTAATCAGTTTGTATAATGCCTTTTGCTAAGTAAAATTTTTTCTATGTATGTGTATGCATATACATACTATATGCAGTTTTTTTCCAGTAGAAATTTGATAAATGGGGGGGCAGGGCAGCTAGATAGCACAGAAGCTAGATCACCTGCCCTGAAATCAGGAGGACCTGAGTTCAAAAGCAGCCTCAGAATTTTCACAGTAACTATGTGATCCTGGACAAATCACTTAACCCTCATTACTTTGTAGAGTAGGAGGGAGACAGACAGACAGACAGACAACATAAAAGCATCAAAAGGCTTGAGTTCAAATGCTATCACTGATTATTTGTATGACTTTGTGTTACTTGAGTTCATAACTCCCTGAAAAATAAAAACAGCAAAGATTTGTAAGGAGGCACTCTCAAATTCCCATAGCCAGAGGCTTTTGATGGAGATGAGTGAGCTCTTTTTCTAATTTAGAGATTTTTAGAGATTTAGAGATTAATTTAGAGAACAAAATTTAGAGATCTCTGACAATGACTCAGACGGGAAAGTCACTTAATCATATGTTAGCCTCAGTTTTCTTATCTGGAAAATGAACTGGAAAAGAGAATGGCAAATTACTCCAGTATCTTTGTCAAGAAAATTTCAAATGAGGTTTTGAGGAGTCAGAGACAAATGAACACCAATAATGACTAACTTTGGTGGTCATATCATAAATTATCTAAATAATGTACCACTAATAAGTATATGTATTTTTTGGAGTAGCCCAATAAAAGATCTTTATATGCTTTAAGAAATACATATTTCATTCCTACAATAAATTTTCAGCTAGTGAAATATTTGCATATTATCATATTTTAATTTATCCGATAAAGGTTTTAGAGCTGGGAGGGACCTAAGAGATTATATATTGTACACTCCTTGTTATATAAATGATGAAACTGACATCTCTTGAAGTAAGTTTTGTAATAACTATTAAGAGTTTAAGGATTAAGAATCCAGGTCCTTTAATTCTAAATTGTGTGGTCTTTACACTCTACCAGATTGAAAATTTTAAAATACAGCTAAATGACATAATTGACAATGTTTGATTAGTTCAGTTTAAATCAACAAATATTTATTAACATCTGCTTTATGTTGGAGATACAAAATCAGAAACAAGATAGTCTCTCTTTTTGAGGAATTTTCATTTCATGGCATAATATAAAAATGTGTGTGTGTGTGTGTGTGCACATGTAAATATATATACACATATAGTATATAAAAGGGTATACATATATATGGGATATATATGAACACTTTATAAAAATATATGTGTGAATATATACATGTGTGTATGCATATAAAAGGGTATATGTATAAATGCATAAATATAAACTCTGTGTGGGGTTGTATATCAAATTAATAAAAAATATAGTTGCATTCAAGATTATTTTATATTATATTAGAATGTTATTTTAATAATTTTAATTATTATATATGTAGTTGGAATAAAATCACATATATACATATATATTAGTTACCATATCATTGTTGTAACTATAGGGTACCCTGAATTCAACATGTATTTGAGATTTGAAACAATGCTGTTTCTAAATAATAGCTTAAGATTTTATTAACCAGTTAATGGCACATAGGTGGCACATTTCCCACAAAACTGGCACAAGAGTGAAGTTATTTTGAGGTGCATACAAAGAAAGAGAGCATATGGATATACAAGGGAAACATATGGGTCTCCATATGTTAAACATTTTCTGCAGGAAACCAAACTATGGAATTGACAGTCAGCATAGTTTGAAGCTCTGGTTTAATTACAGACTAGTGTCCTTCATGTGGCAATGGCAGTAATATTATTAATAATTTAAAGCCAATTAATTTCTTAACATCAAACTAAAAGTAATTTTCAAATTATTATACAACTACTTTTTACTATAATATGTGAATTCTCCCTCCCCAATAACAATAACAACAAAAACCATGATAAGAATAACAGAAAAGGAACTGTTACACCAATTCTTGAAGTTTGAATTCTCCGCAACAAAAACCTATGATAAGAATAACAGAAAAGGAACTGTTACATCAATTCTTAAATTTGAATTCTAAGCATCAAAAAATGGAAGTTCCTTTATCCAGTAATTGAATACTTTTTACCCCCCTCCTTTTTTTTTTTTTTTTTTAAACTGGAGAATGTGTTAACATCTGATTCCATTATGGTGGCTTCATTATTATGCCTAGCTTGGAACGTCTATACATCAATATTTCAACATGCACAAAGAAATCATACCTTGTAGGTAGGAGCTGATAAATAATGACAATTATTTCCACATGTGATTTAATAGCAGCTTGGATGATTGGTCTGATAGAAGAATGAATGACAGGAAAAGGAGTAATTCTAGAATAATTGAATTTTGTATCAAATACATATTCTTGGTTATTTATTTTTATAATGCTTTCATTTAGAGGGAATACCTAGTTCCCGTGACTTAAAACCTTTGCTTTTATATATTGCTGAGGTACTGACTTCAATATATTAAAGTTTTCAAAATGATTGTTTCTCATCTACATTTCAATGTCCTGAAATTGATTAGTGTTATTATTCAACCTTTATCCATTCTTAATATCAGCATAAGAAAGATCAGCTTCTTCATTTCATTTTTGCTTTTTGTTCTCAGCTCAGTAATTTTGTTCTTCATTCTTCTTCAAATTTGCCCAACCCTGGTAATTTTAATCTGGAGGAAATAATTTTGGAAAATAAATAAATAAATACCTTTATTTGCTTTAAGGCCACCAACCATAAATGAGGTTGGAATTACCCACTTTGAAGGTACTATGCTACATTTTGGGTGGCTGCCAGCCTAGCCTGAGAAAATATATTAAAATCAAAGCTAAGTTATTTAAAATATTCATGTTTTGCTCTTATGATACTTTGCAGAAATGTGAAACCATTTAAGACTTGCAAAACTGTTACATGGCCCCAAAATGTGTTTGGACTGCCAGGCAAAAACTTTAAATGATGAGTGTTAACTTCATTTAGTAAGGAAAGGCTTTCAGAGTCTTATTAGCTGAGTTCTAAAACATCTAATTCATTTGAAATTTTCTGTGAGGGCAATAATATCAGATAGCAATTGGAGAAGTAAGATATTTGTGTGAAGAGATGTTAACTTTCTATGTCAATGTACATTCTATTCTCTGCTTTACATAGCATTCTCTTAAGTAGTCTGTGCTAAAATTTTATTTTGTTAATACATTTTTTCATGTTACTTGATATATATGCTGTATGTAATGTTTATATTATTTATAATTTTATGTACATATATATATATATATATACAATGTAAAATAATGTAACAACTTTTAAGTAAAAAAGATAAGTATATCTTTTGCATAGTGAAGAGGGAGGAAAAAAGTAAGAAATAAAGGAAGAGGAAGCCAGTCTACATATTTACTAAGTAGATGACACTGGGCAAATCTCTTAACTTCTCTGAGTATTGCTTCTTTCATCTGTAAAATAGGAATCATTATACCTAAAGGGACTATTTCACAGGGTCAAGATAATGAGGTAACATTTATAAATGACTTTTTTTTATCCTGATCATACATACCCACTCTTCTTGGCTCATCATGCCAGAACTGAGGATGGAAAAACAAGATAAAGTCAGCAAAGTGATTATCCAGAAATAGCTATGGATATTCACTCATTCCCAATTTAAGTAAATAATTGTCCACTCTGATTCATCTTTAAGATATTGTCCTAAAGGCCATATGACTTCCTGGTAGATGAAACAATCTTCAAATGGGTAATGAAATTCCTAGAAGAGAGAAACTCCCTTACTTTATATTGAAGTCTATTCTTTATTGAATAATGCTAGAATTAAGTTCCTAGAACATATATTTGCTGTATTTGGTCTGTTTTCTTCATGAAAGTCATAAATATAATATCCAACAGTCCCATAGAACATGAGGGTAGGAAGCACTTTATGCACCAGCTATTCTAACCTTATTTTATAGACGAGGAAACTAATACCCAGAAAGTTTGTGGATTTACTCAAATTGATTCACTTAGTAAATTACTGAAAATCAGCTTTCCTGATCCCTAATCTAATAATGGAATATTTCCTTCATTCATGTAAAAAATATACATTAGTGAGAGAAGGAAATTAAATCCATTGCTATTAATTTTATAAGTTCTTAATTTCTTCCCTCACATAATGCATAAATATTTCAAACTTCTTGAGATACTAATAGCGGAAATGACTTAAAATTCAATATTAATGACAACATAGGAAACGAATCAAATGAATAATGCCCTGTACATCACAACACATTTCCATCATTTCAATTAACTTTACCCACATTTTCTAAGGTCAATGTGTTAATCAGAGGCTCATTAAGTCATGTGTTAGTGTTACATAGACAGGAGCTATATGCCATTAAAGAAAGAAGCTGAAAATTGCTAAAATAATATTGAAAGTATTAATAAATCAGGATTTATTAGGTTTGTATTAGGTATACATACATACATATATATATATATATACATATATATATATATATATTACATCTTTAGAAATCGGGTATGATCATTTCAGAGTAAAGTGAACATTGGATTTGAAGGTATAGCCCTAAGATTACTGTCATGTCTTAAAAGTCCAAAAGCTGTTAACTCACTGGTTTAGTCATATTGTTTTTTAAAGCAAAAAAACAACAGTGCAAAAATATACCTAGCTTTGTGCCCTTAAACACAGCTGAGGAGTTAGTTACCTCTCAGGAAAGTTAGCAGGCTAGAGACAATTCATCTGGACTCAGCTGCCATACTTTCCTCTTTTAGTTAATCATTCTTATTGAGTTGTTGACCAGACCATGTAAGTTGTCAGCAACCTTTAAATATTTGTGTCCCCCTTTTTGTAGTGGCAAGAAACTGGAAACTGAGTGTATGCCCATCAGTTGGAGAATGGCTGAATAAGTTATTGTATATGAATGTTATGGAATATTATTGTTCTGTAATAAACAGTAGGATGATTTTAGAGAGACCTGGAAAGACCAACATGAATTGATGCTAAGTGAAATGAGTAGAACCAGGAGATCATTATACCTGGCAACAAGAAGATTATATGATGATCAATTCTGATGGACATGACTCTCATCAACAATGAGGTGATTCAGGTCAGTTCCAATGGTCTTGTGATGAAGAGAGCCATCTACACCCAAAAGGTGTAGTCCTCCACAGAGAGGACTGTGGGGACCGAATGTGACTCACAACATAGTGTTTTCACTTTTTTGTTATTATTTGCTTGTATTTTGTTTTCTTTCTCACTTTTTTCCTTTTTGATCTGATTCTTCTTGTGCAGCAAGATAATTTTATAAGTACATATGCTTATATTGAATTTACATGTATTTTTTACCATGTTAACATATACAGGGTTATTTGTTATCTAGGAGAAGGGGTGGGGGAAAATGGGGAACACAAGGTTTTGCAAGGGTCAATGGTGAAAAATTATCCTTGCATATGTTTTGAAAATAAAAAGCTTCAATAAAATAAATAAATAAACGTTTGTACTCTAGTGAAAAACACTGGTCATACCACTTTCATCATGACTCTAAACTTTTGGCAACAAAGGTGGAAGAGAAAATCCTATATACTTCTGGATGACAGTAAAACAGCATCACAAAAGGTGCTTAAGGTTTGAAAAAATGCATTCTCCATGACAATCCTGAGGCAGTTTATTATCAGTATTATCATCCCCATTTTAGAGGTGATGACAGAGATTTAGAAAGCAGTCATGCAACTACTGAGTGGCAGAGTAGCAGTTAAATCCTCATTTTCTAACTCCAAATTTAGTCTTACTTTCCTTCCTACTTCTAAGAAATTCTGTGAGCCTTGGTTTTTTCATCTGAGAAAAATTAGAAATATGGGTTCAGTCTTTAAGATGCTTTCTACCACAAACATTTTATGATTCTATAAAAAGGAAGTTGAATAGCCCAAGAAATATCAGACACTCAGGAAATAGGTATAAATGTATTTTGATAAGTGTAGTGTATCTTCGAAGGTGTAGAATAGACTTTTTTTCCAACTGCAATTGATTTTTGGCACATCATCAGTTGAGCCTCTCCTTTATCCATACCCTTGATCCTACTGCTCTGACTTCCCTGCCAACTAACAGTTGGCAATGGTGTACAGAGTGATGCCTTCTCCCAACTAACCCCACCACAGCTGCTCCAAAGAATATAACTGAATGTTGGTAATAGCCTTATTCATGGTTTTGCTGTTGTTTAGTTGTTTTCAACCCGTTGTGAGACAATTTTGGGTTTTCTTAGCAAAGATTTTGGAGTGGTTTACCATTTCTTTCTCCAGCTTATTTTATAGATGAGAAAAGTTGAGCAAACATGGTTAAGTGTCTTGCTCACAGTCTCAGAGCTAGTATATGTCTGAGGCCAGATTTGAACTTAGGAAGATGAGTCTTTTTGACTCCAAATGCATTCAGCACTCTATCCTTTGCATCACTTAGCTGATCCCATATTTAGGGTAAGGACAGGCAAAGATTGCAAGAGGTTTTACCTGTGTGTTATTTACACTGAGACTCTCTAAAGTTTGTTCTTTCACATGTAACTTGATATATCAGAATAAATACTGGTGTGCCATAAAGAGTGAAATTTTCTGATTAGAAAAATAGATGCATTCATTATAAAAAGTTGTGTTAAATTTATCACTTTTGCATCATCTTGCATACTGTGCCCCAGGAAACTGTCTACCTTGTCTACTTCTGGTTCCAGCTCCACTCATCTGCAGTATCTAGAAAGGAACTTATATGCATTCATGGAAATGCAAAATTTGAATTGATCTACTCCATTGCTCTGTGATTTTCTGAAACTAGACCAGAATAACAACAATCCCCGGCGTGGGGTATATTTGTAGGAGAGTCAATGTATGAAAGTAATAACTTTTTTCTCCTTTCTGTAAAATTGAAAAATAATTTTAAAGCATTCTGTCAATGGCTCTGATAGTAGCTCATGCTAGTCTCAGCTCTGTTTCAAGACTGTATTAAATATCTATTTCTGTGCAGTTCTATTCTGTTCAGTTCTGTACTCACAATTCTTTCAAACCTCTGAGGAGCTCTCCAGCAGTATTTTCAGTAACATTACTCCTCTAACATGCCTATGAGAAGCAACCCATGAACAACTCCTCTTCTTTTTCCAAATAGCTTCATTTTTTGTTATTGTTTATTTCCTCATGGAATTCATTGATTTTTGCCCTGCATATGAAATTATTTAATGAAGAATTTATTTTTAAAACTTTAAGACATAATATCTAGAAGAATAATTTCATTTCTCTTGAATTCACAAAGTTTCTTTCGTGTCTATATTATACTTTACATTGAGCCCAGCTAAAATCTAAAATAACATTTCATAATCCTTTGTTTTTCTTTTTAAATATATATATATACGCACATTTATATCATCTTCTATACAAATCACAGCTAAAAAGGCCATCATTTTATGTGAGGTAAATGAGGAATTTAGTAAAGCTAAGTGATTTTCCCAAAGTAATATAACTCACAAGTGTCATGGGAAATTCAAACTCATGTCCTCTGATTGTAAAATCATCATATGTTCCACTGTACCATTGCTATTTGCTCTACATGATATCTCTCTTGATCCCTCCAGTTACTATTGCCTTCCCCCTCCAAATATTACATTTTACTTATTTTATATATTCTGTATGTATTTATAGATATACATGCCACTTCATCAGGTAAAATACAAGCTACTTGAGGACATTTGTTTTTATCTTTATGTGCTCATGTCTAGCATAGTGCTTAACACCTGGTAAACAATTATTAGATACTTTTTATTAATCAGTTGGTTGATTTAAACTGTAGCTGCAAGCAAGAATTAACAGCAAACTAGAGGTCCATAAAGGTGATGAATACAGATAAAATAAAACAAAAGAAATGTTAAAAGTATCATTCTACATTGTGACTTGAATTTTTCTTTACATACAGAGTGACTTTATATAAATAAATGATCTGAGCTCGGTTGATTAAAGAAAACTTGTGGTCTTAATTCTTTCATTTAAAAAAAAATTCTACACGACCTCCCTTTTTTCTCTCTCTTCTGCTCAATTTGAAGTGTAGTCTCATGTCTTAATTGTCTCCTGTGTCATCTACTTTCCCTCCCAGAACTGGCTGATTAAATATTCCCCAAATAGCTGGTCATTTAAATTCAACTGTCAAAAATAATAAAAATCCAAAAGGTGTGTGGATGTATATGTCTGTGTCATGTATTTGCACATGTGCAGATTCAACTCTAGTTTATTTTAAAAAAAGAACTTTTGGGTTACATGAGAATATAAACTAAAAATAGTCAGAAAAATCTGACCTTTGTTTTGTAATGTCACATTATTGACATTACAACTACATAACATTACAGCTACAGAAATTTGTTATTCTTTTAAATATTTCTATCTGAGACATATTTTCTGAGAAGCAATATGTCATGGTAGAAATTATTCTAGACTTGGAATTAGCAGTGACCTGAGTTGGAATTCATACCTATAACAGTAACTAGTTATAAGGCCTTGTACAAATCACTTAAGTGTTTGAACCTCAGTTTCTTCTTCTGTAAGATGTGAAAAATAATACCTGTATACTTATTTCCCAGATTTGTTGTAAGGCTCAAATGAGATGATTTATTAAAAAAAATTTCTCCAGCCTTTAAATGCTATACATATCTGAGCTATTTTTATTGTGTTAAATGAGTTGCTTCAGATGGAAAATTTTTATTCTTCATTTCTCCCAGATAAAAATATAATAAAGTAAATGATGCTACAGGTAGAAATTCAGACTAGGGATGATTTTGTTTGGCTTTGCCAAAAGATACCCAACAATGATAAAATATGATGGAGTACTGGGCTGAGACAAAAAAAAAAAAATTCTTTCTTGCAGAAAGCCTCTGCAGTCGTGGAATCTGGAATCAAATGCTTTATCTGACCCTTAGTAACTTTAGACCAATTATTTTATCCCCACTTAGCCTCAATTTATACATCCATAAAATGAGAGATTTGAACTGTCACCCCTAAGATACTTTTCAGCTCTAGAACTATCATCATCTAGAACTATGCTTTCATCAATGATCCTTTGAGTAGAGTTAGTCACTGAGCTAGTGTTGGAAAAGAGATATCCTTTAGTTATTGAATGTGTTGCTAAATGACCCTTGAAAGAAACCCTGTGGCATTTTGAGTAAGTTTAAGGAGAGCTGAGAGCAGCAGTGTGAATCATCACATGGTTTATTAAGCATCGAACATGCTGTCACTAGTAATCTGTAGCAGTTGATACCCAAACCATTACATGCAAGCTCTTAGGCAAGACTCAACAATCCTGTGCCTGTATCTTATATAAGTGCTCAGATCCCACCAATAACAATAAAATAAAACTGTATCTGTTCCATGGCGTCAGTCACAAACATAGACAATTTTAAATTACTCTACAAATAGCTTTTGTGATGAGAGTATATATTAATATATTTGCCACTTCCTGAGCCATTTGGCTATAAGAAAATGAGTTTGCTTACCTTAATTTAGTATTTAACTGGGTAATTGCCTTTAAAAGTGATGGTTCCTCAGGCTTGGATTTAAAATCACAGCATGCCTATTGGAGCAAATATAATCTGTAAAAAAAAATCTTTGCATTTGGGTGTTAATTTTTATTATTCTAACTACTCATGATTTTGCTCTATTAATACTTTTGAATATCCGTTGTTGTAGTTAAATCTCCTCTAATGAACATTTTGACTTTTGCACTTTAAAAATAGAAATGTCAATGTTGGACACCTCCAACAATAATTTATAACCCATTTGGGTTATAGTCACTCATTAACTGCTCCAGTGGACTCTCTTTCATTTCCTTTTATTGAATTAGGAATTGCAACTACATTAACATTTAGGGTTTTAGTGCTTCAGAGAAGGTTACTCTTTTGATTATTTTCTTATGGTGGACAAGGATGACCTGAAATGAGCCATTCACAACAGGCATGCTTGGTTGGTTAAATAGCACTGCTCTCTTAAGGCTACTGGACCTTGTGAGTCCAAAGGGAACTGAAAGAAAGCTTATGTAGTAGAAGAAAAAGAATGCATTTTGTAGTAGACACAAATTGATTTCAATTGGCCCAGTGTAACTTGATTTACAATCATTAAAAAGTAGCAGGTTGGTTTGGAACAAAATTTTTTTGAAAGTGAAAAATACACTCACAATATATCTCTTGAAAATTCTGCAGTGATCCAAATTCTGTAAGGAGGTCTATAGTCAACTTCTTGCATAATGCTATAGGTTTCATTATCAGAGACAAGGACATAAAACTAGTTGTTGTTGTTGTTGTTGTTGTTGTTGTTGTTTTCTAATTCTTCTACAGAGCCTGCTTAAAATGTTCTAGTTTACTGCATTGAGTAAATTCCCTCTCAAAAGAATTAGGCTTCCTTGTAAGAATAGGGTACACTGAGGATTTTGTAGGTATCTAGTGATCTTATTCTGTAGCTCTCAGAGTTATATGGGATCAGTGGGAGATTATAGGCAAGGTGCCTCTCCCAAGAGGATAAACTTGATCTGGTAATCTCTAGTCCATAGCACTGAGTTCTAGCCTTCTCTGGCATCAGATTTAACCCAGAGGAGGGTTGGCAGAAGATCTACTCTAGTCCATAGCAACGCTAGCTGTATGTTCCTGGTCATGCCCATCCTGACAAAATAGAAGTAAATTCCAGAGTTAAAGATTGGAAGGGGAAGCAAAAGGGGGAAGGGAATAAACATTTATATTGATACCTACTATGTATCAAACACTTTACAAATTTTACCTGTGAGGTGGGTGCTGTTATTGTACTAATTTTACAATTGAAGCAAAATTAACTGAGCACCTTGCCCACAGTCACACAGCTAATATCTGAAGTCAATTTAAACCTAGTGTAACATATACAGCAGATTGTTTTAGGAATTTTTACTGAATGGGATATATGAATAAACAAAGACATATTTTCTATCAGATATCTCTGGGACTCCCCTAGAAGTTTATACAGACTAGAAGACAACCTTTCACACTAGCTACACTGGCTTTCATTTCTCTCTTCTTTTTTCTTCTTATCCTTACTATATCATATCTTCAAATTTATGTCCATTCCCTCTCCTCCCAAGAATATAGTATTCTAAGAAGTGTACAATAAAAGTTCAGGACTGCCAAGAATATGTAATCTCCACAATTTTTGCAACAATATACTTTATATATCTCATAGCCATTCCCTTATTTTAATTCTAAGAGCCACCACCCTAGTTCAAGTTTTAATCATATATTACCTGAACTATTAATAAGAAGTTACTAATTTAATCTGCTTCTAGTCCGTTTGACCCTCATCCAATATATCTTCCTGACAGCTGTCAAAATAATCTCCCTTAAACATAAGTCTGGTCATATAACTACCCCACTCAATAATTTTTAAGGGCTCTTTTTTGTTTCTAGGATAAAATATGAACCCCTCAGGTTGTCATTTAAAGAAAGTCCTTTTCAGTCCAATTCTAGGCTGCATTTCCATTATTTATTTTACATTATTCACCTTCATGTACTTCTATTCCAGGAAAACTGGCCTATTCATCATTTCCCAAAATTGATATTTGATTTCCTGACCCTGTATCTTTGTGCAGGCAGTTTTGGGGCCTGAAATCCACTCCTTCCTCACTTCTATGTCTGCATCTTTGACTTCCTTTCAGGTACCTCCTACAGATAGTTTTTTCAGATCCCCCTATTAATTAGGGAGATATGAAAATAATTCCTCTTCAAATAACATTTATTAATGTATATATTTTCATATTGTTTAGACAGCATTGCTCTCCTAAGGCCACTGGATTTCATGGATGCAGTGGGAACTGAAATAAATCACATGTACTTCATGATTTGAAAAATATACTTCACAAAAAATCCAAATTGATTAAATTGATCTAATACACTTTAATTTGTTATGATTAGAAAAAAATTACACACTAAAATGGAAACTTTTCTTAAAGGAAGGAACTGTATTTCTGTGCCTATGTTATATTGCTTTTTGTGAAAATATAGGTATCTATATATATGTATGTGCATATGTGTGTCATATGTGTATATTCAGATAAAATGTTCTGATAGAGAAATTTACTTCTATCGATTGTACCCTATACCATTTTGCATTATTATAATTCTTTCCACATTTTCCTATATTCATACTTCTATTTTAATAACATCACAATATTTTTAAGTGAATTGATCAGTGTCTATAATTTATTAGGCCATTTCACCAATTGTCAGGTTGTTCATTTTTTGCTATTAATACAGTATCCAATAATTTTCATAATGATAAATATTTTTCCCCTATTTTGTGATGTTTTGGGGAATAAGCATGACTAGTTTTGTGATTAACTGCATACCATTTACGGCTCTCCAAAATGTTTCCACTAATCTTTAGTCTAACCACAAATAAGTTAAATAAACTAGATTGTTTATTTTCATAATCTTACTGATATAATTTTTTATCATATTAGATTTTTTTCTATTTTAGTGATTATGGAGTTGTATCATAAAATTGTCTTGATTTTACCTCTTGTGATTGTTAAGGAAATGAGTGCTTTTTCATGATATTAAATTTTCATTTTCTTTAAAATGTGCATGTTTCTATCTTTTGACCATTGCCCTTTTGAGAAATTACATTATTCCTATTGTCAACATGCATTAATCTTGTATAAATAGTATAATTTCAAAGTTTTAGCTGAAGTGTTTAATTTTTTTTTTAGCAATCTGTTTTATTTTAGTCAAGATATTGGTTTTTGTTTTGCAAATCCTTTTATCTTTGCATAATTTAAACCACTAATTTTTGCCTCCCATAACTTTTTCAATATTCAATAAAATTCCTCTTTATAGTTGAAATATATTATTCCATTTTCTTTTATTTTTAAAAATAATTTAATAATGTTTCTTTCACCAATTCAGTTAGATTTCTCTTAGTATGTTATAAGGTTTAGAACCAAACACATTTCCCCCCATACAGCCATCAAGTTTTCTTAGAAGTTTTATTGAATAGATTTCAATTTTTTCACATTGCTGTTACTCTGGGGTTTTTAAGTAGCTTATTCATTCTGTTTTTTATTTTCACAATAACTTCTATGAGAATAAAATTGCTACATAAAAACTCCATTAGAGAGAACATGGTATTCTGGGTAAAGGATCAGCTTCAGAATCAGAAATACTTATGTTTTTGGATCCATACTGATTATGTGATCCTGAGCATTGCCAGAAACAATTTCCATAGTCGGAGTTTCCTATACCAATGACTGTACAGGTCTAGTCCCATCCTATTTAGAATAATAGAATAAATGTTAAGATAGTTCCTATGCTGATGCATAATATCAAACCTTCTTCTTATTCTAGGAGCACCAGGAACCCTTTACTTTTAGTTCAGAAAGGTTGATTAGTTTCAATATAATATTATTTGTTCATTCTCTCAGTTATGTCTGTCTCTTTGTGACCCCATGGACCATAGCATGGCAAGTTATATTAGATGGCACCAAATTATTATGAGAAATCCTTTAAGGGCATTTTCCCCCATAGTTAGTGTTCTCTCAAAATTAGGCGGGCTTCCGTGGGAATTAATAATTTTACCACAATTATTGGAAGTTAGAGACTAGTTGACCTTATGTGGGGATATTGTAGAAGGGATTTATACTTAAATATCAATTGCACTATGCATGGCTTTTTTGGTTGCTTCCAATTCACCTTGATTCATTCTTTGATAATGAGAGGTTGGTTTTGCATGTTCAGAAAATAAGAATTATTGTTTTCAAAGGTAAAGATAATGGAACAGGCCCCACATGTGTAGAAAGACTCATGTATTGTGAATTGTCATTGTGTGTATAGTTCAAAAGGAAACAGAAGAGATAGATATCTTTAACCTTCCCCCACCATCAACCCTTATCTAGGTCCTGTTAGGAAAGGCAGCAGAATGTTGGGGCCAGAAGCCGCCACTCTGCTCTCTTTAGAAAGAGATCAGGTACTAGGCTAGGAGTATATCCATCTGCTACTTTAAATATTGTTTGTGTAGGCCAGGGAGAGGCAACCTCCTGCCCACCGGCTGTATGAGGTCTGTGAAATTATTTGCATAATCAACCACAGGTGATGATGAGCAGACAGTTAGTTAGAATAATCTTCCACTGCTTGAGTTCCATAATTTGATAATTTTGTATGGCTTGTGAATAATTTATAAATATACAAATGGCCCTTGGCAGGAAAAAAGTTTCCCTGTCCCTGGTCTAGGAAGTAAGAACAGATTTTTATGTAAGTTCTGATCACTTTCTTATTTTTTTGGGGAAAGGGAATACAAACTTTATATCTTTATCTTTTTTTTTACTTAATATTTGTTCTACAATGAACACAGTAATCCATTTATCCAAATCATAGCAAGACAGAAATCAGAGAAGGTATACATTGTGAATATATTCCAGACAATACAAGTGAAGGAACTTAACTAAACCAAGAGAGAGGGTCTTGGACTTACTCAAGAGGAAAAACCCCAAAATCTCTAAAGTGGGAAGCTAAACATGAGGACATAATAGACCCTGTGAACACCTCTCATGCCTTCCTATAGTTTTTTCTTTTAGTAATAGGAAGTGGGATTGTCCTCTTCCATCTTTTTTTCTTAAAGTTGGAAGCCAGCAATACTGACATCCTGAGAGGAATTGGCAAAGTCTAGAGCTCCTTTACCTCTCCTCACCTCAACCCACTCCTCATGCAGGGCAGAAGCTTCATTTTCATCAATAAGCAGAAACCATATTCTAATGGGCTTTAGAAGTTTACAAAAAAAAAGTGAATTCCCAATGTCAGGAAAATATAAAGTTAATATGGTGTAATGATTTTTACTTCTGTAAACTATGAGTTGCATTTGGGATAGGGATTATTAAGCACCAGGAGTGCCCATTCTTTGTGCAGGACTGCATTTTTTCTTGACCAGAAGCAGAAACTGTCAGCTCCTTTTTGATTAAACCCAGCCATGCGTGATTTCTAGCCCAATTTGGCAGACCCAAAGGGGATGTTGAAAGGCAGCTGACATTTTAATGATTAACTAAGTTGAATCAAACCTTTCAGTGTTGCTACTTTTAAGACATGTGTGACCTGTTCCACAGAGGAACCAAAATAATTGCCACACATTACACGTAATATGATTGTGAAGGGAACAGTTCACTCCCATTTGTAATATAAAAATGTGATTTTATTTTTGCCATTGATCATAAAAAGAATCCATTTCACTTTCTCTTAAAGAGTTTTTTCCAACATTGTAAGTTTTTCAAAATATGATTGCATTTTCTGTTTATAAAATTACTTATGCATGAGGGATGATTGCAAAAGTGTATAAATGAGAAAAGGAAATATACTAGCACATCTAGAATTAGAACACCTGCCAATCTAAAGAGAGGTGTTTTCAATCTTTTTTTTCCCAAACTTTAGCTATAGTTGAGAGACTGCTTAATAGCTGAAAAAATCAGCCTCAGATACAGTAATACTTGGTTTCAAGTATTAGCTGTAATACACGGCACCTAGGAATCCACTTAGTCTCTTATTATTCTAGGAAAATTTCTAAGGTCATTATATACAGGGATGGGTAGAAAGAATTGTTTCATCTGGGAATTTTTAATACCAATGAAATTACATGTCAAGTCTGTGTTTTCTATCCTTACTTGTAACAAGCCACAAATATTTTCAAAATTAGTTTATGAATTATTTGAAACTAATAGTACTTATCATTGTTATTGAATAAAGTATCCAAAGGTAAGATATCTTCTGTTTAATTTAAAATTGTCAATTGCTAACTAACATAAATTGGTTATATGAAAATAATGATCTCAATTTTTTAAATATTAGGGTGTTAAGTAATAGCCTTTCATTCCATGACATCTTGGGAGGAATAGAATGCTATTATTTAAAAAGTTAGAAAGAAGGAGGGAAGGGGGCAGAGGAGGAGGAGAGGCATTAAGTAGAGTTGTTCAAGGAAAAGTAATAAAAGAATTGAGTGCTCTGAGAACTAAAAAACAGAAAGATAAGGGGAATAAATTAAAGACAAATGCTTTTTTTTTGTTTATTGGGAATAGGACCTAATTTACATTCATAGTATAACTGAAAAGTGCTTTCTCTTAAGTTGGTCAAATTTACAGATACAACCAAGAGGTGTTATTGTTTCTTACTTTCCATGATCTCTGCAATATATTAGTTTTGTCATCTTTGCCAGTTTACAAAATATGAGGAAAAACATCAGAGATTTTTTTTAGTTGGCATTTATCTTATGAGTTATTTGAAGCAATCTTTCATGGTTGTTAGCACCTTATGATTTCTCTTTTGAGATTTATTTGTTATTATGTTTTTGACCACTTATTCACTAGGGAATGGCTTTCGATGTTATATATTTGTGTTCCCTCTTCTTCTTGAATATCAAATCCTTATCAGTGATATTTGATACAAATATTTTCCCCAGTTGACTATTTCTCTTTCCATTCTTGTAACATTAATTTTATTCTTGAAGAAAACTTTATCTTAATTTCATGCAATCACAATTATTTGTCTTATCTTTTATGATCCCCTTAGCTGGTTAAGAATTATTCCCTTACCATAGTTGTGAAAGGTACATGATTAGGTCATTTTCTATTTTTAAAATGGTATAACCACTAATATTTGGGTCATTTATCCATGTTAGCAGGCAACTAGGTAGCCTAGTGAATAGGGCAGTGGGCCTGGAGTCAGGAAGATAAGTCTTCTTGGGTACAAATGCAGTCTCCAATTGATCAGCGATGTGATCGTTGGCAAGCCACTTAATCCTGTTTGCCTCAGTTTTTTCATCTGTAAAGTGAGCTAAAAAAAAAAAGGCAAACCACTTCAGTATCTTAGCCAAGAAAGGAGTTATGAAGAGTTAGACACAACTACAAATGACTGAATAAAAACAATATATCCATTTTGAACTTCTTATGAAATATGGTATAAGGAATTAATTGGTTTAATCTAATTTCTAAGAAACTGGTTTATAATTTTCTTGGCAATTGTAGGAATCCCTTGCAAAGTAATTTTTGCTTTTTATCATATTCAGTTCTTTTGGAATTTTTCTAGCCTGTTCCAATGATTTGATTTTCTATTTTTTAAAACAGTATCTCAAAGTTTTGTTAGTATCTATTAAACAGTTTAATTTGATGTCTGGAAGTGCTATTCTCTCTTCATGTAAAACAAATTAATATTAACAAAGCATTTCACATCTTGTCTGGCACATAATAGGTGTTTGATAAATGCTTGTTCCTTTCCCTATCCTATCCTCATTCCTACCCTTTCAAAAATTATTTCCTTTGAGATTCTACATCTTTTGTTCATTGAAATAAATATAGTTGTTATTTTATCTAGCTCTACAAAAAATCTCTTTGGTAGTTTGTCATTACACAAATATATAAATTAATTTCTATAGTATCAAAGCTTTTTTGAAAAGCTTTGATAGAGTTCTCTTGTAATCAGTTTTATTAAATTGGTATAATATAGATATAAATTCAAAATATTTGATTATTTTTAAATTAAAATACTTTATCATTGTATCTATACAGCTTTTCAGAGTACTTTGAAACATTTACTTTTAGATTTTTAATATATTTTTTAGTTATTTTTAAATGGGATTATCTTTCTATCATCTCCTAGATTTCATTATTGCTTAACAGATATATTTTTGATTTTTGATTTTCTTTTTTATCTTGCTATCTTACTGATTATATTAATTCCCTCATTTAATTTCATTGCTAATATTATAGAATTTTCTAACTATATCTTTATGTACTCAACAAATAGGAATAGTTATAATACCTCTTTGCCTGTCATTAGGCCTTTAATTTCTTTCCCTTTTCTTATTTCTGTGATTAACTTTCTAGGGCTTTGAATTCATGTAATCAAAATTATCTTATCATTTCTGATGATCTTGTTTGGTTAAGAATTCTTCTTCTAACCATAGTTGTGAGAAGTGTAAAACTATGTCATAAAAGGGTTGGAGAAAAGAGATAAACTTGCTTTATTCCTCAATTTATTGGAAAAAGATTTTATTGTTTCTCTTTTGCAAATAAAATTGACTTTTGGTTATTTATATATACATATACATATGTATATATGTATACACATATATACATTTATACTCATATATAAACATGTATAATTTTTATGATTGAAAAGGTCTTTGAATATCTAGACTTTTCTTTTTTAAGGAAAAATGAATATTTAAATTTGTCAATATCTTCTGCATCTATTGATATTAAACATATGTTTGGGGTGCTTTTTAAATATGATTATATTCATTATTTTCCTAATGTTGAATCATTTCATTACAAACATAAATACAACTAGATCATAACAAATAGTTTTTTGGATAAGTAGTCATAGTCTTTTGCCAGGTTTTTTTTTCTGTTTAAAAATGCATATTCATTAGTAATATTATTTATAGTTCTTTTGCTTTGCTTTATCCTTCCCTGCTTTATGTATTAAGACTATAAGGTATACAGTAAAATTTTTCTTTCTCATTTTTTGGAAATAATTTATGCAATATAGGTTTTACTTTTTAGAAAAGTGATAGAGTTCTCTTGTAATCAAATGGATTAGGTTTTTTCCCCATTAGTAACTTTTTAAAGTTTCTTTTCGAAATTCACTTGAAAAGATGAGATATAAGCTATGGCACATTGGATGCATTTGCATTTGATTTCTGAACAGCAGAAAGTTATCTGCACATAGTGAAAATTCCATTTTTACCACATATTCATTAATTTTTCTAATAAAATAATAAAACATCTGGGTAAATTAACCATGGGTTTTTCAGCAAGAAAAGTCTCACTTCTGAAAAAATCCAGGGGAAGTAGAGATGCATATGTACCTCATATAAGAGGGTTGTGTCCTTGCTGAAAAAAGAATCTGGCTAATTTTTCATTTCTTTTCTTGTCATTTTTTTTACATATAATGGAAACAGTAACTTCCAGATATTAACATTGTAGGTTAAAATTCTATTACCATCATGATAACAACAAATATTACTTCCAAACAATGCACATATTTTTCTAGATGTGCAAATGGAGGGAGATGCT
The DNA here is from genome assembly GCF_016432865.1 of Antechinus flavipes. Taxonomy (NCBI): domain Eukaryota; kingdom Metazoa; phylum Chordata; class Mammalia; order Dasyuromorphia; family Dasyuridae; genus Antechinus; species Antechinus flavipes. Next base: position 276,985,877 of record NC_067401.1, read on the forward strand.
TTTGGAGGGTGATAGAAAACAAAAATGGTAACTTTTTGATTAAAAAAATCTATGTAATAATATCTGAACAATCAATCATTTTATTAACTTGTCCTAAAAGAAATGTGGCTTAAATAATGTCCCAGGCTTCATCAGAGTTGAAAAACACTATGGGGCAGAAATCATGAAATAGAGATAGTAGTAGCAGTTAATTTGGCCTAAAACATGAGCAAATCAGAAATATAGTGGGGGAAATAGGACAATATATGAGTCAATGAAAATTTCTCTGTAGAAGGATTTTTGTGGTAGCAGTACTCTAGCCATGCCCTGACTTCACTCAGATATTTCTTTCACTCCACCCCACTTATCTCAATAACATAAACTTCTTGAAAGGAAAGATTTTAAAATGTTTAGCCGTGTGTATGTGTGTATGTGTGTGTGTGTGTGTGTGTGTGTGTGTGTGTATTTATTTATGCTTAGTGTAATTCTTAGCATATAAGGAACTTAATAAATACTTGTTGAATTGAATTGGCAATGCCATGATCCCCAACCGGCCCTGTTAATGTGGATTATTCCAAGTTATTTTGCATAAGAGGAAAAGTAGTTACAAAGCACACATACTTCATCTTCAAATGTTATATTTGTTCTAATATTTTGAATTATCTTTGGGAAAATTTGTTCTGACCTTCACACACTTATATAATGTTAAAGCAAGAAGAGTTCTTTGATCATTGACTCCAACTTTATTTTTATGAAGAAAAGAAGGTCCAAAGAAGGGAGTATCTTTTCTAAATTTACAAGCCATTTAATGGCAGAGACCTGGGTTTAGAATGTACATCTTGTAATTGGTTTGCAACAATAGCTGCTCTTAAAGTAACTGAGATTGAGTGTTTCTTTAGGAGACATTGTAGATCCTTTTATCAGTCATTCATCCCTTCTAAACCCTAATGATCCAAAATTTTAACTTGAAAACAATAGAGATCCAGATTTAAATTCCATCTAGGGCACAGTCTCTGTGTCCATAAGAAATTCACATAACCTCTCAAAGCCTCAATTTATTCATAAAAATGGGAATCCAAATAGCTACTTTGTAGGCTTGTTATGAATATTAAATGAAATAATAGCTTTAAGGTACTATGTCAATGTTAATTCAATTTAACCAACATTTACCAAGTTCTTATTATATTGAAGGCACCATATTGACAATCCAAAAAACAAGAAATAAAAAAGTACAAAATGTTAGTCATATTTCTAAACAGGGAATATTTAGATTCAAGAATTAGTATGAGGATTTATTAAAGGAACAAAAAATATATACTCTGCAGAAGAGATGGCTTGGGAAGGAGTAAGAGGGCATGGTAACTGTACTTAAATAATTGTCATTGGGAGGAGGGGTGGGACTAATTTTGTTTGACCCCATAGAGGAAAACAATTTTTAATAGGTATCAATAGAAAGAATCAAATTTTGGTTTATCAGGAAACAAACAAATGAATGAAGAATAATTTCCTAATAATTAATTAGAGCTATCCATAGATGGAATGATTTGCCTTGAGAGTGGTAGATTAATTCTCTTTATAATTCTTTAAGCAGAGGTTGTATTACCACTTGAGCGATAATGGAGATTTCTGTGGCATATGGATTGGATTTGATGGCTGCTAAGGTATCTGATAACTTTTCAATTTCTGCTCCATTCTGCATACAACTTAAAGACTGTCCTGTGCACATTAATTATCCATCATTCTATTCTTATGTTTCTACCTAAGCCCATAATTTTTCAGCAAACCTGGGATTTTCAAAGAATATTCACAATGTTTTTCTTTTTACTTCATTTTACTTGATTCTTGATTATAGAATGATTCAATTCAACAAAAATGTATTGTATCTACAAGCACTCTTAAGTCAAATAACCAAATCAAGCATGAAATGTTACCATCTGTGGGTATATTCCTCAGAATCAATTTCCAATAGTTGGTCCAAGGGTATCTTTAAAAACACACACACACAAACACACACACACACACACACACACCTTGTAGGTTGAATTAGAATGATTACTTTTGCTTCTTAGACCTTTAAGGGGAATTTATAGGAAACTCAGAATGAGCTTGCAGGTATTCAGAGATATTTTCTACAAATTTGCTGACCCCCGGATCAACATTAATCCTCTATTTATCATGGAGACATGGATAACAGCAGATTGTGGATGCAGAGTAAGAGAAATCTAATCTCTACTTGTGTCCAGATGTTCCCCAAATTTTCAACAAAAAGTTCAACTCTTTTCTAAAGTCTAAAGGATAGTAAACAACTCTATAGCAACCTTGTGATATAGGCAGCATTATTATTAATCTTATTTCACAAATAAGCCAACTGAAACTCAAAGAATTTTAGTGACATGTCTGACCAAGGCCACTCAGTTTGTAACCATTCAAACTGGAATTTGAATGCAAGTATTTGAATTTTAGCAACTTTCCATCATTTTTGTTCTAGTAAGCAAATTTGATCAAAATTGGAAATGCCTTTATCTTAGAAACATCATGTGTGATGTTAATATATATATATATATATGAAAATTCTATCAATCATCATAATCATACATTTCTTATCCATTATGTTTAATTTAGAGTTATACATATCCTGTGACTGATCACACTGACTATATCAAATACCAGATGAGCTGGCTCCAATGCAAAAAGAATGCAATAATAAGTCGAGGTACTTTTGCCTCAGTTTCCTCATCTGGAAAATAGGGCCAATGATATGACTCACCTCTTAGGGTTGCTAGGATCAAATGAGACAATGCAAAATGCACTGCAAACTTTAAAATGTTTTTTTTATAAATGCTTTCAATTATTAATATGATTGCTATTGCCAAAGCAGCCTTCCATTCAGCGGAAACATTTAGACAGTACTTTGGAGGCATTATTTCCATTACATATTACAACAAACCTATGTAAGTATTGTCCTAACTTTTTGATAAGGAAACTGAATCCAATGGAAGTGAAGATACTTGCTTAAGATTACTCAGGTAGTTAAAGATAGGTAGTAGTAGAGCATAGGTCTGCCGATTTCAAATACATTATTCATTCCAACCAAGCATCTGAGCTTTGCAAGCCTGAAAAAAAAAAAGAACATTGGAGAGAAAGCTTTTTGTGTCATTTGGCTCACAGAGTATTGATCAGATATACCCCAGAGCAGGAACGTTGACATGCCAATAGAAGTGCTATTAGTTTAGCAATAGGGTGGTTCAAGACACATTTTTCTATTTCATTTGTCTATGTTAGAATTCTATTCTTTAAATTGGAGAATATTACTTTAAACCTCCCTGAATTATCTGTCCTTTTTTTCCATAAGTAAATAATAACTAAATTTGCAATTATGGAATTCTCAGGGAATAGATGCTTATTGATATAAGACTAGACATACTTTAAGATTGTCCATATTCCTTTTAGGAATAATAAAAACAGTGATAGTTGAGATTTATATGTAAATTCCAGATCTGGAATTAAAGAACTTGGGTTCAATCTTAAATCAATCAGTGCATGAATCTTAAGTGATTGAACAAGTGGCTTAAATTCCCTGGGTCTCAGTTTTCTCATCTCTGAGGTGAAAGGATTGAACTACACAGCTTTAAAAAATACACAGCTTAGAGGTCCTTTCCACCTCTAAATCTATGATTTCATGATTTAGGTGACATGTATATAATGCTTTTAGATTTATAAAGTACTTTACATGCATTATCTTATTTGAGTCTCACAAGAACTCAATGAGACTAGGTACTTTTATTAATTCCCATTTCACAGGTGCCCACAGTTACATAGTAAATTTCTGAAGTGGAAGCTTAACTCAGCACTTTTTAAAACCAGCACTTATCTGTTATCCTGCCTGTTGCCTATTTTAATCCAGTCAGATTACAGATAACTTTCTAAAATGTACAGTAATTTTTTAAACTTTTTTCTTTTTTGAGCTAAAAGTTTCCTCTGTAAGAAAATAAATGGCCCACATCCTAAGAAACCTATCCTACCCCTTTCCAGTGACAGAAACATATTTTTAGCAATATGTTAGAGGCATCATCTAATTTAAATTTTAAGCAAATGAGGAATTTGTTGAAACTAAATTGTTCCTGAACCAGTGAAAGCAATATGAATGGAAAACACACATAAATAATTGAAGAGTGTACAAAAGGAAAAGCCAGGAAATCATTTGCATTTTTGAATACAGCCAAACTCTCATTTAATTATACAGCAGTGGGCTCTAAGCATATATTTTTAGTCGAGCCTGAAAACCTGCCAGATGCTAAAGTAAACTAGATAGGCCAATTATGAATTGTGTTTCATTAACATCAGCAGAGACTTTGTACAAGATAAAAAGCTTTCACAGATTGGATCTGAGACAAAGGTTTTCGTTGCTTGCATCCCAGATTGTTTAAAATGCCCCCAGAACAGGGCAAACTAGGGCTCTCTCCTGGTTTGACTTTTTCAGAGCTTCAAGGTTTACCTGACATTACATTAAGCTACTAAAATAATGGGATAAAGTAACAAATTGATTAAACTTTGTTTGCAGAAAATATTCATCCTTAGTGACACCACTTCTAATAAGGACACTAGTTTTTTTTTTTTTCCTCTAACCTAACTCCCAAAGTATAAAACTGAAACTACATTCTTTCTGCTTGGATAAAATAGACAATTCATATTCTTGAGAGTTAGAAGAAACTCGGGGCTATTTAGTCCACTCTCTTCATTTTATAGGTGAGGAAGATGAGGTCTAGGGGCATTAGGGAATTTTTTTCAAGTTAATATGTATAATAAGCATGAGAAGTGAGGTTTGAACTTAAGTTTTTGACAGTAAAATCAGTGCTTGGTCCACTTTACCACACTAGAGCCATGATTTTAGGTAGTCTGGCTACTTCCTTTGTTATGGCAGATGGCTTCTTCACAATCTTCATGAATTGTTATAAAAACCACCACTAATGACAGCAATAAGCATCACTTGATGAGTTCTCCAAACTCCATGCTGGTCTTGGAACAGCAGATAGACAATTCATCACTAGACTTTATATGCAGCCTTGATAGTTTTCTAGGACCTAGCAAAATATGTCCTATGCTGACAAAGCTTTTGAGAACTCATGTCCAATTCAACTCCAAGTTGAAACACTGGAGTGGAACTTAGAAATCTATTAATTAACAACTAATCAATAAGAATTGATTGAGCACCTATTATGTGCCAGCCACTGGAGATATAAAAACAAAAACAAAACAGCCCTTGATCTCTAAGAACTTCCTTTCTATTTGGATGATATGTTGATAACATGATATGCTTAGGATAAATTATCCTCAAATGACATATTATAGTTAAAACTTTACCTACATTAAAATTTTATATAAATGTCAGTTATTAGATGCAGGGATAAGGTGTCCAATGACAACTTGATTGGTTCTCACTTTTCATAGATAAAAGATACTAAAGTCAAGAAATTAAGCAACTAAGTCCTCCAGATATTAGGTGGCAGAGCCAAGACTTGGCACTCTGAATCTAGAACTCTTTCTACCATAATGTGTAATAGTTAAAATGCCATGATATACATTTAGATTCCACAGAGTAGGGGTTCTTAACTTTTATTGTATCATATACTCTTTTGGCAAAGTCTATTGACCTCTTCTCAGAATAACTTAAAAAAATTTTTAGTTAAACATACTTCTCAGATTGGCTAAGATGACAAAAAAAAGAAGAATGTCGGAGAGGATGTGGAAAAACTGGGACATTGTTGGTGGAGTTGTGAACTGATTCAAGCATTCTGGAGAGCAATTGGAAACTATGTCCCAAAGAGCTATCAAAACATATGTTAATGCAAATAAAGATAGAATTATATTACCATCCAAGTTTATAGACCTCTTGAAATCTGTCCATGACACTTGACAATGCTATGTAAAACATATTCATGACACTTTTAAAAAATACACCTGTGTCTTTCAAGATTATTAGATTGACCACATTCTTTAAATGTCTTCTGTATTTCAAATCAGCTGTTCATTTTACAGTGTCTCAAAAGTCTTACAATGGTTTCAAACTTGAAACTGCCATAAGGCTTTTGGGACATTCTATATAAAGCATTAAAGGTGGTTAGGGTAGTATAAGCACCAGACTTAGAATCAGGAATATCTGAGTTCAAATGAAGCCTCAGACACTTACTTAACTATATGTCCCTGAATAAGTCACTTAACCCTGTTTGGATTTTGAGCCTCAGTTTTCTCATCTGGAAGTAAACTGGACAAAAGAATGGTAAACCACTCCGGTATCTTTACCAAGAAAACTCCATGAAATTGTAAAGAGTAGAATAAGATTGAAACTCCTGAATGACAAAATGTAAAGCTCAGGACTTGGAAGAAACAAAGTTTTAATATGATTTAGTCCATGCTTCTTGGGATATTTCAGGGTAAGGAATTGGGTTACCAACAGATATTTATATTACAAAATAAGTGCATTTATTGAAAATGATTTATTGAGGTATTACTTTTGCTCTTTTGTCTTCTCATTCTTTTCTTTTTTCTCTCTTTACCTTGCAAATGAACTAATAAAATTCAGTTTTCTAGATGTAAAAGTATTCAATAAGTATTTAAAAAACAAACTACAACTTCTTCTTAGTTTAATTGTTAAATTCCTGCACAGGATTTCCAATTTTAGGATTATAGAACTAAAAATAAAAAAAAAATCTTTAGCTGAAACTGACATTAGAGGTTATCTAATTGAATATCCTTTTTTTAAAGATAAGGAAACTGAGGTGCAAGTAGGTTGAGATTTACCCATATTATTGAGAAGTTAGTTGTAGTAGTCACAGAGTATGAGAACTAAGGAAAAATTTAGAAATTATTGAATCCAGACTATTTATTTATAAATAAAGACACAGCCCAGAGGGTTTAAGTAATTAAAATCACATAATTAGTAACTTACAGAGCCAGGACTGGAATGTGATCTTCTGATTTAAAATTAAGAGCATTTTCCATCATTTTGTTTTTCAGTCGTGTCTGACTCTCTGTGATCCCATTTGGAATTTTTTTGGCAAAGGTACTGGAGTAGTTTGCCATTTTCTTCTCTAGCCCTTTTTATAGATGAGGAAACTGAGGCAAAGGGGATTAAGTGACTTGTCCAGTGTTATCCACCTAGCTTTAAGGCTAGATTTGAATTCAGGTCTTACAGTCTCCAGTTCTGGCACTCTATGCATTGTACCATCTAGCTACTCCATGTACTAAGCTTCAAATGTAGTAAAGGCTGGCGAAATCTTAGTTGATTCTTTTAAAATTGAAAGCATATCTTTTGAAATCCATATAAGATAATAATGATATGAGTATTCCCTGATATAGGTTCAGATTCACAACTTCTTATATGATGCAATTCTCTCTCTTTCTCTGCCCTTTTCATCTACCTCTCTCCCTCCTCTAGCCCTCTCTCACCTTTCCCTCTCTCCTTTCTCTCATCTCTTCCTCTCCCTCTCTCTTCCACCTCCTCCCACTCCATCTTCTTCTCCCTCTCCCCCTCCCTTCACTTTCCCCATCCTGTTTCCCCTCTCCTGTTTCCCTCTCCTTTCTTTTCCCTCACCCCAGCTGTGATTTCATTCATATAGAAGACTCCAAGTCAGAAAAGTCCCCTGATCAATGCAGATCAGCACCTGCTTTTAATTTTCAGCCTTAGAGATCTGACAGGTGCACTGAGAGTTTAAATAATTTGGATAAATCACAGAGCCAATATGTGTCTGAGGCTAGATATGAATCCAACTTTTCCTAATACTATGCCATATCTATATCCATTATCATAATAATGAAGAGGAGGGGGAAGAGAGCAGTAGTTAACAGTAGTAGTAGTGGTAGTAGTAGTAGTAGTAGTAGTAGTAGTAGTAGTAGTAGTAGTAGTAATAGCAGCTAATGTTTATAAAGTACTTTTTTGATTTGGAAAGTGCTTTACAAATATATTCTCATTTTATCCTTACAACAATCCTGGGATATGGAAGCTATTTTTATCCCTATTTTAAAGGTGAGAAAGATACAGGCAAACAGTGATTAGACCATCACAGGCAGACAGTGATTAGACCAGGGTCACACAGCTAGTAATTGTCTGAGTCTGAATTTGAGCTCTAGTCCTTCTGATTCCAGGTCTGGCACTCTGTCCAATGTGACACCCAGCAGTCTTATATACCACACAACCTCTTAGTCTCATTTATATACGTTTTTGTAAGAAAGCAAAACAAAATGAAACAATCTTCATAGATGACATGTCAAACATACCAAGAAGCTTCTTCTGGTTCTTTTACTATTTTAGGGATATTGATGCAACAGTAGGCAATACATCCTTTCTTTTTTCATATACATCTTGATAAGGCCTTTATGTTACTTCTCAAGATATGTTGTTCCACATTGTGTGAAATGACATTAAATATTCTTTTAAAATATAACTTATGCTTTTCCAGGCGCTAGCACTTTGTATGCTAAGAAATCTTATTCCTTAATTTGCCCATTCATTCAATAAACATTTGTTAAGCAATTATTCTATTCTGTGTAGTATTATTTTTAACCTAAAAACTCCATTCTCAATACAGATTGTGAAACTTTCTAAATAATTTTAAAGGAAATAAGGAGCACTTTGCTAAATAACAGTCAAAATTATATTGTTAAAGAATAAGATATTTCTGTGCTCAAGATTCTTTAAACAGTAGTATATTTTTGATTCCTTGATTTTTTTTGTTTTGCACTAGTATTCAACAAAGGATCATGGCTATTTTACTTAATCTTTATATCACTTAATAGATCATCCTGTCTGTAAAAGTCCTTGGAAAAGTTTGAGCCCAGGTATTTCACTTACTAGTGAGGTGAATTCCATCTCATTTCCTTAATTTTTCATAAGGGTAATATACTGTCTGCCTCAAAAGCTTATTGTGAAGACAGTACTTGCCATGAAATACTTTATAAATGTGAGCAATTATTGTCTGATAAATATTTTTATATTGATTATTTTAATTTAGTTGCATCTTATGATAACTTAGAAAGATGATCACCACAGGAAGACATGTAGTACAAGTTAAATGGAGTAGAAGTGAGAAAACCTGAGTTGGGCTCAATCTTTATAATAGCCAGAAGTCATAAAGGGTATTAAATTTATGAAGTTCTTCACATAATTATCTCATTTGAGCCTCACAGCAAGCCTAAAGTAAGTCTCAGAGAGATTGGATGACTTGCTAATTGTCACAAACAGCACAAATGTGAGAGCTTAGATCTGAATCCAGGCAGAGGTGTACTGGTAAATATGAAACACCTGTCTTTTTGGGAAAAAAAAAGTACTCAGGGCATTTATTAAAGCTTAACTTTTATTATTAACATTTTCTTTAACACTTTCTTAAGTCTAGATCATCAACAAGCCAATAAATCAAGCACTGCTGGGTAGTATTAGTTGATTTTTGAATTGTAGATGCTTACATTGAAAATTTCACAATTGGCGTCCTGGAACTAGTTCTAGCTGATTGCTCATACTCCTAAATTGAGATCTCTCTTGTTTCCAAGTCAAAACTGTCCTGAGTCCTTCTACTCTGCTGTTTTCTCAATTATTTCTCAATTATACTTGATTATGTAATTGCAGGCAATTGATTTAATTTTGATGAGCTTCACTTGCCTTGTCTATAAAATGGGTGGCAAAAAATTTCATGCCTTATGTCAGGGTTGTTGTAACAATAAAATAAAGTGTTTGAAAACCTTTTACTGTTTCATCAAAAGCAAAACTGCTGCTTGCTTCTTGAAACTCGATCTCAATTTCCTTTCTGATTGGAAACTTCGTCAGACTTACTAGATGAAAGCAAACTTTAGTTTGCTCCAAAAATAATTTTTCTTATAATACTTTTGATTTTTCCTTGTATCACACTTCTTTGTGAATGTATTGCATTTTCTTTCTCCCTTCCTTACCTCTGGACTAAAAGCTCCCTGAAGACAGGAATTTTAAACTAAAATGAAATAAGGGAAGAGGTGAGAAGGAGAGGAAATAGATTTTTGTTCACTAAAAAAATAGAAAATTGAATTTTAAAAAGGAAAAGAAATATATATTTTTTACGTTTTACTTCCATTAATCAATCCAGAAGTATTTATTTTTTCTTTACCATTAATTCACATTCATTAGGAAAAGGACTAATAATTTTATGAATGTTCAGTTTTTGAGCCTCTTGTTCTATTTGGAAATCTACATTGCTAACAAAAAAAAATCAAAGAAATCCAAAAGGTTTTTTATTAAAAATAAGAGGGTTAAACTACATGATCTCTAAGGTCCCTTCTAGCTTTAAATCCTATGATCCTATTATTCTTTGATGCTATTTTCCTACAGGCAAAATGACTCTACAATATCATAATTTTTTTCTCCTTTTAAAATTCTTGACTGAGATCTCAAGCTTTTTTTTTTTTTTTTTAGTCATGCCTATTGAGTATGGCATTTTCCTTCCAAGAAGCAATAACCTTTTCAAACAAATGTCTTGATGAATTGCTTTCTTTCCTTTGTGAATGCTAAGCTGCTATATGGAAGTAAATAGTTTCCCTGAAAGTGTCTTCTACTGGGAAGATTGTGTTTTGGGAATTTTCAGACAACAGAAAATTCAGTTTTCAAAAGGACCCTCTTTTGTACCTATTTTTTTCTTGGACTTCTTGTTGAGATACAGCCATAATTAGATACTAGATTCTCATCGTAATTTTTTTATTCTGGTATTTTTCAAATTATTCAGAGTTATTAGTATTCTCTTTAAATATATCACCCGTGGAGACAAAAACAGAGTCCTCATATTGAATCTATGTATTTATAAGAAATATTTCTAAGAGAAGTTTATAGAAAGAAAATGGTATACATTCACTTATTTTCATATGAGAAAGAGTCTCAGTTTGATTAATATGATTCAGTGCCAAAAATCCATCCAAAATTCATGAAGTTTCAAAGAATGATGTATGTAAGTGTCTGAATAAGAAACAATTTCCATTTCAGGTTCTTTTTAGGCAGGCACAATACCTAATTACAATTAGCTGATTGGCACCCTATCTTCCCAGTGATTTAAACCATTGTGCAGTTTGTTGCTCTATCTTTTTTCAAAGTTCTTTGATTGCTAATTTCAAAGAATGATGTGCAATTCAGCATGAGACATTTTATACATAGAAGACTTAGAAAGCTACAAATCACATTAATTTCCAATTTTTTTAATTTAATGGGAACATCAGAATGAATTGTGCAATGGGAGGAGGCAAAATTTGATCCTGGTGCCTAGCACACTGAAAATTCTTAATGAGTGATTATTGACTGTTATATCAACTGACTGATATTGGCAACTCATTATGTGTCTACATATGATCTTTTCTGGGGGAAGGTTATGGAGCACCTTTCAAAGAAATTTTTATCTATTTATTTTAAAATATGCATTTTATTTGTCACAAAACATACATTGGCTTCCTGGGCTATGACTCAATGATAATTGAGAATTCTCTTTACAGAGTTTTAAGTGCAAGAAAACATTGATGTTTAAGATAGAAAAAATACTTTTTTTGTTTAGTCCAATAAAATGCTTTGGATCAATCATTCAGAAAGGGATCTGGGGCTGTTTATTTTGGTCTTGAGGTTTCATTCATTAATTGATTAGGAAGGATTCATTATCTGGTGTTGAATAAGGCAAGTGAAAATTTTGATCTTTCTTTTCTTTACAATATAGTTTTGTCCTTGCAGGATATTAACTTTTATTAAAAAATTGTGGTTGTTGTTCAGTCATTTTCTAGTCATGTTTGACTTTTCCTGACCCCATTTAGGATTTTCTTAGTAAAGACACCAGATAAGTTTGCCATTTCTTTCTTCTATTTATTTTACAGGTGAGGTATTGAGGAAAACAGAGAAAAGCCACTTGTCCAGAGTCACATAGTCAATGAGTGTTTGAGGCTAGATTTGAATTTAGAAAAATACGTTTTCTGACTTCAGACACAGTACTCTATTCACTGTGTCCTTTGTTTTTACATTATAATTTATATTGTACAGAGCAATAAAAATGCTCTTGGATGTAATCCCATTCCTCTCACATATGCCACTAGACTTCCCTTGAAACAGAAAAAGACAGTTTAGTGAAGAAAGATAGTCACTAACTATGTTAATGTGTGTAATGTTCTCTCTATATAATTCTCTATCTCTCTGGTGCTTTAGTAGTTTTTCTAACAGAAAAGATTGGTCAGTAATTTTATGAATGTTCAGTTTTTGAGCCTCTTGTTCTATTTGGAAATCTACATTGCTAACAAAAAAAATCAAAGAAATCCAAAAGGTTTTTATTAAAAATAAGAGGGTTAAACTACATGATCTCTAAGATCCCTTCCAGCTTTTAATCCTATGATCCTATTATTCTTTGATGCTATTTTCCGATTGGCAACTCAGGTTTGCCTGTGTTTGATTTCATTTTATTACTTTTATAATAATGTAATAATTGAATCTATTGTTTTATGGTTTTGATAAAAGTCTTCCAAGTTTCTCTTAATTCTTCATTTATCATTTTTACTACACTATTAAAGAACAAGTGATGAAAGGAAAGGATAGAGATGGAAGAAAAGGAAAAAAAGGAGGAAGAAAAGAAAGAAATTGTGCTTATACTAGTGGTACAAATACAAAAAGCAAGACAATTCTTGACATGAGAAAGTTTATATTCCAATAAAGAAAAATAATACATAGAAGGGTGCAGTATCCAGGAACAGGGATGCTAAATGTAGTCAATAGATTTTGAATAGGGCAATCAATTAATATGTTCTTTCAGAAAAGATAGTGTTACTTTCATTACTTTTCCTTGAGTAAGAGTAGGAAGGTGTGTGTGTGTGTGTGTGTGTGTGTGTGTGTGTGTGTGTGTGTGTGTGTGTGTGTTTATGATTCATTTAGCATGGCAGAAAGATCATTTGAGTACATTATGGTTGCTTTGGGGCCAGCTGGATGTGGTGAGTTCTCACTAATTAGGAAAGCAAAACTTCTGAGTAGGAGTTCAGACTGTGTGGGATGCACAAAGTGTCATAATTAACATCATGACAAGAAGATGGTTGAAATTCTAAGATGTACCACAGTTTGTTCCAAATCAATAGGTAACCACTTTGTTTCTAGTTCTCTATTTCCACAAAAAGGAATGATAAGAATATTGTGGTATACATGCATTCTTTCTATCTTTTATATCCTCAGAGAGTAAGGGAATTTTTGGTAGGGCATACATTTTGTTTGCATTTAGGACATCTCTTTGTTATTGTATAACTTAAGAAAAAGTCATAAAATAGCTTTTGGCTTAATTTTTTAAACAAGCATAGCATATATCTTTTCACTTTGACACTTTGCATCTTGCAAAGTAGTAGCTTTCATCCAATATGCTTTCAAAATGGAAATAAATTTTTAAAATTGATGACTCATTTTCTTAGAAAACATTACCTTGTCTATGAAGTATTCTGTACTTACTGTGTTATTTTCAGTGTCTATTCAGAATCTAATAATAACAGGATGCACAAATTCTATTATTAAAGATAGACCTATTCTTATATCACCAAAAGTTTCTCGATATTCTTAGATGTGATATAGATGATTATCTCTATTATTAAGCAAAATATGTGAATCCACAGCTTTCAGCAACAGAGTATAATGATATATCATCAAATGAAAAATACACAAATAGGCAATGGAACTTTCTCTTATTTTACATTTGCTTATATACCTCAAATTTAATTTATGTTTAATTTAAGGAAAGGAAAAGAAAATTTAAAGATAGTGTCATGGATTTGGTCTTGACTTGTTTCAATTTTTATCTAATTTCTACTTTGATAAACTTGTAAATATTTTTCACAATACAACAAAATGTCTTCTTTCCTCACTTTTGCCACTTGGAATCTTAAATTCATTTATAACTCAACTCAAGCACCATCTTCCAAGATATGCATGCCTCCTTTTCCAAAATTGCATTACCTTGCATCTATTTTTTCTATATATATATTTTTACATTTCATTTTCTAGAAGTACCATATTTGAAGAGCTGGAGGTGTTATTTTTGCCTTTCTATTCTCAATGCCTGACACATAGGTGATGCTGAATAATTGCTGCTTCAAATGAGTTGTTCAGAGGATTCAAATCCAACTCCCAGTTCTACTGCTTATTATCTGTGTGATCTCTAGGAAGATCATTTTATCTTTTCAAAGCTCAATAAAAATACTAATTCTTATATTTCCTTTGTCGTAGATTTGTTGAGGGAAAAGGCTTTTGGACCTGATAAAAAGATATTGTTGAAGTATGAGCTCTTAAGTATTCATCTAATATCGGCTAGATTTTGAAAGCCTTGATAGCTATTGAGCAAGTGCTATTTTGTCATGCCAGGGTAATGGTCAATTGGTTGCCTGTTCAATTGGAAGGTTATTCAAACAACCTGACTATTAGTCTTCAAACCAAATGATCAAAACAACTATGTAACTAAACAAAGGCTGAAATAGACTTGATGTTAGGATTAAAAAAACCAAACTTCTAACCAATAAAAATGATTCAGAAGTGGAATGAAGATTGCTTTGAATAGAAGTGGGTTCCCTTTCATTGGAGGTCTTCAGGCAAAGTTACTAAATAACCACTTTTTGGAAGTATTGTGTAGAACATTTAGGCTTAGATACTCTGAGAGTCTCTTCCTGAGTCTTCCTGACTCTTCCTGAGTCTGTGGTTCTGAAAGAAATAATTGTAAAAAAGTTTAAATACCAAGAATTGGATGTAAATCACTTACAAAAGTTCATTCATTTTCTATTCTGTGATAGGCTTTTATTTCCACTTGTTCCTGAATTATTCAGAGGGCTAAACAATGCATTTAAGGGTCATAGTTCATTATAGTTTTTTTTTTAAATAATTCAATAAATAAGATGACAATATTACCTAGAAATCCTTTTTTAAAAATTAATTCATCTAACTAAGATCTAAAAAAATCTAGTGATCATGAAAGGCTACAATAATTGTCAACTATTTAGGAAAATGTTTATGTTGAAAGTGAATTTAAAATATTACCAATAGATTACCTTAGTGCCCAACTTCATAGATAAAGCCAGCAAGTCCAGCTCCCTATTTCTTGGTCAATAGAAATAATTGTTATCTGCTACAATACTGTGGAGTCAGCAATGGGCTATAGTAGTTTTTCAGTACCTCTAAGTTTTCAGGGATATCTATTCTTTTTTTTTTTAAACTTTTTATTTTCAAAATATATGCACAGATAATTTTCAGCATTCACCTTTGCAAATTTTTTCTTCCTGCCTTTCCCCTATCCCCTTTCCTAGAAGACAAATAATCCAATATTTGTTAAGATGTGTGCAATTCTTCATACATATTTTCACAATTATCATGCTGTAGTGTTACTACTGGGCTTATATCCCAAAGAGATTTTAAAGAAGGGAAAGGGACCCACATGTGCAAAAATGTTTGTGGCAGCCCTTTTTGTAGTGGACAGAAACTGGAAACTGAGTGGATGCCCATCAATTGGAGAATGGCTGAATAAATTGTAGTATATGAATATTAAGGATATTATTGTTCTGTAAGAAATGACCAGCAAGATGATTTCAGAAAGGCCTGAAGAGACTTACGTGAACTGATGCTGAGTGAAATGAGCAGGACCAGGAGATCATTATATATTTCAACAACAATACTACATCATAGATGATCAATTCTGATGAACGTGGCCCTCTTCAACAATGAAATGAACCAAATCCATTCCAGTAGAATAGTAATGAACTGAACCAGCTACACTCAGCAAAAGAACTCTGAGAGATGACTATGAACCACTACATAGAATTCCCAATCCCTCTATTTTTGTCCACCTGCACTTTTGATTTCTTTTACAGGCTAATTGTACACTATTTCAAAGTCTGATTCTTTTTGTACAGCAAAATAACTGTTTGGACATATATACATATATTGTATTTAACTTATACTTCAATATATTTAACATGTATTGGTCAACCTGCTATCTGGGGAAAGGGGTGGGGGGAAGGAGGGGAAAAGTTGGAACAAAAGGTCTTGCAATTGTCAATGCTGAAAAATCACCCATGCATATATCTTGTAAATAAAAAACTATAATAAAAAATTATCATGCTGTACAAGAAAAATCAGATTAAAAAGGAAAAAATGAGAAAGAAAACAAAATAAAGAAGAAAGGGGAAAGGCTTCATATGCCACTATTATTCTTATTTTATAGTTAAGGAAATTGAGTCAGAGATTAAGTGACTTGTCCAGGATAAAACAACTAATTCCTGAAACGAAATTTAAAGTTAGATATTCCTGTCTCCAAGTTCATGTTCTAATTACTGTATCACCTATTTGTTTATAAATAAGTGAAAGAACTTTAACAATTAAGTTATGGTATTATCTTAAAGTCCCTCCCTCCTTTCTTTTATTGGTGCCAAGTAATCATATGGAATCTAAGTTAGGAACACAATGAATCAAGATTCCAAAAGGGAAAATGAAATGTGGTTGATATAATTCTCATCTTCAGTCAGTGCTGTTGCCAATTCTTTTAGGAATTTCATGATTTTCTCATGAAATCCATAAGTAATATGTAATTTGTTATCTAGATAACAAACATAACAAACATATCCCATGATACTGATTTGTATGGTTCTCATACCCACCTACTTCATCAAAAACTTCTTTCCTATTCATATGGTTGTCAGATAGTACATCCTCCCATGATAGGGTAAGCAGCAAGCACTCAAGAGCCTTATTACATAGACCATTTGTTCATCTCAGATAAGTAGAAGGAGTGACCCATGTGTTGATCTGTAATAGAAGGGTTTTCTTTAGGTTTTTAAAATGGATATTTGAAATCCTTATCAGTTTTCCCTGCCTCCTTCTGATGACTGATAACAAAGCTTCTGAAAGCTACCCTATTGAAAGCTGACACATGTTTAGGATAACATTATTATACTCAAGAGAAGCAATTCATTTCTTAACTGGCTAGAATTCTATAATCTTCTCTGCCTTAGTGATATTGGAAAACTTAAGTTGGTGAAAGGTGAAACTCAGGGAAGGAGTCTCAAATACTGGCTCATTTTCTGTGTTATTACATTGGCAAAATGTACATTTGCCCATATGGCAAGGCAGGGCACTTCCACTCATTAGCTGCCCTCATTCACATTCTGCTTGCTGCAGGAAATTAGCACTATATTCACACTTGTTTAATCTTAATAAAAATCGTTTTAGCTCAAGCGAGGAGATAAGGTCACCATCTGCCTTGTGGAAATGCCAGTTTCAAATGAGCAACAGTAGGAAGAGTCGTCTTTCATTCTTAGACTGTCAGGAAAGAACTTCAAACAGACTAAACACCAACTGAGTCCAATATCTATGTGATCATTGACTTTAATTTACAGTTAATATTTTCCATTTTCTACATATATATATTCCTCTATCTTTCCATCTTTTATGGATATTTTAGGCAAGAAAGTGTCCTGGCTTACTAGTGTCTATGAATAGCACAATTCCCTTTCAAAAATATAATGTGGCATCTGATTCAAAGTAATGTTTTTAAATTTAATATTCCCAATATGATAATTTTCTTGGTTCCTGAAAATTAATGTGCCCTCCAAAAATCTGATTCTATCATAATATTTTTTACTGTGGGATGCTAACTCAATTTTTAAATGCTATATTGTCACTAGACACCCATGTATCCTGTGGGCTATAGAGATTATTTATGCTTATTTATTCAGTGTGTACTCTAAGCAATGCATAATTAATGATGGCTGAATGAATGATTGGATATGACCTATTCATGAACAGAATGTTTGTGCTGTAATGAAGAAGATTAAAAAATGAAGTTGCACGTGAGCAATTCCACTAGCTCTTTTCCCCCTGCATTTTTGTAACATCTGCTTTTTAAAATAGTATTGAAGGTTATTCAACCTGTTAAAAAGCCAAGTCTAAACCTCACATTTCAGTAATGTAAATGTTCGCTTCATTACACCAACACATGCTCGATATAGTTAGGTTATGCCCAAACTCTTTCACAATATTTGGACATTCTGTTCTTTTGATTCTTAATTTGTAATAATAAAGGATAAGATTGACTCTGTGATTTCTTTGGTGTAGGGAACTCTCAGGTGAGTGAATACTCTTTACCAATCTAGATAGGCAACTTCTGAACTTAACAATTTATGATCATTGAGAATTGCCCATAATACTGAGAAGTTAAGTGTCTGTATTATGTGAAGTAGATTCTTCAGAGATCTGTGGAAAACAAGAATCACACAAGAAAAGAATGCTTGTGTGGGTTAGGATTTACATCGATGGAGAAAATACCCACAATCTCAAAGCTCATGAAATACTGGTGTATAATGGTTAAGAAAAGCTTTTTGTTGAAATAAAAAAGAAAATCAACATTCTTTCTCCTCTCAAATAATACAAATTAGTTCTTAAAAAAGAACTATTAAATTGACATTAGATAAAGCAAATTCATGGAGTAGGTAGAAAAAGCAATAACTTTAAACTACAATGAACAGTTTTCTTTTTGTACTTTGGAAGAGCTAATTTTTATAAAGCTTCAAAGGCGAGAATCTAACTGACAATAACAAACGTCTTGTGGCAAGAGATAGAGAAAATGTCTAGACAGGCCCAATGCTGCATTCCTATTGCTATATCACAAATCTCATTTATTTCCCTGACCTCATCTGGTATTTGTTCTTTTCCTTCATTACATTTGCCTCTTAGCAGTCTGTACAAATTACTGTAACTTCATTAGCAATGATCAGGAAAATCTTTCTTTCAAGATGGGCTGTAAGTCCTTATGCTGTGAATGTTTATAACTCATCAGAATTTGATTGACTGGGAATAGGCTCTTTTTTTCTTCATATTTGGCACTCTAATCCTTTGATTATAATGCCAGAATTCTCATTTATCATTGCATTCACTTATTGGGGTGGGTTTGTGTCTATGTGTGTGTATGTGTGTGTGTGTGTGTGGGGGGGTATTCCAGCATTCATGTGAGTTAAGGACCATATGCAAATAAGCAGACAAAAAATTTGATTCAAAGCTATTAAATTTGTATTTATAATTAAATCTCTCACTTTAGTTTCACTCCCTGTCATAGGGCACATATCTATCTTATATTAAACTATAAAATCTGAGTTATCATATAACATGTATCACATCATGATAGAAACAGATTTTAGCCTTAATTTATATATGTCTTATGTATACATATATGTGTTTCTTGGAACACATCCACATACATCCACACATTTTGAAAGCAGACATTGTCCCCATAAATTTCATATTACTTCAAAAGATAAGTAATCTCATTATTGATGAATATACTCACCACAATAATACAGGTCACACCCTGTCTATTCCTGTGTGTCTCTTATCCATGTTCTATAAATCTGGCACAGATAAACCTCCAAATATGTGGGAGCTTAATTACTAGCTAAAAGCTAGCACTCAAACTTCAAACTTCAAACTTTTCAAAATACTTTATAAAATAATATCTCACTTAATCCTCACAATGAGGATTGTCTCCATTTTAGAAATGAGGAAACTAGTCAGGAAGAAGTTAAATGATTTCATCGACCTATGTAGTAAAAGCCTAAGGCTGGATTTGAACTCATCTTCCTGGCTTTGGGCTTGGCATTCTGCCAATTGTTTCAATTGGCTTCTTTCATATTCTTGTGACTTTAAGAGATAATTTTGCAGCACATATCCTCTCTAATTATTGTCCCTTATTCTCACTATCATTTTCTCCAGTTGTACATTTCTCTAGTGATATCCTTCATGCTACTTTTCCTATATAATTCTTCATTTATAATTTATTGATAGCTATTCATATCTATCTTATTTATTTCCATTTCTTTTTTAGTTATCCCCAACTTCCATTCTCTGTCAACAGTACTACTCGCTACCATGTAACATCATAGTAAGAATATTAGCATGCATATAGAACTATGATTTTCAATAGTATTGTAAACTCCTTCTATCAACCTAGATCAGCAATTTTCTGTAACTTATAGTCTCAGAAAATTTCCTGGAGACATTTTGGGGTTGAGTAACTTTCTGGGAATTACACAACCAATATATAGGAGAGTTAAAATTTGAGTCAGAGTTCCTTGACTCCAAAACCTGTAATCACAGTATGGTGGGATATCTCTTCCAATGCATATTTCAAAGATGGTCCTTTGTTTTGGGGAAAAGCCTGGAGCAATTAATAGAACCAACAATTTTGCCAGAGATTTATGGGATCATAGATCAAGAGCTGGAAGGAGTCTCTGAGGTCATCTAATCCAAATCTCTGGTTTTATAAATGGTGCCGTTAAGTGGCACCATGGATAGAATACTGAGCCTGGAGTCAGAAAGATGAATCTTGCTAAATTCAAATCTATCCTCAGACATTTCCATTTAATCCTATTAGCCTTAGTTTCTCATATGTAAAATGATATGGAGAAAGAAATGGCAAACTACTCCAATATCTTTGCCAAGAAAAAACTCCAAAATCCAACAACAACAACAAAACCCCAACAAAACTCCAAATGAAGTCATGAAGAGTCAGACAGCAGCAACGCTGTTCTTGGTGGGAAAATTGAGACCCAGTAAAAGAAAGTGGCTTAAAAAAGGTAATGAGATATGAAACTAGATCTTCTGATTTCTTAGTCTAGTCCATGCCAGAAATACTTTTTTAAAATTAATTAAATTTTAAAGCTATCTATTCAGTAAAAGTTGGTAGAATTTTTCTCTGTTAGTAGGAACAGGTATTGGATATTTTGAGTGGGGCTATGTAGATGAGATATATATATATATATATATATATATGCAATATATAATTAATAATTATATTAGATAATATATACAATATATAATACTATAATGTTATATTAATATGTCATATATAAAATAAATATATTAATATTAAAACAATAATCCACATGCTTGATCATATAACCATAGAAAAAATTTCAACTCAACTTGTTCTACCTAGCAACTAGAACAAGTTGAGTTGAAGTTTTTTTCTTAAATTTAATGCAATGTCACAGAAATCAAGCTTCTGTGAATAGAATATAGGTATATGTAAACTAGAATATGGCTCAAAGTTCTGAAATAATTTAGATGTACTTGAAATTTAGTCAGTTCTTCAGATTACCTATCTGTAATCAGTCTATTAATCAATCAAGTACCTAAATGCCAGGTACTATGCAAGATATTAGGTATACCAAAACAATAGTTCAAAATGTTTTGCCTTTCTAATTATGCTAAACTCCAGCAAACAGAAATTTTGGAATAGAGATTAGAATTCTTATTTCATTGATACAATTTCAAGGTGAGAAAATCTCTATCAATTTAAATGGTCATTTTTGTTGCAACTTTCAATCTTAGAATTGCCTAGCATAGTGAAAAGTTTAGTCAGCAATCTGTTCAGAGTTGCACAAAGCTTGTGTTCTCAGAATTTTCACAGGTTTTCTAAACTCCAATGTCAGCTCCCTATTCATTAAACCATGGTGCCTCTTGCCTATCCCCATGGGAAGAAAAATGGCAGAATCCTTCTCTTCCCTTATAACTGTTAAGTTCTCCCTCCCTTACAGGTTTTGTGGACTTACTATCTATATCTATATCTATGCTACAGATATAGATATTGTGTGTGTGTGTGTGTGTGTGTGTGTGTGTGTGTGTCTGAGGGCTGGAAGTAAATGTAATCCCTATAGGCAGTTTATATTAGCTATGGAACCAGGCAGTAGTTTTTGGATTTGATTTAATATGTTTGCACTTATTTTCTTTTTCAAATCATGAGAATATACTGAAATGTTAAAAGACTTACAAGAAAACTTCCAGCATGCTAGGCAATGATTTATGTGTGTTTATGGAAGGACATAGATAAGAGTTGTTTAGCATAAGAAAATAGTTTTTTTCTGCTCTTGTAAAAACAGTACCAACTTTGACAAGATTATGGATCCATGGGAGTATTATAAGATTACTAGCATGTCAAAATCATGCAAGGTTATTTAATATCATTCAATACATTTTGATGGCAGAGGATCATTTTTTGAGAAATTAAAAATAGCTTGAAAATATAAGGTTAAAATTTATATTATATTCGAATTACAGGATCACAAGATGGAATGCAATCTAAATTTAGAAGACTTGGAGGCAAAAGGCAGAAATAATTTTATGTAGAGTTCTCATTTTTAAGGTGAAGAAGTGAGGCCTAGTAAGGTAACATGATTTGTTCAAGGTAATACAAGCAGTAAGTAGCAGAATTGAGATGTGAACCCATATCTTCGGGTTCCAAGTTAATATATTTTGTTTCACAGAATCTGTGAGATTAAAGGAATCATATAGGCTATTTAACCAAATCTATGTTTCAATAAAAATACCCTTTATGTGATAAATGGTTGTTCAATCATAATTTAAAGAATTGTAGGAAGGAAAACCCTCCTTGAAGAAATCTGTTCCACTTCTGGACAACTTTAATTGCTAGGAATTTTTTTTTCTTATATTAGGCCAAAAATCTGCCTTTTTTATCTTTTATCCATTACTATTAGTTCTGCCTTCTGGACCCAAACAGAACAAGATGAAATGTTCTGTGTTGTTGTTCTCTTCCAAATAAAAGTCTTCTGAGTACTTGAAAACAGCTATCATATTCCTCCCAGAATTCTCTTCTCTAGGTTAAACCTTCCTAATTCCTCCAAACAATCCTAATATAGAAAGAACTTGAAGCCTTTATTATAATCATTTTTCTCTGCACACTAACCATCCAGCTTATCTGTATATTTTCTTTCATGTAACACCAAGAATGGAATATAATGCCCCAAAACATAATGTTTGATCATGACTGACTAGAAAATAGAGAGCAGAAGGATCTCAGAACTCTACCTTGACAGTTGCCTTCTCTGTCTGCTCTCCAGTTTTTCAAGGCCTTTTCTATGGCACTCAGAACTGAACATTATACTTTAGAAATGGCCTGACTATACTACAATACAATGAGGATATCACTTCCTTAATTATCGACACTGGGCCTCTCATTTTTGAACCTATGGTTTTCATTAATTTTCTTGGCCAATATATTCACACTGAGTTTGGACTATAATCTACTGAAGGAAAAACAAACAAACAAACAACCTCCTTTAAGAGTAAAATGGACTACTTGGAAAAGAAGGTACAAAATGTCTTTATGTGGTGACAAAAAATTAGAATTTGAGGGGATGCCCACGAGTTGGGGGATTGCTGAACAAGTTGTGATATATAAATATAATAGAATCCTATTGTGCGATAAGATATGATGAGATAGCAGAGTTCAGAAAAAATGGAAACACACATGCACTGATGCTGACTTGAAGTAAGCAGAAGCAGGAGAACTTTGTAAGCAGCAACATTGTAACAGAAACATTGTATAATGATTAACTCTTCTCAACAATACAATGATTCAAAATAATTCCAAAATATTCATGATGGAAAATGCTGTCTATATTCAGAAAAAAGAAGTCTGGATACAAATCAAAGCATATTATTTTCATATTTTTTTTGTTTTTCATGACTTTCCGCTTTTATTTTTTTTCTTCTTTTACAACATAGCTAATGTAAAATATGTTTACATGACTGCACACTTATACCTTATATCAGTTTGCTTGCTATCTTGAGGAGGAAGGAGGGTAGGCAAAAAATTTGGAATTCAAAATTTTTTAAAAAATGAATATTGAAAATTATTGGACATAGTTTACATGTATTTGGAAAAAATAAAATACTATTTCCAAAAAAAGAGAGAATTTTTCTGTTAAAAAAGGAATGAATGCTCATTTTACTTGGTACTCCATATAATAATAATAATAATAAAAAACACCTTAGCCATTCACTATGATCTTCCTCAATGGTCGATTAAGAAACTACTGTATTTCCCCATGGGAGACTTTTGGCTCAGGATTAGACACCAATAATGTCTGAGAAACCTTGGACTTTCATTGACAGTGACAGTTGTGGCTTATTTGGGGTGGGGTGTAAAATCAATGCAAAAGAGTTCTTTATTTCAACCACTTCATTCTAAGCAAAGCTCAAGGGAATCTCAGCTATTTGTTATCATCATTGCCGTCATCATCAATTAACATTTATTGAGCTCCTACTCCCTGTATGGCAGGAATGTAGATACTCTGGAGATTTTATTATAGCATTCTGGAAGGAATATGGTTTCAGCACTTGATAAATTTATAATTTAAGGGAAATAGCCTGATAAGAACACACAAAATATAGGACACAATATCTTCACTTTGATGTTTCAAGGAGCTATGGTTTCTTCAACATATGTACTTCTTCCCCCTATAAAGATGAAAATAAGTTATGGAACCAAAAGTTATATCATCTAATAGGAAACCTCTTAATGGCATAGGATTATTGATTTTTATTTCTATGGGGGGAAATTCTTTGGACTGATTAGGAGGAATGAGCAAAAAAAATTCTTTTTGATTTGATGAAAATAATTAATTATAGAAATGTTAAAATACAGTTCAATAAGCAAGCTACTTGAATTTGACTACCAAAGCATTTTGTGTGTTTTGATGATAAAGTTTCTTTGGCTTTCAATTCATGAAGAACTATCTCTATGTATAACATTGTTAAAGGTATTGGGGGAAGATAATAAGTTTCGATAACACATAATTCCTGTCATAATAAAAATCTTCAATCAGACCCACATATACACAAAACTAACACAACAATGCATAATTTGTGATATAGAGAGGTTCAAAACAAAGTAGCCTCTCAGGGCTTCCTTGGTGAATGGAAGAAAATTAGTATATAAGTATGCATTAAGTATTTATATGGAAAAGGTACTTCTAAATTACTTTTTTTTTTAATCCTTGAGCACGTTAGCTTCTTTCCCTTTGATTTTGTACCATTAATTGGTCTGCAATGTCTTTTCAAAGTGGATTATTTCAAAAACTATTTCAAAATATTACTTTGAATAATAAAATGATCCAAATTAGTTGATTCTGAAAGTAAGAGCTTTTAGTAAGTTGTAATAATTAAACACTTCCCTGTAATTGTGAGTGTTGGGATTTAACATAATATTTCAAACTGAAAAAGACTATAGGACAGTTAATACATTTAGAAGAAATCATTTTATTGCTTAGAGGAAAAAAACATTTTATGTTTATGATGTCTAAGAATTCACTATGAATTTTTTACTTTTAGTCATTTCAGTCATGTCTCACTCTTTGTAATCCCTTTTGGGATTTTCTTGACAAGGATACTGATTTATCATTTCCTTCTCCAGCTCATTGTATAAATAAAGAAACTGAGGCAAGCAGAGTTAAGTGATTTGCCCAGAGTTGCATAGCTACTAAGTGATTAGAGACTACATTTATTGTTGTTAGTATTATCAGTTGAAATTGAATGGCTCTTTGGTATAGCAGATGTTTTATGAATACAATTATTGATTTCCAATTTTAAGCATCTCTTAGAAAGATAGTATAGTCTAAGAAGGCTGAATTTGAATTCAGAGGAGCTGAGTTTGAATTCTGCCTCTACTACTTGTGTTACTTCATTCAAGTCACTTCATCTCTCTAGCCCCCAGTTTCCTCATACATTAAAACAAATTTCAAACATTAAAATAATAAAAATGGCAATCACAAAGCCTATAGATTGGGTTAGAGTTCCATGAGGTCAAGATCTCTTACAAACTTTTATTTTCATGAGGATTTCCAAAGTTTGTCAAGAAAAGAAATAGTTTTTTCTCTCCCTGTTACCACAGTAACAATACATCTGAATCCCCATCCCATGCATTCTCCATTTGAGATTCCAGGAGCTTCCTTTCAATTTGATCTTGACTTGAATGTTGTATATTATTTTAGTAATTAATTAGATTTAAAATAGTGATGGAGAAAATGTTAACATTGCAGATTAGATTTAAAAGTGTGAGCTGAATATATTTTTCCCTAAAGAGCTGATTGTGAAACATTTACCATCAGATAACTGGCTTCTGTGCTTGTTTGGTTCCTCATCATCTCTTGCCTTGAATGTTCCAAGACTTATCTACAGGCTACTTTCTTACTGTCCACAAATGTGCCCATCTTTCCCCCATCATTAAAAATCTACAGTTGATCCATTCATCTTTTGTCTTTTGAACCTAAACTTGAGGCCATCAACAATAGGTGCCTTGATTTCCTTTCTTATTTCCCCCATAACTCTCTACAGTATCATTTCTGACCTCATTGATTAACTAAAACTATTCTTCAAAGTTATAAATTATTAACTGCCAAGTCTAATGGCCATTTCTTAATTCTTACCCTTCTTGACCTTTCTATGGACTTTGACAATGGTTATTGGTCTTTGGGACACCACTCTCCTGTTTGTCTCTCAGTATCCTTTGCTAGATTTTCATCCAGAAAATGTCCTCTTACCATTTGTATCCTAGAGGGCTCTATTCTGAACCTTCCTTCTATACTATGTCCTTTGGCAATCTCATAAGCTCTCATGAATGCAAATATCATCTCTGCAGAATCTCAGAATGGATATCTTGTAAACATCTTAAACTCAATATGCCTAAAATTGAACTTATTTTCCTTTCTGCTCAAAATCTCCCCTCTACATACAATCAACCTATGTTATCATTTTAAATTTCATTTTCTCATACCTTATAACCAATCTTTTGCCAAGGCCTGTCAGTTTTACCTTTGTAACATCTCTGTTTTATGCTTCCTCTTCTCTGAAACTGCTACTACTCTGATGGAGATCTTTATCTCCTCTTGCTTGAATTATTGTAACAGCCAATTGATGGGTTTGCCTGTCTTAAGTTTCTCCCTCCTCCAAAAGCCATTCCCCACTCTGGTTGAAAGTGATCTTAACAAAGTGCAGGTCTGACCATGTCACCACCACCACCTCCCTTTCTACCCTTTACTCAATAAACTTCAGTGATTCCCTCTTATCTCTAGGTTCAAATATAACCCTCTCGTCAGACTGGTGATGCCTAATGGACTCCTCAGAAAATGTTTTTAGACATATAAAATAAAATACATAGATAAAGAAATCAATTAAATTGAAATAATCATCAAACATGAAAAAATCCAAATTCACAAATCCTGGATTAAAAAGCTGTAATATAGACCAATCTCATTATATAGTTGAGGAAACAAAGGCCTAGAGAAATTAAATGATTTGCCCAAGGTCACATAAAAGTAAATTGCATCTGAATCACCTACTATCTCATACCTCTCAGTTTGGTTAAGATGACAGAAAAAGATAATGATGAATGTTAGAAGAGATGAGGGAAAACTGGAGCACTAATGCATTGTTGGTAGAATTGTGAAATGATCTAATCATTTTGGAGAGAAATTTGAAACTATGCCCAATGGGCTATAAAACTGTGCATACTCTTTGATCTTAAAGTCTCGCAACTGGGGTTATATCCCAAAGAGATAATAAAAAATGAAAAAGAATCCATATGTGCAAAAAATGTTTGTAGCAGTTTTATTGTGGACTCTCAAGAGGGAAGGGATGGAGGGAGAAAAATTTAGAACACAAAGTTTTACAAAAATGAATATTTAAAACTATCTTTTAATAGCACAAAATGCTATTTAAAAAAAAAGAAAAGAAGTGGCAGAGGCAAAGTTGGAACCTAGATGCTTTTCCTTCAATGACAGTGCTTTTTGCACGATATCACCCATGCCCTTTTCTTTCTAGGCTGACAAAGAATTTTAGTTTTGTTGTAATTCGATTGTAATTTCAATTGCACAACTCTTTTTGACCAAATTTAGAACTTCCATGGCAAGATTACTAAAATAATTTGTCATTTCCTTCTTCAGCTCATTTTATTGATTAGTCAGGCAAACAGGATTAAATGACTTGCCCAGGGATACATAGCTAGTAAGAATCTGAAACCAAATTTGAACTCAGGAAGAAGAGCCTTTCTGACTCTAGCATTCTGTCCACTCTTCCACATAGCCATTGCTTATAAGGGGATATCAAGGTGAAACAAAACACTGAAATTTAATGAAACATATTGATTTAATGAAATATATTGAGAAAGCAATTAGCCATCTACTTGGTGTCAGAGAATACAAAAGTGGATCTTTAAAGACTAATTGGTAGGATAACCTTGAACTTGTTTACAAAGTGCTTTGAGGTACACACCTCAGATATGCTTGTTATATTAGCACCCTTTAAAAGTAACTTGCTAGGGCCATGCACTTTGTAAGCAGAATAGATTTTCTATTTAGATCTCAATTCCTAGCCCAGTACTTTTTCCAGTCATTAGAAGAAGAAATATATAATATTTTCCAGAAGAAAAATATAAATTTTTCTAGAGGGAGTTTTGAACATCTTTACTTAGTGATCATTTGTTCATCTATTTATCTGTCCATCTATCCATGCCTTTATATCTATCTATCTGTCTGCCTGTCTGTCTATCTACTTAACATCTCTGACTGGATTTAGAGTATTCTCTTTGGAAGAAACCTCCTCCATTGCTGTATATAGGCCACTGCTTTGCCCCTTGGTTTTAAGAAAGTTGCCTGGAGCTCTGAGAGGTTAAGTGACTTTCTCTTGGCCACACATCTAGAATGTGTCAAAGGCAGAATAGCTAGGAGTAGAACATTATAAATGTGTAATGACAACTGACAGTTATATGGCATTTTTAAGTTTTACAAAGCACTTGACCTACTTATCTCAGTTGATCCTCAAAACAAGCTTGTGAAGTAGGCCTTCCAGGTATTATGAAATCCAATTGAATGGATGAGGCAGACAAGACTGACATAGGTTCAGTGATTTGTCTTTGCTTACATAGCTAGGAAGTAAGAGATGCAGCATTTAAGCATAGGTTCCTCTTAATATCAAATCTAGCAAACCACACTGCTGTTACACTGTAGGAAAACATACATACAAAATACAGTGGTTTGGTGTTTGATTAGATTTGTGGTTATGGTAGAGGTATAAAGCATTTCCACGTTGTTTCCCTAGAATGCTTTTCATAACATTTCTCCCATTCTGTAGATCAGATGAAAAAAATTCTATTTTAAAGTAAGCATGCTAATAAATGATTTGTTTTTAATAGACAATTGCTTCTAATAGGTCATTTGACACACATTAGCCATGCTATTCTCATGTGAAAAGAGAAAATTATTCACAAATCCATTATGACCTCTTTGTATTATTACTGAATTGTTTCACACTTTTAAGTCAAATACTCCCAATGTTGTAATCTTCTGGAGAAGAACATGTTTTACCTACTTTTTTTGTTCAGAACATACAATATTGAAATGTGTTGTTGTTGTTCAGTCATTTTTAGTCATATCTGACTCATTGTAACCCCATTTGGGGTGTTCTTGGCAAAGATACTAAAGTGGTTTACATTTCCTTTTCCAGTTCATCTTACAAATGAGGAAACTGAGGCAAACAGGATTAAGTGACTTTCCAGAGTCACATAGCTTTTAAGTGTCTGAGGCTGGACTTGAACTCATAAGGATAAAGGTTCCTTTATGACCTGAACTCTATACATTATGCCACCTAGCTGCTCAAATATTGACTGGTAGGTACAGGCTCCAATACTTCAAGGAAGTATGATTTTTCTCATTGTGAATCCTTTGTCTAGCAATTCAACAAATAATCTTCCAGCCACTTAGTAAATGGTCTTTGAGTTGTTATGAATGAAAAATTCATAACCTTTCAATCATCTGATGGTGAGCTTTTCACCACTTAACTACACTTGTCTTTGAAAAATAGACATACCAGCTTGGTAGGACCTATCACAGATTAAATGGGAAAGAACACTGACTTTGGAATTCTGATGTTAGAAGTCACAGAAACTGAATTAATATTCCAATTATCATTACCTGTGTTACCTGAGGCAAATAACTTAATCCCTGTGGATCTCAATTTCTTCATTTATAAAATGATGGAATTGAACTAGATGAGGTCTAAAGTCCTTCCTAGATCTAGATTTATGACTAATAGTGCTTCTATTCTGCTTCAAATCTTTCAAGAACTCAAGATAATCAGTGCACCAGTCAGTTAATTAATAAGCATTTATTAAGTGTCGCCTTCATATGTGGAAGGGCAGCTAGGGAGGACAGTGCATAGACTGCCAGGAGTCAGAAAGACTTATTTTCGTGAATTAAAATCTAGTCCCAGACACTTACTTACTAGTTGGACAAGTCACTTAACCCTATTTTTCTCAGTTTTCTTATTTATAAAATGAGCTGGAGAAGAAAATGCCAAAGCACTCCGATATCTTTGCCAAAAATTACCCCACTAGAATCGAGTCTTAAGGATCTGAAACTACTGAAAAGATTGAGCAACAATGCTTTCTGGAATTGTGCACAGCCCTGAGGTTACAATGAAAGGCAAAAACATTGGCCCTATAGGCAAGGAACTCACTTTCTAATGGGATAGACAATGTGCAAATAATTATGCAAAACAAGATGGCTACTATGTAAAAGGAATATAGGAAAGGAAACTTGGTGTATGTGTCTGTGTGTATATTTAAGTATCCTTAAAGGCCTCCAGCAGAAAGTGCTGGCTCCTGTAGAGCACTTGGGGAATTAAGAGGGGAGAATTAAGCAGAAATCATTCTAGACATGGAAGATAGCCACTGGGTAAAAATGCACAGTTTAGGAGATGGAGTATTATGGGGTTAGAAACAGCAAGTAGCTGGATCCCAGAGAATTCAGATAGGAGAAAAGCATAAGAAGACAGGAAAGGTAAAAGGGGCAAAGTTGTTAAAGCCTTTAAATACTGGAAGATTTGTCATTTTTTTTTATTCTGGAGCTTAATAAAGAGCTGTTAGAATTTATTAGGAAGAGGTAAAATGGTCAAACCTATCTTTTAGGAAAATCACTTTGACAGCTGTAAGGAGAATGAATTGAACTGGGAAGAGATTTGAGTCAGGAATACCAACTTGAAGGTTATTACTATAATCTAGATGAGAGAGTTTGTTGTAGAGTGATGAGTTATTTGAGGGGACAGTAGCAGATAAATATGCAAAATGCCTTGAAGGTAGAAATTTCAAGATTTTACAACAAATTGGATGTCTCTGTGTGTGTGTGTGTGTTGTGTGTGTGTGTGTGTGTGTGTGTGTGTGTATATGTGTGTGTGTGAGAAGTGAAGGCAAGTGATAAGATGAATGCAACACCTGAGGATAGGAGCCTGGATATTTGAAATAATGGTGCTGACCTTGAGAGTAAGAGGAAAAGTGGAAAATAGGAAAAAAGGAAAAAAAGGAGGCAATCTGTAGAAAAATCATGTCTAAATATTGTGTGATGTTCAACATGAGATGTTTAGTAGGTAGTTGGTAATGTACAACTGAAGCTCAGAAGGGAGGGAGGGAGGGAGAGGGAGAGGGAGAAAGAGAGGGAGAGAGAGAGAGAGAGAGAGAGAGAGAGAGAGAGAGAGAGAGAGAGAGAGAGAGAGAGAGAGAACAAGAAGAACAAGAAAAAAAACAACAAGAAGAAAAAGAACAAGATCAAGAATAAGAACAAGAAGAAACAAGAACAAGAAGACAACAATGACAACAACTACAGGACCAGTCCTCTGAAGATAAGAGAGAACATAAGACATGTAGAGAAGTGTTTTGTTTCTGTTTCTGTTTTTGGTTTTTGGTTTTTGGTTTTTGGTTTGCCAAGAGAAGAACTTGTTAAGAGTTCTTTATGTAAGACAGAGCTAAAGAAGGTAGTAGAGGGACATTTCTGAATAATGTGAGATGAAGAAGAGGGGCAAAGGAGGAAAAACAACTCACTTTTGGCCAAGTAAAGTATGGAGGAATCACCATATAAATTCTGGAATGGTTGATGTTCCACATAAAGGAGCAAAGAAAGTGATTATTTTATTTTATTCTTTCTTGTTGTTCTTAATATTCTGATATTTATAGAAAAGAAAGATTAATGTGATTTCCTCAGAATAATTTTATCCTGTCATTCCCTGGAAACTTTACCCTGATCTGACTAACAATTTCTAATCATCTCCCAACCCCAAGGTAAATTGAGAATCTCCACTGTGGCAGCAGTCTCTAACTGTCCCTATTCCTTGTAGTTATAGCTCCAGGGACACTTCTGCAATTCCTCCCTTCCTGCAGATCAACTATTCAGTTGACTCTACTGGTAACTTCGGCTTTAGATACTGTCAGCAGCTTGCTTCTGTTATCTGCAAGCAGTCTAAGCCCATCTTGTGGCTTTTCCATGAAGGTGTATTAAATAACTTGAGATCCATCTACTATTTAATTTATTTACCTAGCCTTTCTTACATATATATGTATATATGTATACATATACCCGCACACACACACACACACACAAACTTTTGTTTGTGACTCCTATCACTGAACTTCCTTTTCTGAGTAAGACATTGTATTGTTCTGGATTGCAGTTCTTTGAAACTGAATAAATGTCTTTATTTATCGGTCACTTTGTTAATCTGATTTTTATACAGACTTGACAATTCTTATATAGCATTAAAAAAAAATTCCTAATTGTGCAAAGGCCAAGACCATTCATTACTTGAGTTGATCTACCAGAACTTTGTTAAGCTAGCTGCTTCTTGGTTCATATCATGCTTCCTTCCCAAAGCAGTTTGAATCTCAGCAAATCCAAATCTTATATTTTTTCCAATTTACTCCCTTACTTGACCCCAATCCAACACACTTAGTCTTCTGTTGTTGTTGTGGTGTACCTTTCTAATGACTCACTCCTTTTGCTATTTCTGACCCATCCTGATGACTTTTAGATAGTTATAAGATCATACATTTAGAGATAGAAGGAACCTCAGAAGCCATTTGTCCAAGTCCCTTAATTGAGTTGCCTACAGAGGCAGGAAATGTCAGAGGTGAGATTTGAACTCAGATTTTTAAATTCCAAAGTGGGTGCTTTTTTCAGTGTTTTGCTTCTTGGGAATAGTTGAATCTTTCTTCCAAAAAGACTGAATTCACACATTGGCAGCAATTCTATTCTGCTGTTTTTGTCCCTGAGGAATGAATCTTTAATAATAGTTCTGATGATTGCACCAGGCACAAAGAATGATACTTCTAATACTACCATATCCTTCAGATTAATTAGAAAGGTGTTGAGACAATGACAGAAAGCTGATATTTGAAAGAAGGTAGGTAATGGATTGCTCCCGCAAATCACGTTATCTACACCACAGCAACTTCCTAATTCTACCAACAAAACTTTCAGGGTGTCCAGTGGGCTCAGTTGTGACTTAAAATACATTTAAAAAAATCACACTCTATATGAGATTGTGACAGTTTTCACTTTCCCTGTGTCTCTTTGTTCTTGATTTCCTTTCCTAGTTTCCTTGTTCTCATCACAAAAAACTACCTAGAATGAAAATCTTTCTCCCATTTTCTTTTCTTTTCTTCCTCATCTTTTTCAACTAAATCAATCATTTGTATTGTATTTACAGGAATTGGAGAAACCTCCTCTACACACACTGTGATTTGTAAACTTTGATAGGTAGATTTTTTCTCAAGGGAAATTAACCACATCAGTTTATCACCTGATTCTAATTTACATACTTTTTATAACTTTGTTTGCAGCCAGTCTTATTTTCATTTGCTCTGATAATCTGTGACTATACTGATTTCAATGAGAAATAAAAGGAGGAAAATGACAATTTTTGCATAATAGTTATTTTTCCCAGTTGTTTGGCTCTTTTTGATAGCCATTATAAATTATTCACCATCCATATTTAATAGAAAATGTTAAACTCCTTAATGCATATAGATTTCCTTTCTTCTAAGAGGAAAATGTTCTGGCTGCTTGTAGTTTATTTATTTATTTACTTGTTGAATGAAATCCTCAGAGAGCACAGTGGATTTCCCTGAAGGCCTTCTGGAGTTTGAATGCAACTCCTTCAGCCCATGCTAAGCTATTGTGTTTCTCTGAAAAGATCTCCTTGGGGAGGCTATTAGGTTCTAAATTACAAAGTATCAGCCTATTGTGAGATGCTGCTAATTGATTCTGACATTGTACTGAGGTGACATTTTAAAAAGTTAATATTTATAAACCTATGGAAGATGCTAAATATTTTCTCATTTCTATGTATTATCAGTGTGGAATGACTAGTCAAGTAAGGTTGAGCAGCTATTCAAACAGATGCCTAAAAGAGACAGGTTTTATTATTATTATTTTCCCACACAGTTATTATTTTAGTCATCTGAATAAATGTAGCCAAAGGCTCACTTTGACCTAAGACACCTGGTTTCCTTCCACTTTATAACACTATCAGAGGTTATACAGTTTTGGACCAGAGTAAAATAATCAGTCAACAATTTATGAGTTCACAAAAGTGCTGCTTCAGTTAATGACACATAACTTCATCGTTGGCAGCACTAATCATTTTCAGTGGCATGGCCAACGGGCAGCAGACATTACTGCTATCTAGCAGGAGTTAGGTCACAGAACACATCATTATTCAATGCAAACATATTTCAGCTTGAGTCCTACAATCTGGAAACCTCAGAAGTATCACATAATCTTGACTTAACTCAGTGTGCTGACAATTACCCATACCTACATGGAGACAAATGCTTTGGATACAGAATATGACTGAATATTAAGCAGAGTACATTTTGCATCTTACCTTCAGTGTGAAAAGAGTTATGTGGGCTTTAAATTAGTAACAACAAAAACCTTAATAAAATAATTTCGGTATCAGCCCATTCTCTCTCAAATTTGTTATATTGCTTTTAAAAAAAAGAAGCCTTTAACTTGTAAATATTGGTAGGTTTGAAAAGAACAGGTGGGGAGGGTTTGGCAAGGATAAGGACATTTGAGCTTAAATTTACTAAAACAGTAAAAAGAAAGTAAAAGGGTGTTGTAGACTGGAAGATTTGTTTTTTGATTGTATAATTATAGACACTATTCTGAATAATAGGTAAAAGGAAGCCATATATCTTGTGTACCATGTTGCAAAAGAGCTTTATTTTTCTGATGAAAGCTGTCCATAGTTCATTTTGTTCTTTTTATTATAAGAAATGTCATTAGCAGACAATATTATGCCATTTGGTTAGAAAGCTTTATGCCATGATACTTATATTGTATTTAATTTATACTTTAACATATTTAACATGTATTGGTCAACCTGCCATCTGTGGGAGGGGATGGGGGGAAGGAGGGGAAAAATTGGAACAAAAGGTTTGGCAATTGTCAATGCTGTAAAATTACCCATGCATATAACTTGTAAATAAAAAGCTATAATAAAAAAAGAAAGCTTTATGCCAGGAAGTATGTGTTTTCAACTATGTCAAGCTAAAAGCTATGACTTTTTCATTGTCTAGTTACTTTAATGCTTATAAGAAATTCAGTCAAGCACCTTTAAGTAACAAAATAAATCAACGGAGACTAATGGAGTCTAGCTCTATACTCACCAAGTCCTTGTCTACAGAAGTGTAAAGGCTGTGGTGAATCACACTGTAGGGCTCTCAGGATACTTTACCTCAACATTTTTGAAGGTGAGAGGGATGATGGAAGGCATGAAAGATCATTTGAAGCTCTGGCAATAATTCAGTCATAAGATAAAAAGGGTCCAAAGTAGGAAAGGTAACTGTGGAAATTTTAAAAAAGAGAGGAATGAATATAAATAGATAAAGGAATAACCACATTTGCTGATTACCAAAGCATAAACTAGCTAAGAGTAAGAAAGGAATCAAAAATAGCTTTGAGTTTTCATATTTGGGACACTGCTGCTACCTTTGACAGAAAGGGGAGTTATTCAGGAGAGAAAGGGTTTTAGAAGACAGGAGAGAAAAAAAATAAGAGCCATAAATTATAAGATAGATTTCTAACTATATTTTCCCTATATCAGCAGTTTATTTTTAGGCAGATAAAATTTGTTCCCATTTTACAGTTGGGATATTTGAGTCTAAGACAGGCTGACTGACTTGCTCAGGGTCACAGAACTTAGTAACAAAAGTTATCCAAATCCCTGGCCTCCTACTTCAGTGTTAAATAGTTTTAGATATATAAACTCATACATATTTAATAAGTAGCATTTACATATAATTTCATTATTCAATTATTTTAGTAGAATTTTGTTGTATTTTATTTTTACATTGCCTACACTTTTTCTATGTCTTTCCTCAATGCCCCAGAGAACCATCCCTTATAAACAGATATTTTAAAGAAGGAAGACTGAAAAAAAAATCAATAAAGCTAATCAAAATATTAAAAAATATGATACTGTGTATGCAATGTTCTATGCCTCCCGAACACAAATAAGCAAAAGTTGGGGGAAGAAGGCAATCTTTTATTTTGGATAACCTTATTCTTCATAATTTCCCACAATTAATTTTAATTTGATTTTATAGTTGTTATTTCTATTTAGATCATTGCAGTCACTTTGTATATTGTTTTCCTGATTCTACTTCCTTCATTTTGTTTCAATTCATATATCTTTCCATGCTTTTCAATATTCATCATGTTCATTGTTTCATAGGGCACAGTAATATTCCATTTATTTCTTATGTCACAGTTCATTTAGTCATTTCCCAATCAATTGGACTTCTACTTTTTCCCTAGTATTTTGCTACCACTAGAATTGCTGCTATAAATTTTTTGGCGAATATGAAGACTTTCTTTTTGTCAATGACTTCCTTGGGAATATATGTTTCACAGTGGAATCTCAGTCAAAGGGTATTGATATTTTAGTGACTTTATTGCCTAATTCTAAGTAACCTCACCTTTCTGAGCCTACACTCTCTTATCTGGAAAATATGAATAATAATAAGTCATTCAAGATTACACTATGTCATCTTTTCCTCACATCCAGGTTTTATAAATGAGGGAACTGAGGTATAGAAATGATTTTTTTATACTCTGTTGTTGGAGAGAGTGTCAGAATCTGAGTATTCTTCTGATTCCAAATTTGAAATTACCTTTAGCTGCTTTAGAGAACGTGTTGGGACAGATGACACAATGGATAGAGCACTAGTCTTGGAGTCAAGAGAACCAGAATTCAAACCAGGTCTCAAATACCTACTAATTGTGTAATCCTAGACAAGTCACTTAACCCTGATTTTTTCAAAAAACAAACAAAACAAAAAATTCAGGCAATTTATAAATGATAGACAAATTATAAATCACTTTTTCTTTTATATTAATGACTTCCCTGCTTTTTCAGCATCTCTCCTTTCCCAGTTTAGGGAGATGTTCTGGGGCAGCATCTGGCAACATTCTTCACATTCCACCATTTAGGCAACCACCTACTCTGTTTATTTCTGGGGATAGCCTTAGACCCTATTATATTCTTGGATAGAATAAAGCATTTCACTGGGTTTACTCTAGAATAGTGTGGGCCAAACACCTTTGCACTAGGGAGTTGCCCTAGCTGACAAAAATCAGTGATATTGTTGCTCTAACTAAAGATTTTATAGTGAATCTGTCCAAACCAAATGAACTCTACAATCTTGCCTTGGGCTCTATCTAGTTTGGCTCTATATACTTGGGCAAATTGGATTTTTGCTGCTAGACCTTTCTTGACTGGTTGTTATAAATTTAGTTAGGATAATTGCTAACTTTTTATTGCGCACACATGGCCAAATTATATTTCTGAGCAAGTCATGTCTTTCCTAAATCATTATTTTATTTAGTGTGATTGTTCCTTTTTTTTTTTTTTCATTTGAGGGTGTTAGTGATAAAAAGCGGTGACAGCAACCATAAGGACATAAAAAGCATCAGCAAACATTGAATAATCTACTAGGAGATAATCAAATGCCCTATAATAAGAACTGATATTTATATAGTACTTTATGTTTTGCAACATACTCTCCATACACTATCCCATTTGATTCTCACAAAAATCCTGTGCTATTTTTATCCCCATTTTACAGATAATGAAACTAAGATCCAGAGTAGTTTAGTATGTTGCTCACAAACATATAGTCAGCAAGTGTCAGAGGTGGGGTATTTAAATTAAGTCTCTGCTGATTCCAAATCTAGATATCCTTCTATTATACTACACTCATACATGTACCTAATAAGTCATGATAATGATTATTCAAATCTAAAAATATATCTATCCATATATATATATATATATAATGTGCATATACATGTAGTTACCTATATATTTGTGTATATGTATTTTGTATATATATTACATATATTCATACATCTGTTTGTGTGTGACTTACTACTTACAAGAGGAAATATGTTTTAGTGGATAGAGTACTGGTCTTGGGGTCAAAAAGATGGTTCAAGTCCTGCCTGTGACATTTTCTAGCCCAGGAAGCCATGGGTTAAATACCTTAATCTCTTAGGGCTCAGGCAATTCTTTAACACTAGAAATCGTCTAATTGCATTGTTGGAGGGAGTTTCCATATCAAGAGTCCTTTGTGGCAACCAAATCACAGGTCTGAAATTCCCTTCCTCTTCCCAAAACAAACAACAAACAAACAAAAAACCACAAGTACGATTTGGGGATGATATACTATGGCTCACATTTAGACAGCATTTTAAAATCTGCAAATTATGAGATAGATAAATGAATTTATTTGCTCCTCACCACGACCCTGCGAAGTAGGTATTATACCTATTTTAAAGATAATAAAATTGAAATTCAGAGAGGAGAGCTGGTTTAAGAATCAAATATGTAATTGATTGCTCAAAACAGGATTCAAACTCAGGTTTTCCTGGCTCCAACTTTCTGGCCAATTCTTTATTTCCCTGTAATGTTTCTCTGGATTTAATAAAAAAGAAGAAAAAAATAGACAAAAGGACACTGCATATTAGCAAGTAAACTTTGTTTAAATGTTGTCATTCAGTTCTATTTAAATGCTATAGTGGAAGACACTACTCATTTTTAGTCTAAAGTATATTATTTTGGAATGTAAAAAAACCAGTAAGTTTATGTAACTATACATTTATGATCACAACGAAAAATGAAAACTACTACTTTTTTGTTCTTGCACTAAAACCTGTATTCAGATTTGTAGCAAATATAAAGGTACAGTTCACCACTGGGTCTTCTCTTTTTGACCATCATTTATAATAAGTCTTGAAAACCAAAGATGAGAATTCTCTAAATATACATGAGAGTCCTAAAATATCTGAGTGCCCATTAGTGCTTCCAATTATATTCTTTGGCATTATCATCTATTTTCCTCCAGCAGCAGCATCCTTTTCAGTACTTAACCACATTATTCTGACTTGTTACAACTGCCACTGCAGAATATAACCATTACTGAGGGGAATAGGTTCCAAAGACCCTGTCATATAGTCAAAAATTTCATTCACAGTACATGATTCTCTGGGGCCCAAAGTCTTAAGATTTGATGATGATGTCCAGAGGCTATGTTGTAACTAGTCTAAGGACTGAACTTGACTTCCAAAGGGCAGAGACACAACTCAGTGAAACTATGCCTGGGGACAAAATAAGTATATGTGTGGGAAGAAAGGGGCCTGTAGAATGGATGTAGGGAGCACAGCAACCCAGAAAATGGTCCTGCCTTAAAAGTAATTGCATGATGGGACAAGAGCAGCTAAAGTACTAGTTCTGGAATCTAGAAGTCCTGAGTTCAAATGTGACCTCAGATACTTACTATATTAATGCATTGATTAAACAAACAAAAAAGACCAAACCTCTCCCATATCTTGGTCATGAAAATCCCTTAGGCAATATCAATATAATATGGTTCAAAGGGTCAAAACTGAACAACAATTACAATGGGACAGCCTGTTCTTTGGAGACTAAACATAGGGAAGCACAGGAACAATGGTTTTCTGCATTTGTTGATGCCTTGGGGCAGAAGCCTGTATAAATTCTGAGGAATTGAGAAGGAGGGTCTGAAATGTCTGATAGAACAATGTACACCATGTAGAGCTGTAAATCTATTCTAACTGAGATTTTCTTCCAATTGAAATAATACAAATTTAGAGAAAATCTAGTCAAACTGCCTCCTTTAGAAAGGTAACCATAACTAAGAGAGGTAGAGGTTGAATGAGAGAAGTGAAGGGCCCAGATTTGGTGTAATTTAATACAATTTTTTACAAAAGAAAGCTCAATAGAATAATCTATTTACATTCTGAATAAAAAACAAATAAGAAACCTATATACTTTTTTTTATAAATAGTATTTTATTTTTTCCAAATACATATAAAGATAGTACTTATTTTTATAAGATTTTGAGTTCCAAATTTTTCTCCCTTCCTCCTCCTCAAGACAACTAATCTGATATAAATTATACACATGCACCTAAACACTCCAGTTTTGGGAATAAGAACTCACTATTTGACAAAAATTACTGGGAAAATTGGAAATTAGTATGGCAGAAACTAGGCATTGATCCACACTTAACACCGTACACCAAGATAAGGTCAAAATGGTTTCAGGACCTAGGCATAAAGAATAAGATTATAAATAAATTGGAAGAGCATAGGATAGTTTACCTCTCAGACCTGTGGAAGAGGAAGGAATTTATGACCAAAGAAGAATTAGAGATCATTATTGATTACAAAATAGAAAATTTTGATTATATCAAATTGAAACGTTTCTGTACAAACAAAACTAATGCAGACAAGATTAAAAGGGAAGCAATAAACTGGGAAAATATTTTTATAGTTAAATGTTCTGATAAAGGCCTCATTTCCAAAGTATATAGAGAATTAACTCTAATATATAAGAAATCAAGCCATTCTCCAATTGATAAATGGTCAAAGCATATGAACAGGTAATTCTCAGATGAAGACATTGAAACTATTTCTAGCCATATGAAAAGATGTTCCAAGTCATTATTAATCAGAGAAATGCAAATTAAGACAACTCTGAGATACCACTACACATCTATCAGATTGGCTAGAATGACAGGGAAAGATAATGCGGAATGTTGGAGGGGATGTGGGAAAACAGGGACACTGATACATTGTTGGTGGAATTGTGAACACATCCAGCCATTCTGGAGAGCAATTTGGAACTATGCTCAAAAAGTTATCAAACTGTACAATACCCTTTGATCCAGCAGTGCTACTACTGGGCTTATACCCCAAAGAGATACTAAAGAAGGGAAAGGGACCTGTATGTGCCAAAATGTTTGTGGCAGCCTTCTTTGTAGTGGCTAGAAACTGGAAAATGAATGGATGCCCATCAATTGGAGAATTGGGTAAATTGTGGTATATGAATGTTATGGGATATTACTGTTCTGTAAGAAATGACCAGCAGGATGAATACAGAGAGGCTTGGAGAGACTTACATGAACTGATGCTAAGTGAAATGAGCAGAACCAGGAGATCAC
The DNA here is from genome assembly GCF_016432865.1 of Antechinus flavipes. NCBI lineage: Eukaryota > Metazoa > Chordata > Mammalia > Dasyuromorphia > Dasyuridae > Antechinus > Antechinus flavipes. The sequence goes on from NC_067401.1 coordinate 277,027,054, forward strand.
TATATACTTCAACAACAATACTATATGAGGATGTATTATGAAGGAAGTGGATTTCTTTGACAAAGAGATCTAACTCAGTTTCAATCAATCAGTGATGGACAGAAACAGCAACATCCAAAGAAAGAACACTGGAAAATGAATGTAAACTGAATGCATTTTTGTTTTTCTTCCCAGGTTATTTTTACCTTCTGAATCCAATTCTCTCTGTGCAACAAGAGAACTGTTCGGTTCTGCACACATATATTGTATCTAGGATATACTATGACATATTTAACATGTATAGGATTGCTTGCCATCTGGGTAGGCGGGGAGAGGGAGGGGAAAAGTCAGAACAGAAGTGAATGCAAGGGATTATGTTGTAAAAAATTACCCAGGCAAAATAAAAAAAATTATACACATGCAATCATATTAAATGAATTTTCACATTAGTCATATTGTGAAGAAGAAACAGAAGAAAAGAAAACCTCACTTAAAAAATGTGGAAGTAGTATGCTTTGATCTGCATTTAGATTTTACAATTCTTTCTCTGGATGTGGTTAGCATTTTCCATCATGAATCTTTGGAATTGTCTTGGATTATTGTATTGCTAAGAAGAGCTAAGTTATTCATAGCTGACCATTGCACAATATTGCTGTTATTATTTACAATACTCTCCTGATTCTACTCACTTCAATAAGAATCAGTTCATGTAAGTCTTTCTGAAATCTACCTGCTCATCATTTCTTATAGAACACTAGTATTTCATTACATCAATATACCATCACTTATTCAGACATTCCCCAGTGGATGGGGCTTCCCCTCAAATTTCAATTCTTTTTCACTACAAAAAGAGCTGTTATAAATATTTATCTACCTGTAGATCCCTTTTTATAATTTCTTTGGCATAAAGATCTGGTAATAGTAGTAGCATTTACAAAAACCCTTTCAAATAGTTTCAGTGATTAACTTAGACTATTATTATTATAATAACTTTTAAATAAACCTATTTCTGGGCAGGAAGAAAGGACAGATGGTATAACTTGGTTTGATGCCCCTACATGATTACTTATTAGCCATATGACTTTGGGCAAGCATTTCATCTCAATGGGTTTCCAGCTCTTCTTTTAAAAACTAATACAATTGAACTTGATATATGAGGTTCCTTTTAATTGTTTAACAGTCTAAAAACTTGAGACATCAGGAACAGAGTCTGCTACTAAGTAGCTGATATTTGAGGGTAGTTAGCACTTTAGAAACATTGAGATGCTGTGATTTGATTTTCTTAAATAATTTTCATATAGGACCCTCCAACAGGATCCCTATGCCTTTGGATGGGTTCTCTCCATGCCTCAGATGTATTTCTTCTTCTTTAAGAATGCCTACTTTCCTTCAGAGTTCAGCGCAAAGGATGTTTATTTTGTGTTAATTTTGTACATATTTATAATCATTAACACTATCTGTGTTTTTTTTCCAATGAATATACGCTTCTCAAGGATAAAGACGGTTTCATTTTTTCATTGTATATTCTTTATTATGTTATTTTATTCTGTATTATTAATTTGTGTTAATCTGTATATTATATTCTTAGTATATTCAGCCACATATTATGTGTGTGGCATAGAATAGGCTTTATACTTGTTGATTAATTGATTGTATGATTATCTTTTTTGACAATTCTGCATTTTATCTTCTGCCCAAGATAAATTAAAATTATTATAGACTCTGGTGTAGAAACACTAAAGAAATATTTATCAAAGCATTGTGAACCATGGATAGGAAGAACTGTATAATGATAGCAGCTCATGCACAGGAAATGCACTAGGTTGGTATATTTAGGGAAAACAAATTTAACTCTCTTTTGATTGGCCCAAAAGGATGCTATTGCTTCATATTCAAAGAATTTTCATGAGAGAATTACTAATATTCCTTTGCTGAACACAGTACTGAGATCATTATAGTCACCTGGTTTCATTCTGTTAGATGAAAAGCTACCTATGAAACATCACTTAGCACAGCAAAGTCTTCACTCCAGCTGCTGTTGCAGGTGTCACCTGTGGTGCTCTGGAGGCAGTCCCTGAGTAGGCTGCCTGCCTTTTGAAGGTTGCCAGGTAGGCAATAATACACTTGCTTTTATTCCAGGATTAAACATCCTGTGATATTCATGGGAATATCTGTGAGATGAAGTTATGCCCCAGGCAGATAATCTCTCCCTAAATAGGCAACTGAGTTAGGGAGACAAGAATGTGAATAGCTTTGAGGTATTTGGCTGTCTGTTCATGCCTATCAGAAATCTCCAGGTAAAGTGGTAGAAATCACAGGGTTTCTATTAATAGTCTTTCATTGGAAACAGGTAAAGTCCAACTGATACTGGTAGAGTTTTCCCCAAATCTCATTCTATTTCTATATGAAGACAAACTTTCACCAGTATTTCTGTGGGAACTAGGTGGCTTTTTGGAATTCTCTTGAATTTAAATTTATTTACTTATAAATCTTACTGGATAAGTTGACAATATGTTCTCTGACATCAATTCATCAACTCCATTAAAGGAAAGACCATGTAGTATAAGGGGGAAATAGCACTGAATTTGGAATATGAGGACCTGAAATCAAATTCTGTCTTTCTCAGTCTGACTTGTAGTATTTATTTACTTCTCTTCATCTCAGTATGTTAATTTGTAAAATAAGAGGAATCAGTTTAGATTTCTTATGACTTATCTTCTCTGCCGTATTGTGTGATACTATATATGTGATATTATCTGACTTATTCGTGAATTTAGTTCTTCAACACACTTATAAAAATTCACCCTGTTTGAGTTCAAGAAATATTAACAACAACAACAACAAAAACTATGCAGGTTAATGTATATGTATATGTATATGTCATTTTTCAGTTATGTCAGACTCTTCATGACACGAGTTGGGATTTTCTTGGCAAAGATATACTGGAATGATTTGCCAATTCCTTCTCCAACTGATTTTACAGATGAGGAAACTGAGGCAAAGAGGGTTAAGTGATTTGCTCAAGGTCTCACAGCTAGTAAATATCTGTGGTCAGAGTTGAAGTCAGGAAGATGAATTTTCCTGACTTCAGACTCCAGACTCTATCTATTGTGCTACGTAATTCCCCATAATAAATAATATCCCCATAACATACACACACACACACACACACACACACACACATACATACATACACACACATCTGCACACCTATATGTGTATATGCCTGTATATGTGTGTGTGTGTGTGTGTGTGTGTGTGTGTAATATGTATGTATATTATATGTATTCAAAAATAGCCTTCTGATAAAGCAGGGTAACTTAAATTTTATTTTCAAATAATAATAAGCATGTTTTTTCATTCTATCCCCTTTTCTACTGGGATAAAAAAATCCTTTTTTAACAAACATACAAAGTCAAGCATAATAAATTCCTTTGTAGGCCATCTCCAAAAAAGTGTGTTTCATTCTTTCCTTTGTATCAGAAGATGGGTAGCAATGCATCATTATTGGTCATCTTCCAGCTCCATATAGATGTACGCACAAATAAGCAGAAACCTTAAAAGGCACTCCACTTTTTCAGGTACACAAAGACAAGGCTCTTCTGCTTTATATCATAACACAAAACATTAGTCATGAAGGAAGTGCCAAAACAAGATGCAAGAGAAAGTAGGTCTTATCACTGTCCAGGGTGTAGTGTTATGACATAATGGGTCCAAAGGTGAGCTTTTGAAATGTTTTATCTCATTGGTGAATAGCTCTGCCACATTTTTCAATGGACTAGAGAGAAGGGCAGGTTCTTTAAAACCAAGACAATACTTATATGCTTTTTAAAAAATGCATTTGGACATCCATATGGTGCCCCAGATCTACTCAGGTTTCTTATCAAATCTATTACTTCTGTCTTGCTCTTCTTCCCTATCCTACCCTATCCTCATGTTCTGATGTGGGAAAGGCAGTCATAGAGAAACCATCATTACTAGAAAAGATATTTTATTGCCCCTTTCCCAGCATTCTCAGTGAGTCCCCAAATCAAAATTCCCATCCTTGGCCACCACTATTCTAGTGATTTTTCCTTCCTTATTAGGATATAAGTTCTTTGAGGACAGGAACTGTCTCATTATTTTTTATGACCCAAAGCTAAAACAGTGTCTGGCACATAATAATAAATACTTTTTACATAATAATATGCTTTTTTTTTCATTCGGATTGAACGAGATAAATGAAACTTAAGTGAACAAACTTTTATGAAATGCTTGGTGTGTGTTGTCCTAGAAATACATGTTAAGCACTTTGAATACTAAATGAATAAGAATAAGAATAATAACTCATTCTAAGAGGGATAGTCTATGTGCTTCCTTTGGAGTTTCAGAACACAGCTCTAGACATGTAAGGCAGTTCCTGAGCAAATGAATATCATCTGGCTGTGTAAGGACAATGATTTGTGTGACAGCCCTACTTTGGCTGAAAGGCATTAAGAGGATGGAAAGATCCTGTGGGCCCGAGTGATCAGGGAAGGCTTCATAAGGAAAGTAGGACATGAGCTAGTCCTTGAAGGATATATAGGTTTTAAGCAGGCAGGGCAAAAAGGGAAGCACATTCCAAGAGAGAAAATGAGAACTTAAGACAAAGACATAGAGGCAAAAATTTGAAAAATATGCTTCAGGTAGCATATTTAACAGATTAGCTGGAACTGAAAGTTTAAGGAGGATCACAATGAGAATGACAAACTTCTGCAGATCCTTTATCAGTACATTAGTTTTCATATACCTATAAATAATACACAACACACATATGTAAGTATATGTATACATACACATACATGCATTATATACATGCTTACTATAGTAGACTTTTATTGTTACTGTTGTATTTTTGTTGTTGAGGAGGGAGTATAGCTTTACTTCTTATAAATAGCTGTAGATTTTTTATGTTATTCTGTATGGGCTGGTCTGAAACAAATTGCTTTCTTTGAAAGGAACTTGGTGTCTGTGATAGCATAGCTTTAAAAAATATTCATGTTTTTTCAACAGAATATAAAGATACTTTAAAAAATACAGAATAACTTCTTCACAATGCTTAATTCTATGGCTAATAGGAGTTCTAAGAAGGTAGAAGCCAGTTTTGTAGGTCCTTAAGATTCTTTATGATTCTGGAAAAATCTCTGGCAAATTTTTATTAGCCATACCCATAAAAAGAAGAATCAAAGTAAACCATGCTACTATATCCCACAATTTCACCAAATCCAAACTGAAAATGAAGTGTTTTTTTTTTTTTTCAGGAACAGGAACAGAGATAGGAAAAGCATGGTTTCTGAGATTTGCTTTGGAGACATGCCCATAACTCCCATTAGTAATAATGAAAGTTAATGACAAGTCTTATGGGTTTAGACAATGGCTTGCCACATTTGTGACTACTTGTCAGAGAAGAGCTTGTTCTGCAGTGTGGTGGGTGTCCATTTGTAATTAGCAATTGCCTAAACACTATGCCCTGTACATATTTTGCCAACAAGAATTAACTTGGCATATAGAAAGGGGCATAATTTTCAAGCTGAAGGAAAAAAATATGCCTTTGAAAGTGCACAGGTTCTGAATATAATAAAGTCTTTGCCTCCATAAAATATAATTTCTTACTTTCAAATTCAAGGTTGAAAGAATGACTTCAGGTTTTCCAATTTCAAGAAGATAATTTGCTGGCTAACATTAGCCCCCAGGGAAATAAGTCACAATGAACTTTCCAAACCTAAGCAAACTATTGGTGCCCCACTGGAGCCTGAAGGCCCTCACTCTTTTAGGTCAATATAACACTACTTATATCATTAGATTAGCAGGAGGGCAGCATAAAAGAATGGAAATAGCCTTGGATTTAAGAGTCAGAAAGACCTGAGTTGGAGTTCTTGCTATTTGCTATTCTTTTGCTAGTTCTATTACTTACTAATAGTGTGTCCTCAAGCAAATCATTTATTCTTCATCTGTACCATGGGAATAATAATATTTCTTGTACCTCTATCTGAGAGGACTGTAAGGATTAAATGAGATAATGCATGAGAAATTGTTTTGTAAATTATGAAGTGTAAATTATTGTGTCCCTTTTAGCACTTACATTCTGCGATGTTTATTATTAATGGTACCCTTAGGGTCTGAAAAAAAAGGTAATTAAATGTCTAAAATGACCTCATTCACGAACAAGACATAGCAGTACTGCTTGTTAGGATTTAATTTAATTATTTGTTCAAGTAGAAAGAAAGACACTTTTAGATTTACAGTTTGGATATGGAATCAGGAAAACCTGAGTTCAAATCCTTCCTTAGACATTAGTCATATGACTCAGGATAAATCTTTAGTCTTTCTACCTTAATTCTTCATCTATAAAATAAGACTTAGACTGGATAGACTTTCAGCTCTAAATATTTGATATTATAATATATCAAAGAGGTTGCTTTATTAGTGTACAAAGCAACACAACTGTCAGATTGGCTAGAATGATAGGGAAAAATAATGCAGAATGTTGGAGGAGATGTGGGAACACAGGGATACTAATACACTGTTGGTGGAATTGTGAATACATCCAGCCATTCTGGAGAGCGACTTGGAACTATGCTCAAAAAGTTATCAAACTGTGCATACCATTTAATCCAGCAGTGTTACTACTGGGCTTATACCCCAAAGAGATACTAAAGAAGGGAAAGGGACCTGTATGTGCCAAAATGTTTGTGGCAGCCTTCTTTGTAGTGGCTAGAAACTGGAAAAGAATGGATGCCCATCAATTGGAGAATGGTTGGATAAATTGTGGTATATGAATGTTATGGAATATTATTGTTCTGTAAGAAATGACCAGCAGGATGAATACAGAGAGGCTTGGAGAGACTTACATGAATTGATGGTAAGTGAAATGAGCAGAACCAGGAGATCATTATACACTTCAACAACGATACTGTATGAGGATGTATTATGAAGGAAGTGGATCTCTTCAACAAAGATATCTAACTCAGTTTCAATTAATTAAGGATGGACAGAAGCAGCTACACCCTAAGAAAGAACACTGGGAAATGAATGTAAACTGCTTGCATTTTTGTTTTGTTTTTTTTCCCGGGTTATTTTTATCTTCTGAATCCAATTCTCCTGTGCAACAAGAGAACTGTTTGGTTCTGCACACATATATTGTATCTAGGATATATTGTGACATATTTAACATGTAAAGGACTGCTTGCCATCTGGAGGAGGGGGTGGAGGGAGGAAGGGGAAAAGTCAGAACAGAAGTGAGTGCAAGGGATAAGTTGTAAAAAATTACCCAGGCATGGGTTCTGTCAATAAAAAGTTATAATTATGAAAAAAAAAATAGTGTACAAAGCAAAAGATATTTCAATACTTGTTTTGATCTGGGTTTTGATTCAGGCCCTGGCCACATTCTAACTTTGATTTTTCTATCTTTAAAATGGGAAGAAGGTTTTTTATTACATCAGATAGTTATAGGAAGCTGATATGAAGATCAAAGACATTAATGATTCAATTTTATTTTATTATTTATGTACTTTATAAGAAATTTCATATTTTCTTCAGATCATCTGAATCCCAGAAAAAGGCACTGCTTTAGCCAATAAAGCTGCTCTGATATCAAACTTACATCAAACTTAACCAGCTCTTCCCTTGAGGGAAATTTGCAAATTGATAAAATTTAAAAATTTGCAAAACACTTTCAAGTCTTCCTCTCAAAGCTTCCCTAAATGTAAAAAATGTTCAATGGGAATACCCTTCATGTTGTGACAGTCTGAACTCTATGTACCTATTCATGCTTTTAGATTAATTTAGTAACATAAGCTGTTCCAAAAATGCTTACAGCTGATTTAGCGCCCTTACATGCTTAGAATTTATAGACGGACAAATAAAATGTATGTCTGGTTAGGTGGCAGGAATTGCTGAAACTACTATCTTAGTAATTCTAGAATCTAGGTTTAGAAGAAGTAGCATCTAGATCTCAAGAAGAGTCCTCCCCTGCACAAGTTCCTAATTGTTTAGAGACCTTAAATTGCCCTAATTTCATCCTTTGGAAAAGAAAGGAATTCAGGAATGCCCTATGCTATTTACTTGTTATAGAAAGGAACAGTCTGGGGCCATGTCAGATCAAAGAAAAGCTTACCTGAAATTTTGAAAAGCCTCCTGGTCTCACCTTGGGCAGCCTTCAAAGCTGGCTTTCCCTTTCATTACTATTTAAGGAGCAGAGTTTTGTGTTTTCATATAGAATAAGATTATTAAGAATAGCCTATTCCCCAGAAGAGTCTCAGTTCCAAGGTTCTGATCCATTATCCTCTACCTCTAGGTAAGACAGCAGAAAAAATAGGGGATGCAAAATTTTTCTTCTTTTATTTTGCTGCATTCTACAAACACAGTAAAATCTAAACTAAAATTTGAGAGAAATTGTTTTTTGTTCCTTAGAAATCTTAATGACTGCTATTAGTGTGCAAATATATAGCTGAACTGGCATAATAGAAAAAAAAAAACTTTACTTTTGTTTACAATTTTCCTTTAATGTTGTGGTAAATAAGCTGTAAAATCGCACAGATTGATAAAAGAGAATGGCATTGAAGTTGATCTCTTATCTATTTTTGTTACATGGCTCACTTTAATCTCCTGTATCAACATCATCATCATCATCATGTTTTCTTTTCTTGTAGAGAGAAGCATTGAATTTTCAAAGAATAAAAATCTCTTACTTGTATGACTAGTTTTTTTTATATAACCTCTTTAACCTTACCTCTGAAAGCTATTGATTTTTTGTGCCTTGTTTTTGTTCTCACAGTGGTTCTAGATTATGTTCTATCAATTTAATTCTTAATAGCAGAACCAGATAGTGGTGGTTTCTATATTTATAAATGTTTCTTATTTAATTATGGCTAACAGTTATCTAGTGCTGTAAGGTCTGAAAAGCATTTTAGACAAATTATCTCATTTAATTTTATAGCAACTCTGTTAAATAGATGTTATTATTATCCCCATTTTACAGATGAGGAAAATGAGACTGAGAATAATTAAATGTAATGCCCAGGATCTCAGAGCTAATTAAACATCTGAGGCAAGATTCAGACTCATGTCTTCTTAACTTCAGATATAGAACCTTCTCTACTCTGTCATCTAGCTACCAAACATGGTGGAATAGTTTTCAGGTATTCACTTTCCCCAAATACTGCTATGATTTTAGTTATGGAAATTTAAAGACCAAGAAATCAGGTGTTAGTCTCCCATCCTCAATTACTTCACATTTATTTTGTACTTAATTGTGAACACACGTGTGTGTGTGTGTGTGTGTGTGTGTGTGTGTGTGTGTGTGTGCAGACAATTTTTTTTCTAATAGAATGTAAGCTCATTGAGGTCAGGGAAGAAAAGAAGGAAGAAAGGAAGGGAGAAGGAGGGAGGGAGAAAGGGAGGGAAGAAAGGAAGGAAGGAAGTATGAAAGAAGGAAGGAAGGAAGAAAGGAAGGGAGAAGGAGGGAGGGAGAAAGGGAAGGAAGAAAGGAAGGAAGGAAGGATAAAAAGAAGGAAGGAAAGAAGGAAGGAAGGAAGGAAAGGAGAGAAAAAAGGAGGGAGGGAAGAAACGAGAGAGGGAAGAAAGGAAGAAAGAGAAGAAGAGAGGGAGGGAAAGCAAGTGAGGCAGTGAAGGGAAGCAATGGCATTCCAGGTAAGGAGGCAAGATTTATTCCAGTTTAGATAATAGTTAGGATGATAGTTTGGTGGAATATAGAAGGCATATAGTAATGTACTTTGTAGGAAACTATTTGTGTTAAATGAATTCTGACATGTATCATAGAATTAAAGTTTTAATATTGGAAAGAATTGTGAAGGTCAGCTATTATAATCTATACAAATTCAGAGAATGAAACTGAGGCCTAGAAAGATTAAGTAACTTTTTTTCCCTGAGGCAATTGGGAAAATGACTTGCCCAGAAACACACAGCTAGGAAGTATTAAGTGTCTAAGGCTGGATCTGAACTCAGGTCCTCCTGATTTTAGGGCTGGTGCTCTAGCCACTGAGCTACCTAGCTGTTACAATTAAGTAACTTTCTTAAAATCACACACATAGTTTGATAGCAGAAGTAGGATTTGAACACTGGTTCTCTGACATCTAATCCAGGATTATTTGTAATATTTCATATGGACTCTCAGTTAATTTTATTTGGAATAAAGACAGAGTATCCTCTTTATATTTCATATTAATTATTTTCATTTAAGATTGTGTCTTTCCTTTCCTTCCCCTTCTTCCCACCAGAATATCTACTTAAGGAATTGCTATGAAGAATAAATGAGATAATTTGTCTAAAATGCTTTGCAAATCTTAAAGTACTAGATAAATATTAGCTATGATTAAACAAGAAACATGTATAAATATAGAAACCACTACTGCCTGGTTCTGCTATTAAGGAAGATTGATTAAATCAATAGAACCTAATCTAGAACTATTGTGAGAACAAAAACAAGGCATAAAAAAATTAGTGGCTTTTAGAGGCAGGATTAAAGAGATTATATAAGACATCTTATATTCTGTTCTGTGACATCTGCTCTAATAAGTAAATTTTTGCTTCAGAACAAGACCTCCCTATCATTTCTTGACCATTTTCATGCTATGCAATTTTCTTCCCTTCTTCTGACTTCCATTTATGTGTTTTCCCTTATTTAAATTTAAACTTCCTTAGGGAATTAAAGTCATTTCTTTGCTATTCCCCAAACATGACATCCAATTTCCATTTTTTTGTGTGTGTGCATAGATTCCCCTATCTTGCTTTCTAGAATGTCTCTCCTCTTTTCTTCCTCTTGGAATCTTTATTTCTCTTTAAGGCTCATCCTAAGTGTCACTCCCTTCAAGAAACCTTCTTTGATTTTCTGCAAGTGTTAGTCTCCCTACCTCAATTATTTCACATTAATTTTTTACTTAACTGTGAACACATTGTGTGTGTGTGTGTGTGTGTGTGTGTGTGTGTGTTTGTGCAGACATATTTTTTTCCAATAAAATGAAGGCTCATAGTGGTCTGTAACTTAAATGTCTTGCTTTTTGTTTGTATCTTAAACCCCAAACATAATGCCACATAGTACTTCTTATTACAAACTTATTGATCAATTGATCGATACAAATGAAATGCAATACATAGTAGCAAACAATTGACATATGTAATAACCTTAGTTAATATTATTCAAAATCAGTGACAGAGTCTAAAATCAAACCTTTGATTCTATGAATACTACCTATTGGTTAACATCAGGAGCACTAATGTTACACATACATACTGAAAAAGATCAGTTTTTAGTAAAAGAGAATATTCTTTGCTGGATCAAAACAATCATAAATAATTTTAAGGACTCAATGTTTCTAAGTAGGATCCATGAATTATAAATCTATGATTGTAGTAGTGGTTAAACACTGCATGACTCATAGATATAAATGGGACCTGCATGGATATAAGGCCCACAATGCTTGTCAGGTTGATTTGTGCATCACTAGTATTTGTAATTTGGAACTGGCAAAAAGTCATCTAGACAATATTGCCTTTATCACACACATCATTACTGCAAATCCCAAAGCTCATTTTTTTCCTTTTTGCAGTGGTTTGATCTGACAGACCAAATAGTTTACTAATTGTAGTTAGTGTGAGTTTTCAGGAAAAGGCCTCTTGTTAAGTGGGTTTCAGCAGACCTTTTGATGAATTTTAATTGGAATCACAAAAGATGCTTTTTTCTCCACACTCTCCCATGCTGTCATTTCAGGTATTTTTAAGTAAATAAAACCAGAAGTAGACATGCCTAAAAATGATTAATTGGAACTGGCAAACTTTGTATAAAATCCTAAGATACTGGAAAACAAATGTATTATTTATATCACTGATGGGACAAAAGAATTTATTATAAACATCTTTGCAGATCTTTTCCATCTTTCATTTGTTAGTTTCCTTTCACTTTTATCTTTAAGAGCCCTTAGGATAATTGTTCTTAGTTATATCTTTTACTAAGCTTTCTTTAAAGTTGTTTTTTCTTATACTTCTTCCTGCTATTTTATGAGGCAATGTTGATTATAATATTCAACAATCCTTTATAAATGATATATCCTTATATCATTTATATTAATATTATAATAAATTATATTATGACATATTATAATATAATAAATTATATTAAAATAAAATTATAATAATATTATAATAATTATAATCCTTATAAATTTATAAATGAGTCTGTATTCTAACCTAATATTGTGATTATTTGCTCTATCTCTTCATTTGGCAAGGAGATTAAGAATAAAGTGTTGTTCGACATGAATCCTAGCCTTGCTTCCTTGTAATGTTCATTCATGTACATAATCTATTTTTTTCTGTCGAATTGTCATCATTTTTACCTCCTTTTCTTTATTTCCCATTTTTTGAACCAATGACTTGATTGAATAGCTCAGATTGAAGTTATTTTAATTACATGACAAATCTTTTTTTAATTTTTAGTTTTTCTTCTATTCTTTATATTAATTTTATTTTTTGTTCTAACAAATCAATGAATAATCTGCACACATCAGATAGCTGATTTGGGGAATGACTCATATCCGTAATCAGTAATTTCTTGTCCATCAAAATATATTCTTTTGAGATGTTATTTGGTGCTTACCATATTAAGTGCCTTCTCACACTTTTCTCAAAGTGATTATGATATACAGGCAAGAGAATGGCTCCTGTATATTCTATAAACCTTTGGTCTTTCTCACTTATTACTCAAACTATATTTTATAACATATTTTCTACTGTCTTTCCCTGTACGCACTTCTGTACTTTCTGCACTGATGTTTTGTTTATTTGATTTAAAAGCTCTTCTTAAATTCCTCACGTCATTTCTCTAACTTTTTATCTTCTGTAACAGATGTCATACAAACCAATTGTTTTCTAGGTAGTCTTTACAAATATTTATTAAGAGTTGGAGATGGATAAATATTCCATGATGTCACATATTTTTGTAGACCTTGAATCAAGATAGAAACCAATTTTGTTAGCTTTTATATTTGCCTCTCCCAAGTAGAATCTATTAATAATAATGATTTATCTGATGTTTTAATGGTTGCAAGGGGCTTTCCATATGTTATATCATTTTATACTTAGTTCTTACCTGAAATAAGTGCTATTATTATCTGTATTTCATAGACAGGGAAACTGAGTTTAAGAGAGTTTAATTGACTTGCCCTTAGTGATGCAGATAGGAATTGTTTAAGCTTAGATTTGAACACAAGTTTTCCTATATCCAAATTGAACACATTATCTATTGTATCATCCAACTACCATCTATAAATCATCCTTGAATTTAACTATACTCTGATTTTATCCTCTTGTTTAAATTTTTAGCAGGCTAAGATTCATACAATTCAATTCTTCCAGTAGGAGATCTATTCATTGATCAATGAACAATTTTCTCATATTTAAAGTACAAATACCTATGTTAAAGGATGATTTTAAATCTCTAATTCTTAGCACTGTCTATCACCTTTTCTGCTACTCTTCCAAAGGTTAGTACATACATAAAGAGGAAGCTGAGCAGAACTAAAGCAATTTTGCGTTTGTGTCTGTTTCATTGGTTGATATGCCCTAAAAATCCACCCCTAGTAGCTATTCTGCCAGTTAATACTGAACCTTTCATCCCTTAGCTATTCTGGACCTCAGAAAATTGACAATTTGTCAATGCAACTGTCTTTCTAGCCTGAGAGAATCTACTAAAATTTGCCTTCCTTGGACATAATCCAAAGACCCAAACCACCTGCACACTATGATGAAGATCAAGATAAGACTTGGAATAAAAAAAAATACATATTTTCCCAGGGAGATAGGAAGTACTGAGCAAACTAGATGCTGGTATACAATCTGGCTTATATTTTTGTTAGATATGTTTAATGGCTTAGTAGTAAATTATTTTCTTAGCAATTCAAACTGTGGAAGACTTCTATTATTGACTAGAATCTGAGGTACCACAAAAATAATAGTGTTCTTTGAAACTTCCTACCTATTGTTTTATACCTTGTTTTTTAAATTGTTTATCTCAATTTGCAATGTTTTTTTAAAAGTAAAATTGATTTTGACATGAGTATATACCATATGCAAAACACACTTGTGAAAGAGATATTTTGCTTTTGTTTTTAATAAGGAAACAGGCTTAAAAAGTTTAAAGTACTTACCTTTTGTTATACTATCAATACTTATCAAAGCCAGGACTAAAAATCTAGTCCTTTCCCCACTAAATGGCTTCTCCATTTGTAAGTTACAATAGCCATTAAAGCAAATGTTTTTGTGCTCCTAAACTGAAAGAGTTTGCCTAGATATTTAAAAAGTCAATTGTTAGATAAATACAGAGAGCCATGGAATCAGAGGGTTGAAAAGGACATTAGAATTGTTTTTAGTTCAATCTCTTTACTTTATAGATGAGAAAATTTAGGGGTGAGGGGGTCAAATGACTAATTCATAGCCATACATTAATTCCTGTACCCCATTTAATTAAAAGTGCCTAGATATTAGCTAGTCTGGCATAGCAGCTAACAACAGAGCACATAGTAGATAACCTCAATCAGTGCTCCTTTTTTAAGCCTAGATACTTAATCATATTCATATTGTGGGAAAAATAAGTTATAATTATTAAACTAAGAATATTTAGAACTCTCACAAGCATATATGTTTCCACATGTACATATTTTCCTAAGTATCTGCCTGGTGTTTCTCAACTAGATTTTTATTTCTTGAAGTTGGGACTTACGTCCTCTATGGATTTTGTTGCCTCCCTAATTTTGTCAAGACCATCAAGACTGATGCTACCCAGACTCAGATAATAACAATGAGTTCTTAGTCCTATTTGGAAAGCATTTTTCCTAAATGCCATTCCATAGCCTAGTGTACATTCTTAAGGATTCTTTGTGTGTGTGAGAGCTCAGGGAATTCATGGACACTTTGTTTCCAATAAATATAAACACACTAATATATGTAAAAAGAAAGAACCTTATAAATTCATTAGGAAATTATTTTACTAAGGTGTAATTTGCAGGCTTTAACTGATTTTATGTGGGAAATTATCTAAGTAGAATTGAATATGTTGCTCTTTCCTGTACCCCATTTTAGTTAAAAGTGCCTAGATATTAGCTAGTCTGGCATAGTAGGAAAACTTATTTCCAAACAGTATTTAAAGATAATTAAGGATATTGGGGGCTGGAACGAGTTTCATCTGACCCTTTAACTGAAATTCAAATTCAATTTCAATAATGTAGGCAGTAGATAATGTATGAAATATCCAAAATAAATAACGTTTAATCCAATTACTTACTCTAATTAAGACTGACAAGAGGCAGTATTGCATACTAGAGAGTCAGCCTCATAGGCAAGAAAACCTGGCTTATTTTTTTCCTGCCATATAATGGCTGTGTGACCCTAAGTCACTTAAACTCTGTGTGCCCCAGTTAACTCTCTCTGACTTTAAATTGCAGAGCAGGTACTGATCTGCTTTGGGAGTGGGAGTTTCCTCATTGCTCATCTTCTATATTAATGAAATCACAGGTTCAATCCCCAAAATCCCTTATTCTCACTGATATAATAACTATTGTCAATATGCTGTAATAGAAATTTTGTAATAGAGGACCTGGGTTCAAATGTTGACTCCCCCACTTACTGATTTTGTAAATCACTTCATTCTTTGGATCTCAAAGTCCTCACCTACAAAATGAGTAGATTATGCTAAATTACCTTATAATTTTCTTCCAGTTCTGTCAGTTATTCCGCTATCTTGTGACTCAGAGTTTTTCTCTTCCTCTAATGCTTAGTAACTCCCTACGTGACTTCCTTCTCTGGATCTCAGTTTTCCTGAGATATAGAAAAAGGTAATTATACTAGAAGGTTTCTAATAAATCTGTGACATTCTCTCTAGAAATGAAAGCTGAGTTGAGTTCAAAGTGCATGTTCTTTTTCTCTGTCTCTGTCTCTGTCTGTCTCTCTCCCCCTCTCTGTCCCTCATCCTCTCTCTTTCGCTCTCCCTTCTTCTCTCTCCCTCCCCCTCTCTCTCTTTATATATATACATATATGTATATATGTACATATATATTATACATACATACATATATATCTTGATACCTAGTGTTGTATGTGCATGCACTATTAAATCCCAGTGTGACATGTTCTTTCCATTTTACTAAAAGCTACATGCCACAAAAATCTATAACATCATCACCACCACCACCATCCCTGTCATTACTGCCATCACCAGCCTCAGTATCATCACCATCATCACCACCACCATCATCATCCTTATTTGTGTTCTGGAGAATATAATTTAAAAATTCTATGACAATGAACTAGTAACTTTGTCTTCCTTGATCTCATCTTCTTCACCTGTTAAATGGAGAAGATGATCTCTTTTCATACATTATAAGAGTTGTAGATGAAAGAAAAACCATTTGTATTCATTGTTGTTCAGTTATTTTGGTTGTGTCCAACATTTCATGATGGTACTTTTGGTTTTCTTGGCAAAGATACTGGAGTGGTTTGTTAATTCCTTCTTCAGCTAATTTTATAGATGAGGCAACTGAGGCAAATAGGATTATGTAATTTACGTAGAGTCACACAGCCAATAAGTCACACAACCAATGAAGTTGGATTTGAAATCAACTTTTCCTGATTCTAAGGCCGGCATTCCATCTACTGAATTCCTAGCTGTCCTTGTAAACATTAGAATATCATTTAAATAGGAGATATTATCATTTTACATTTACATAATACCCCTCTATTTTCTGGAAACAGGGTTTATTATTGCACTAATTTTTATTCCCTGACCTGATTATCTAGTGTTAATACAACCATTGTGCTTAGCCACAGAATAGGAAAAATGCTCTATGTCTTCAACATTTTATGTGTGAATTGCCTTTAATGGAAAAGAGAATCATTAGCACTATGTCCATCAGACTAAAGACCAAAAACTTATTCTTGAATCCCTGAGATTTTTTTCTTTGTTTTTGAGTGTCAGAAATGGAGTTTTGAAATCCTGTGAGATTGGATTTTGCATTGTTGTTCTCTAAAATTAAATTCACAGAGGGAGTTGCCTAATTTAAAGATGGCTTCTGTGGCTTCTTATTTCAGCAAATACCCAGAATCCTTTGCATGAATACAATGTGTTCCTGAATATAGTCACAGCAAATCTCAGACTGGAACAGACAAATGATTTGTGTTGGTGACTAAAATGTCACACTTGTAGTTGTCTTTTTTATTTTTCCCCCTTCAACTGGTCCACTGAGCATAGCCTTTTTAGTGAGTAACATTATTTGACACAGTGACAGCAGCAATCTCTGGCTAGTGTTAACTTTTAAAAAATACATATTCAGTCATTCCTGGTACACAATATTCAATTGCTTGTCTCCATGCCTTTTCAGAGGCTGTCTCTTTTGCCTGGAATATATTCTCTTTTCACTTTCACTTAGAATTCCTAGCTTTCCCAAAATTCAGGTTAATATCACATACAAAATGAGATTCTTCATCTTTCCAATGAATGAATGGATGGATAGATGAGATAAGAATTATTAAGAGCCTGCTATGAGCCAGAACTTGTCCTAAATATTTGATAAAAATTATCCCACTTGGTACTCCAAACAACACCTAGAGGGAAGTACTGGGACAGTTATTCAGCTACTAATACCACTCCATCCCAGAAGTTACTTTGTATTTATTTATATAAATTCTCTTTGAGAAGCACCATGGCTTAGTGGATGGAGAGCTAACTGCAGTGTAAGAGAAACCTTAACTCATACCTCTGACATATCCTGGCTTTATTCAAACAAGTTATTTAACCTCCTCTTGCTTTTAGAAGATCTCTGTTTATGAATTGCAAAGATGCTGCCAATTTGCATTAAAAGAGTATATTTCTTCATCTAGAAGTTTCCTCTATCATTGAAATAACAAATCCCATCCTATTACTACACATTGTTTATTTGTTCTATTTACCTATATGGATGTCTATTGTTTTCCTCAATAGATTATTAGCTCAAGACTGTTTTATTTTGTCTTATTTTTGTATCTTCAGCACATAGCATCTTGTAGTTACTTAATAAATGCTTATTGATTGATAATTTTTTTTGACAGATCAATCATCAAGTCTGGATCTGAGAGCAGAACCATTTGGTACCCATCTGCATTTCCCAGTGATATATTTTTCAGTTTCATTTCTTTTATAAACTTTTCACTGTTTCACTTCTATGGCCTTTAGGACCTGGCACATTTCCTGCCCAGGGTTCATTTTTATTACTAATGTTGGTCTTCTATGCCAATGAATAACAGAAGTTCTCCTAAATTAAATAGCTAGTTAAATCCTCTTGCTCTCCTGGAGATATTTTCAAGGTTTAAAGTATGCTTTTATACCCTACTAAAGGTTACTGATCCCTTTTTCCTCTTACAGCATCAAGCAGCTTTTCCCCTTGCCACTGACATTTGCAATAAAGTAAGAATTAAAAATTCTCTGGATGCTGAGTCCTGGGAAATAGGTACAACAGTCCTAGAATAATGATATTTGTGTTACACAGATACTAACCTTGGGGCATGCTCTTAATGACTTTTTTTTTTCAATTTATTAGTCTTTCCCCGTGGCTTCTCAGTGTATAGAACATTTCACAAGGATGTTAAACTCTGGACTCTTTAGTTATCATAACTTCTTCTAGTGATTTTAGTGGGATGGGGGTGGGGAGAGGATTGACACAAATTGAATGTCGGAATAAGTTGAATCTTTTAAGTCACAGCAAGAAACAAAAGTAGTGCTATTCCTCATATTCTGATTTCAAAAAAAGAATCTGATCTCAAGAGACCAAAAGATTATAGAAGTACTTTTACAAAAGACACAACAGACACTTTTTTTTAGTATGGGTAGGGGAAGAGAACCAACCTTTATTTATAATGTTAGCAGGTTGTCAACTAAAAATAGTGCTGGTGAGCACAGGGATTGAGTATGTGAGTGGGGGGAGTGTATGTATGCACATTCACACATGATTTGGGGAGAGAAAAAGTGATTCTTTTTCCTATTGAAAGGAATTAAACCAAGATAAGTATGTTAAATGCATTTTTACTTTTATTCTAGGTTGAGCACATAGGTCACTGCTAATTATTCAAAGATATTTTCATACATTTTTCTTATTTTTCTACATCTGTTGCTTGCCTGATAAAATATTAAGAAAATTTTAAAATTGAAGTTATTATTTTCCACAGTACCTTGCACAGTAGGTCCATAGACTTAGAATTGGAAAGATCCATAGAGAACAGCTAGCCCACCTTCTTTCTTTTACACATAAGGAAACTGATGATCAAAGAAACTAAGTGACTTTCCCAACATATACTAGTAAGTAGCCAAATCAGGATTTAGACACAGATCCACTGAGAAAAAATCTAGCACTTTCCATAGAAACATAAAATATTTGTTGAATGTCTACTGGCTAAATTAATATTGACATTTGTTATTTTAAAAGGCCCTTGTGTGCCTATGCATAGCTAAATTGGGTCTGAATTATTCTAAATGCTATTGATTAAAATCAGGAGGAAATGTCAAAAAACAAATTTCCACATATCTGGATTTTTTTTCCCTGAAATAGTCACCTTTTGTTTAAATATTTAGCACAGAGTACATTGTACCACCATTCCTATAAATATATTAATTTTTATATCACTTATCAGGGTATCTCCCCTTCTTCTTTATACCTTCCAGAGAGCAATCTCATATAATAAAAAAATGAAAAAAATAGGGGAAACCATTCTTCAAAACTAATATATTAAAAATGTTTGACAATGTATGAAGTGTTTTACACTCTTCATCCTCCACATCTGCCAAAAAAGAGAGGGAGAAATATATTTGAATATTTATTTCTACTTTGAAACCAAGCTTCATCATTACAATTTCTCAGCACCAGTTTAGATTATTTCACTCTTATGAAATTATTTCATTCTTACATTGTAATGTAATGGACATCATGTATATTGTTTCCCTAATGAAGTTTAGTCTTGGAATCAGAACAGTCATCTTTACTTAGTTTAAATTAGGCCTCAAAACAATTGCTGGCTGTGTGACCCCTAGGCAAATTGCTTCACCCTGTTTGCGGCTGGAAAAGGAAATGGTCAATCACTCCAGTATATTTGCCAAGAAAATATCAAAATGAAGTAACAAAGAATTGGACACAATCAAACAACAACAAAAATTGTTTCCTTGGATCTGGTTACTTCAATATGCATTAGTTCATATGCCTCTTCCCAAGCTTCTCTATACTGATCTTACTCATTCTTTCCTATTGCATTGTAATGTTTCATTACATTCAGGTACCACAGCTTATTTAACTTATTCCCCAAATGAGGCAGCTCATTTTTAACAGTTCCAGATACTATTCATCATTGAAACACAAGTATTTGTCTATTTTTAAAAATAGCCAATGAAACTACATTTTATATCTGAAATCATTTTATGTCAGATTCTGAAGGTTCTCTACAGCATATATATCTCTGTATACCTGTGCTTGAATGAGTGAAGGATAAATTGTATGTGGAGCAAGAAGCCACTAATACACTTAAGGGATAAAGAACAAACCAAAAGAAAGCCACAAATTCAATCTGTGTCCCTATGGCACCTATGTCAAAATTTTAAGGTAACCTAACACTGATGAAAAGCCTATGCCCTTCTCAGCATCAAGAATCCAATGCTTACAGGCAGCATTCTGCCTCTTCTCAAAGGAAGAGGGCTATTTGATTTGACAGAATGCTCAAAGTCAGTTATGAGCACTGGTGACTTCTGTGTCTATACTATTAAATGTGACTCTAAATGTTAAATGTGGATTCATGTAAAAGTATTGTAATAGAACTGGTTTTGTAACTCTTTATATATGATGATGACCTCATAACCCGCCTTGTGAAATTCATCTTTTAGATGTGATTAACATGTATTGTGTTTTCCCTCCAAAAATGTTTATGTTAACCATAAATGCCATAATATGTTAAAATACACAGGTTCTTTCACTTAAGGAATAGAGAGCACTCTAAGATTTTTGAGTAAGATGACATAGTCAAATGTCTATTTTTAGGAATATCAGTTTTGTAGTTGTATCAAAGTTAGATGGGAAATCTACCAATATAATATAACCTCTTTCAGTACAGAACTATTTCATTTTGTTTGTTTTTTGTATCTCTACCATTGAACACAAAACTTGGCGTACAATATGTATTTGATAAATGCTTGTCAATTAACTGATGAAGAGGAAAGAGAGTAAAGACAGAAAATCTAAGTAAAAGGCTACCAAAACAATTCAGGCAAGAGGCAACGAGGGCCAGAACTAGGGTACACTCATGTGGGTACAAAAAAGAGAATAATTTGAGAAATGTTAAAAAGATAGGATGGGTTAGATTTAACAACTGATCAGCTATGGGAGCTGAGGGAGTGAGAAAAGTTACAGAGAATTCCAAGGTTGTGAATCTGGATAACTGGAAAAAAGGTAAGGCTCTCATCAGATATTAGACAGTTTGAAGGAAGAGTTGATGCAAGGGGAAAACAAAATGAGTTCCATTTTGGAAATATTAAATTTGAGTAGATCACTTGATATTACTACTTACTACTGTATTATTTGATTTTTTAAAAAATTCTATTTTTGCATAGATCAACTCAATTTACTAATTGACCTAGCATTATTTTGTTTGAATAGCTTCCCTGAATATTGGATCTGAAAGGAAGTCAGAAATCATCTAGTATTTGCAGAAGCCAACTGGACCTAAGTACTTTCATTTTGAAAATTGTCTTCCAAAGATGTGAGGGAATGATTCTTTCCAATTTCTTTTACTAGTCACTAACTATAAGTGGATACTCTTTTATGCTGTAACTATATCGTTTTCCACTTTTCTTTCCCTGGGAAAATGTTACTCAATTGTAGAAGTTAACTTAACTAAAGTGATCCTTAAATAACCCTTAAATGCCTGACCTTGCCTCAGCAGCTATCTGTTATTTTCTCCTTCCCTTATCAATCCCAAGATAATCATATTTTGAGTGCTTAGGAAAGTGTACCCCAAATAGGCATCTTCAAACTGACTACCTTGTATACATATACACATACACATATATATAGAGAGAGACATATCCTATATAACAGAATATATATATATAATACATATATAATATATACACACATATCACTTTTGAGGTAGTTTTATATGCTGTCTCCCAATCAACTGTTTGTCTAATAAAAACTTTAAACAATTTGACCTCTCAGCCAAAGTCTGGCCAGATTTTATTCTTCAACATTCTCTTAATTTTTTTTTATTTTAATTTTTATAATAGATTTTTAATTTTCCAAATATATGCAAAGATAGTTTTCTACATTCACCTTTGCAAACCTTTGTGTTCTAAATTTTTCTCCCTCTCTCCCCTTCCTCCTTCAAAGCGAACAATCTATATATCCTCTTAATTTTAAAAGTGAAGATATCAAGGCGCAGAAAAGTAAAATGATTTCTATTAGATAATGTACTCAGCTATAAGCTAGAATGAAGTTTGTTGAGATTTCCCTTATGTTGATCTCCCTTTCAATACATTCTACTTTCTTAAATCAACATGAATAATTAAACAAAACATTTATATTTCATAAAGGCATTTTTATGTAGAATTCTCAATATAACTTTAAAAAAAATAGCAACAATGTGAATTCTGGGGAAAAGGCAACAAGGTATGTTGATATGGGACCTTGAACCAAAATAAGCATTTCAATGGTCCTTTACTTTTATTCTCTCCAAAGTAAAGTCAATTTTCATGGACTAAAGGCAGTAAAAACATGAAAGATCACCAGACATCTCCTAGAAGCAGAGGAATTAATCTACCAAAAAAATTGTTGTTGTTGGTGGTGGTTTTTTTACCAATTTTTTTTTTTTTGTATCTAAGAAATTTTACTTTCTTCAATGTTATTTACTTGTATTATTGAAATTTTTATCTGGATTTGTTTGGTCACTGCTGGAGAAGTAAAGACAGTGTCTTTTTTAATTAGAATAAAAAGCTCTGTCAATATTGCTCTGTTAGTTTGGGACAGTGCTATTCTTCTGGAAGAGTTATAGTGACACTGGTATTCAAGTGTCAGGAAAAGAAATCAAATCTGATACTATTTAGGTCATTTCATTAGGCAACTATATATTAACAAGGAATAGGCTTGGTAAGCAAAGCTTCATTTCAGCTAAGAAGAGTGTGACCATATACAATCTAACTAAATGTGAAATAGTTTGTATGCCATCTCTGAGGAAGGAATCTGAAATCTTTGTTCTTTTGACTCTGTTCTCTCGATATCTCATAGGAGTAAAAGTAGAAGAACTTGTCACTGATAGGATGCTAGAAAATAGGCTTTGGATTGTTTTTTCTCAGGATGTCTTATTTGGTTTTGACTTAAAACCCATCAGTTGGTAGGTAACTAAAAACAAGTTTGGGAAGGACTGTGCTATACTGGCTTCTATGTTCACCTTTGGCTTTCACTTTTCACTTTGGTTGGGATCTAAGTCCAGTCTGTATCAATCATAGTTATATAGGCATAGCCTACCTACTTTTCTTAATAGGTAGGCCTAAAAGCATTCTTGAGTAGAACAAACTTACTTGAGGCAGTTAGTGTCAAGTTCTGTATTGATTGAGCTTCAAATGAGAACACAAATGTGCTACAAAATGTTATAACTGTGTTATAGCAGGATATATATCATTGGATAACAATTATTGTTTGGCCAAGTGCTTTACATATGTTAGTTCATTTGAGCCATACAAAAATTCTGAGAAGTAGGTACTTTAGATGATGAACAGGAGGAGTTAATAATCCCATTTTATGGGTGAGAAAACTGGAGCTCAAAAAAGTAATTTCCTAATGAATTTCTGGGTTGGGGTCAAACAGGTTTTCTTAACTCTTAAAACTTTTATTCTGTGTAGTATATCACAGCATTTCTATAGGTGTTTATGTGTTAGTGTTCTGTGGGATTTATTTCTATATTCTGTGTAAGTAAAACTATGTCCTAGAAAATAAAATATGTAGATGTTAGCAAACAGTGTCTAATCTATATATGATTTTATATTCACAGAGGTGGGAAAATTAAGTTCAATAACATAAATGAATTGTTAAAAAGTATATAAAGCCAAGTCTTTAAAAATGAATTTAGTACATTATAACCTATTACTGAAAATCTTATATACCAGAAAGCTTATAAATAATTAGGCTTCCTACTATTGAGAGGAATTAATCACACAAAAGTTGTAAAACTGAAGAAAACATTTGGTTTCCATTTGAAAATCAAATATTAAAAATTTGCCCCAATACAAGCAACAAAATTTAGTATTATAGATGTATAATGGTACCAAGTTGAACTTCATTATTCAAATAGTTCAATAGTGATTTGTAATCCTTGTAGCATTGAAATAGTGATGACAATATAGGTAAAAAGTATATAGAAAGATGAAAAAATAATTAATGGTCATTGGTTTTGCTCTGAGTTTGCAAAAGGAGAACACATACAATAACTTAGATTTTACTTATATCAATTATCTAGACAAAGTAATCACTACTATGCATCAGTGATATGTCAGGACACAAAATTTAGGCCTGATAAAAGTCTAAAGCCTATTCAAGAATAATTTTACAAAACAGAAAGGATTACATGGTACATGGGACAAACTATACCCCAAACTACATAGAAGTTATTAGTTGTGAGAATGAACTCCCAAACCTGAAATAATTTTAGAGAATTTTATTAGATCAGTTGGCAAAGGAAAGAGCCAGAAGAAGTTATGGTTCCTTCCTAAGTCTTTATGAGATTATGTCAAACAAGGACATAAAGACATTTACCTGATTGGCAACACTAATTTTCAGAGAAAGATGTATATCAGCAAGTAAGAATAAACATTTACTCTAATTTGGGGATCTAAGTGGGATCTAAGCATTCCCTAAAGTCACCTACCTTCCCTAGAATGTCTCTAAAGAGTCATCTTGACTCCTACAGTAGATTTTTGGATTGAACAATTTCTAGCTACGTAAAACTAGGCTTAAACAATGTAATAATTCATAAGGTTTCCAAAAAAGACAATAAAATACTTACCTACAAATTACATCTATATTATAGTTGAAACTAAACAAATTGGATGAGACAAAAATATTTATTGTGACAATTCAGGAAATAGTAATTAATGATATCTTCTAATAGGAAAAGTAACTTGTATCTAATAGGACATCACTATTCTTTGTGCAGTAGATTTTATCAATAGCCATTATAATTCAATTCAAATAAACCACTCAGTTCATTTTAACAAAAACAGCAATAAAATTTATTAAGCCCTTTTTATATACTTAGTGCTGGGATTCTACAGAAAGGTAAAAATATACTCCTGTCCTCAAGAAACTTACATTCTAATGCAAATAATTATTTACAAACAAATTATATCCTGTGTAAAGGTAATCTCACTAAGAAAAGCATAAATAGTCAGGTGGATGAAACTGAGAAAGTCTTCTTTTAGAATGTAGAGTTTGAGCTGCATTTTGAAGGGAGCCAGGAGATGGAAGTGAAGAGGGGCAAAAAGGCATTTATTATGGACAGTGTATAATACTAGATATGGGGGACACAAAAACAGAAATAATGCATTGTTTCAGCCATCAAGGAGTTTACATTCACCTTGAATATACAATGTAAACACATATAAAATACAAAAAGAGTTAGGCAGTGAAAGAAGCTAAGGAGACATTAGATAATGAAAGATTAAAAAAATATATTTGAGGGAGAGAAATAATAGCTATGGAAAAGAGAGAGAAAGCAGGAAAGACTTCATATAACTGGTGGCATCTGAGTTAATCTTAAACAGAAAACAATTCTGAAAGGCAGAGGAAAGGAGGAAGTGCATTTCACATTAGGGTGGGGAAGGCAACATTTAAAAAAGAACTACAAATCTTAGTATTTTCCCCTATTGTACTACATGATCATAGCAAGTTTAGAAATATGATAGGTAGAATTTTATAGTAAGATATACTAAAAAGGAAGATGGCTTGAAGTATTGGAGATGTGGACAATACAATCACAAATTATTCCAATGTAGAAGGGAACAAAAGAAAAAAGAAACCATAAGAAGAGCTTCCTGACATGCTTAGATGCAAAAGGGAAATATACAAAGCATGGTTGGAAGTCAAGGGACTAGGTAAGTCTAACAAAAAGGAATTGGCAAAGGCTTATAAGAATATTTCTAGGAAGTTTAAAAGCCCAGATGTTCTGGGACTCATGGGAAATGTTAAAATATAGATTGGACCTTTTCAGGTATATTCAAAACAAGAAGAACAAAGAACAGAAATCTTATTTCATGGTGGGCCCATGATGGTAAGTTGGAACAGAACTATTTAAATCATACCTTGCTCCTGTCTTCTCTGTCAAAAATGATAGAAGATGGTTAAGAGGGAATTGAAAATGATTAGAAAAAGCCCTAGTTACTAAAGACATGTTTGAATTCAGATTTCAGGTAATGAAATTATCAGGTAGGTTTTAACTATAATGAAGAGAGATTAAGGAAGTATCATGGAATAACTTTCAAAAAACCAAAAACAACTAGTTACTTAGATATCTAGTTATTGTTAGCACAGTGAATTTCAGGCTCTGAACAAGAAGTCAAGAAGATGAGTTCAAATCTGACTTCAAACACATAAACTCTGTGACCTTGGACAAGTTCACTTAACCTGTTTGCCTTAGTTTACTCAACATGAACTGGGAATGATAGTAATACCTCTCTTCCAGGTTTATTGTACATTTCCAATGAAATAATATTTATAAAATATTTAGCACAATGTCTGGTACATAATAAGTGCTTTATAAATGCTGGTTATATTATTATTATAAAGAAATTGTCTATTAAGAATGGAGGGGGAGGATAAGATGAAAGTTCTTCTGATTGGAGGGAAAAGATTATTTTTCACACAGGGAAATTATGCTGCTGACAAGGAAGTACATTTTGAATATCTACAAAATGATGATGACTCTTTGCAGAGGTCCTCGAAATGAGATAAAGTAACAGACTTCGTCTAAGATTCTGGAATGTCATCTCTTTGCAGACATCAAAGAAATCTCTAGTTCTTTAAACAGGGAGACAGGAGAGAATCTGTTCTTAATTGTCTAGCAATCCTTTATTACTTAAATAGCCACCAAAGAAACTGCCTGTATTTTATACACTATTCATTTACATGTATATAGCTACAATAAAATATAATCTGTCTTAGGTTCAGTTAGAAATCTGGCTGTCATCCCAGTAAAAGGCAAGTATATAAAATCTGAATTTCCTCATCTGCTCATTGAGTTACCTCTCCCTAACCTTGCCTGCATATTTTAATTTTAGTGTCAACCTATTAGACTGTCATTGTATTTTCTGAATGGTCTACACCTTGTATATAATCATTAAAGTATAGATAACTCTGTTTTCCAAGGCTGAATACTCTTTCCTCAATGGGAATATGAGTTTGGTTTTTTAATTCATTTTTTATTATAGACTTAATAACAAAAAAAAAAAAACAAATAACAAAAAAGAACAAGAAAGATGGTTATAGAAGAAACTGTGAACTCGAGGATATTTTAAAAATGTACATATATGTGCACACATGCATACACACAATAGCATGAATATGTAGAGATAGGAACAAAATTCTCCTATTTATTTTTATATTTCTTTTTGTGCTTTTAAAATTTTATTATTGGTGATTACTGGTGATTTGTTTTCTTCACTTATCTATCACTACCTACTAACTTAACACTTCCTATTTTTCATAGAAGTCCTCTGTTGTAACAAATATATATATAATCAAGTAAAGCAAATCATTTGTAATGCATATGTAAACCTCTACACCTCTTGTCAGTCTATAATCTCTCTACCAAGAAGTAAATGTTATATTTCATCATTAGAAGATAGCTAATAGTCTTACTAGACTTTCTAATAGGAAATTGCCATTCTTTCCTTCCATGGAGGAACATAATACCAAAAAATCCTGAAGATCTATTCTTGTTCTGGAATCTTAAAATGCACTGTTCTAAAGGAGTGACAATCTACACTTTTTTGTTTAGACTTCAGCTTTATATCCAGGGCCAACTCCCAGGAAATGTTCTTTGTTGTAGATTCCCAAGGCTTTTCTCATTTGGTCTCCAGGATCCTTTAGTTCTATAGCCTTCCACAACTGCTGGGACCCTGGGGAGTTGGACAGGGTGATCTCTGACGTCTTATATAGTTAAAAAAAATTATGATCTTTGTTGTCTTCACAACTCTGAGCACTTAACTGGTATTTCCAAGACTCATAGAAATGTTCTTATTGAGCCCTCTACTGGTGCTCTGGTGTCTTTTCAAAGGACAAATCCCCCTCTAATTAATTTGTTTCCAACACTCTAAAATTGTATTAAGAAAGCAAATATGTTCAACTCCCTACAATATTATACCTCTAGATCAGTAATTCTTCTTTTTCTTCTTCTTCTTCTTTTTTTTTTTTTTGTTTACATCATTTATTTACCATGAGAAATCAAAGCATATTAAGAGTTTAAATTGACTAGTCAGAGACTAGTCAAAAGTCTAGGGAGTCAGGAGACTTCAACTATGTGTGATTTTCCCTTAATAAAAACAATCATTTTTGTTGAGTTCTTTACTAGTTCAAAATTTGATAAATTTTAATTTCATAATAGACTATGAATTACAATATTATAAATGTATGTATATATAGTGATATACACTTATGCACACATTTATGTACACACACACACACATATGTTCTTTTATTTGCAATAACATCACATCCAAAATTTCATGACATATCCTTTCAGAACCACTGCCCTAATTGCTCCCTCAGCTCCTGTTGCCTGAGGCATCAGGACAAGTCAGTCAGAATAACTAGCATTTATTAAGCACTTACTATGTGTCAGACACTGTGTTAAATGCTGGGAATAAAAAAAAAAAAGATGAGACAAAACTATAATCCCCCATCTTTAAGGAGCTCACATTCTAATGAGAAAACAGCATGTAAATAATTAAATACTGATAAAATATATACTGAAGGAAGGTCATCAACTGAATGGGGGGGGGGAGGTGGAGAACTGAAAGGCCTAATAAGGGGGGGGGGGATTTGTTCTCAATCTTGAAGTGAAAAAAGGTGCTAGTGAGGAGAAAGAAAATTTGAGGCTTATAAAAGAGCCAGTGCAAAGCAGTGGAAATAGGGCTGGTGGATACATTCGATAGTCATTCAGTGAATATTTAATAAGTTCCTGGCACTGTGCTATGCACTAGGGATGCAAAAAGAGGCAAAAGCAGTCCCTCCCCTCAAGGAATTTTCAGTATCATGGGAATAGCTGGTGGTTCAGTACAGTTGATTAGAGAATATGTAAAAGAACCAGGTCATAAAGAGCTTAAGTGCCAAAGAGAAGACTATATTTGATCTTGGAAGTTCCTGAGAGTCCTGGACTTTCCTGAGGAAAAGAAGGCAGACCTAAGCTTTAAGAAAAATCACTAAAGAAACTAAGTAATTTAGCCTGGGGACTTGAATCAGGGAGACCAATTAAAAGGTAATGGCAATAATCTAGGTCAGTGCTACTTCCTTGCCTTGGGAATTGTGGTAGTGAGAGAGGGTTAGCTTTCTTACTCTCAAAGGACACTCTCTTAGTATGCTGCATTGTAGACTCCCTTCTGTCAATCCTGGTGGAGTCCCACCTTAGTTGTGCATCAAATTATTCTCCTTGTGTTTCTTCACACACATATATCATAAATAACTAAGGTCCTAGAATAACCTGACCTCTCTTTAACTATCATCTGCCTATGTTCTATATTCCCTCCAGGTATCTACTATAATCATTTGCTTGTTGCCCTGTTTCTACCACCTAGGACAGTATATGCTAGAGCAGACTTTGAGAAACCATGCCCCCAGTTCCAGTCATTGGAAAATTAGCCTACTCAGCTTTGAGTCCCACTCTGGAACTTGACTGTACCTGAGTAAGTGCTAATTTACCTAGTTCAATATATTTCGGTAACTCCAGACCAGAGAATGTTTTGCATTTTACCTAGTCATCTCCTTGTACATTTTTGCTATTGACTCTGCCACCATGCACTATTGCTTTCTGGTTAGAGAATCTAAATAGATTGCACTATTGATTAATTTACCATCTCTGTGAGTCTCTACACTAGAATTTCTTTCCTTTTTCTGTATGTGTTGATCCTATTAGAAACTTGTTCAGACATTTTTAGTTATGTCCAATTCTTCATCACCCTATTTGGGTTTTTCATCACAGAAATACTAGAATGATTTGCTATTTCCTTTTCCAGCTTATTTTACAGATGAGGAAACTGAGGCAAACAGATTAAGTGACTTGCCCAGGCTTATACAACTAATAAGTATCTGAAACCAAATTTAAATTCAGAAATATGAGTTTTCTTGATTCTAATCCTGGCATTCTATCCACCTTAGAATTATGCCACAATTAGAATGTTAAGTGCTTTAAAGGCAGGCTCTGTCTCAGTTTTGTATTTATAGCATTAGCACTTAACACAGTACCTGGCAAATATTTACAATAAAAAAGCATTCATATTTTTCTCATCCTGTGGCTCTCCACTTTTTCATAGCTAAAATCTTGGGGGGGGGGGAAGCTCTCATTTTCTTTCCCCTTAAAAGCATCTCTATTTCTCAACTTCTGAAATAATTCTGTGTATACCACTCTCCTTCCAATTCAACCGGGTTCAAATTTTTAGTCTTTCTTTTGTCTTCATTCTCCCTTAATCTATATATCTAATCCTTTTTAGAATTTTAAGAATCCCATTTCTCCTACATTTCTGTTACTTTCTCTTCTCTATATACAAATATTACCAACAATACTAATTTAGGCCTTAATTAATTACTATTTTTCTTTTTTTAAAGGTTAACTTTAATTTGAGGAGGCTACATCATAAAAAGTTAGTAATTAGATTGGAGATATGATAGACACCACAAAAGCCATCCCTGACTATGGAAACAGTAAGAGAAAATGAAGCTCATATGCACCAGGGATATTAGGGCCAACTTTTAGCCCCATTTCACAGTCAAAAGCTTATATTTCTCCAATAGTTGCTATAATCTATTAATAAAATGTTTATAGACTTTAAGACAAATTGCTTAAGATTTAGATAGGTAACCCTCCCATATAACACCATTTTATAGAAAGGTGATGAGCCATTATTAACTCCAGAAGACAGAATTTTCTTTAGAAATAAAAAGAGAGATTCATAAGTAAGGAATCTGCCCACTTGACTGCTAGCAAATTATAGTTCAGAAGACTTGTTCTACAAAGAAATGCTAAAATAGATCCTGCCCTCAAGAAATTCATATTCTAATGGAGGTTACACTATAAAAAAACCGTATTTTTATACCAAATATATAGCAAGGAAAAGGTATTTCTCTGTGGGGAAAAAAATTTGGAGCTGGAGAAATTGAGAAAGACTTCCACAGAAGGTGGGATTTGAGCTGAATTTTAAAAGAAACCAAGAAAGTTAAATCTATACACACATGGCAAATCATTTAATCTCTTTGTGTAGCTCTCAAATCTTGGTCTCAGGACTCTTTTCACTCAAAAATTATTGAGAGGCTGAGAGACACTTGCTTTATATTTATTGATATTTGCCACATTAGAAATTAAAATATTTTAGTATTATGATGAAAGTACTGGATCTCCCAAAAGGGTCTTGAAGCCCTGCAGTGATCCTGAAACACACTTTTAAGAACCACTGTTCTAGACAGTTCTCTGAGTCTATAATTTGAAGAAAAGTTGTTCATATACCTTGGCAGAAGAAATCTCCTCATCAAAGCCTTTCCTGTGTCTCTGAACTCATAGATTCTTGTTTCTATTCCCTATGCAGAACAGGTCATCTTCTAAGCTCTAATGTGCCAGTAGTCGAGAGAGCAAACAGAATTCTGACTCATAATTTGCTCTAATTATCCCAGCATAGTCTTATCCCCTGAGCAGTTGATGAACAATCAATTTCTCACTGGATTCCTATGAAATGTTGCATGGCAAGGACTCAGGACTTTCCTATTCTTCAAGCAACTTGTATTTAAAGACTATGAGCATTTTAATAATAGACTGCAGTTGCTATTAGGGAAAACATGAGCTATTAAATGTGAGGTAGGGCTATAGGTTGACAGAGATGTCCCTAGAGTATATTAACTTAATTTTCTCTTACTTGTTTCCATAATTAGAAATAGCTCTATTATATTTGTTATATCCCAGTTCAATTACCTGATTTTTATAATATAACCTCTTCAAATTAAAGTTAATCGTTATTAAACATGAAAATAATAATTAAAAAGTACCAGAAACAATAACTGTTCAAGACACATCATCAATGCATGTTTGAGTTATTAGAATTGCAAGGTGAAATGTTCACTAGAGTGTGTCTTGTTAAGACAAATACATAGGTAGCAAAGTTAAGAACGCTAAGGCATGTGTTTGTGTAATTGTATTTGGAGAGAAAACTGTCAATGTAGCATTTAATGATGCTTCTGTGTATAACAAAAGCAGAAAGCACTTTTATTAGTTACAAACATGGAAATAGCTTTGGGTCCTACTCATTTATGAGTATTACTCCTTGCCCCAATTTTGCATTTGAATTTCTATCAGATGAAAATTCCTTTTGTTTAAAACAAAACTAACATCTGTCAATCAACAGGAATTCACTGAACAATATACGGGTTTGTCATATGCAAATGAGTTGCTATAGAGAATATGAAAATAGCATAAATATGCCTTGCCCTCAAGAAACTCATCTTTTAGTTGTACTAACATATATACATAAAAAGACATAATAAAAACTATAGTAAACAAGAATCCCCCAAGAATTGTGCTGACAGTTAAGTGCTATAAATGTTTAGAGAAAGAAAATATTAGTAGGGAAGAGAAATATTAGGTATTTGAACTTTAAAGGACAAATGGGATTTTGAAAGAAAGAGGAAAAAGGAAAACTATCCCAGGTTGGAGAGATGGCAAATATAAATATATATATATTTTAAACAATAAAATCAAATTAATATAATTTCTCCCTCAAAGGGTTTTTGGGGGGATGGACAGGAAAGGAGGATGCAAGAAGATAGAGGATATTCGAGTCATACTTGGTATTCAGATTCAAAGCAAGAATCCAAACCAAACTAAACTAACCAACCAAACAAACAATAAAAACAAAGACCATTTGGTATATTGCAGAGCTAATCACAGATATTAAGTAAGGGAAACTATGCCATGTGCTTGTCAATGTGGGCATGAGAAGGTTGATCTTATTGTGGCTCAGAAATAATATGTATAATAATAATTGATGTAGTTTCTAAATTTGTTGAGCATTCGGCACAAATAATCTTGTGCCACAGTTCCCTTTTATTGTCCTGACTCAGTTTCCCTAATGGTCCTGCCTCAGTTTTCCTAATTGTTCTATCTCACTTTCCCCAATTGTTCTGCCTCAGTTTCCCTAAATTGTCCTGCCTCAGTTTCCCTCAACTGGTCTGCCTCAGTTTCCCTGTTGCAACCACCCTTTTTTGCTCATTAAAACTGAGATAATTAGGGCGATGGAGATCTGGCATTCCAAAAGATAAAACTCCAGATGTCCTATCTCAGATACCTAATTGGTTTCTCTAATGATGGTCTCCTTCCTGGAAATTCCCACTTACCATAGTTTGGACTCCACCCCCACCCCCACCCCCACCCCCACCCCTTTCACCTACTGTCCCATTTCCTCCCCTCCCTATCCTTTGTTTAGCTACCTAAGCTTGAAATTAAGTGTGTGTCTCTATATTTCATGGGAACCTCACATTTACTGCTGGGTGCTTTGGACATCAGCCCTGGGGGGTAACATGCCCCCAATACAATCTTTCCCTCTTAGAAATCCAAATAAAATGTTAAAATCTCTCTAATCTCTATCTTGCCTCAGTTTCTCCAACATTACAATAATAATTAAAAATTAAGCATATTAATATCTGTAAGCACGATTATCTTTTCATTATTTGATATTCTAATCATTCTTAATAACATACTTAATTCTAATTTTAACATTTTATGCATAGAAATACAAGTTCCTATTTTGTCATTAGAGGCAGCATATAAAAGAGGATTACATATCAAACCTTGGAGTCAGGAGAATCTGGGTTGAAATCTTGACATTTATTAGCTATGTAAACATCTCAACTTGGCTAGGGCTGAAGTGGATAGAGCACAAAATTTAGAGGTCTTAAGTTTAAATTCTGCTTCAGTTACTTATTAACTGTGTAACTCTAAGCAAATAACTTAAGCTCTTTGATCTCAGTTTCCTCATCTGAAAAATGGGGATGGTAATAGTACCTTGCAGGGTTGTTGGGAGAATCAATTGAGTTAATCAATTTACTAGTAAACATTAATTACTAGATGCCTATTATGTTCCAGGCATAGTAGCTTCACTACTTAACACAATTTGGCTATGCTAAATGCTAAAAATTCAAGAAAAGGCAAAAGATAGTTCCTGCCCTCAAGGAATTTAAAATCTAATGAAGAGACAATATGCAACCAAATTAAGTTAACTATATACAAGATAAATAGGAAATAATTAACAGAGAGAAGGGACTGTTATTAAAAGGGATTAGCGAGGACTTTCTGGAAAGTGAAATTTTAATTTGGATTTAAAGAAAGCCAGGAAAATCAGTAATTGGAAGAGAGGAAGGAGAACATTTCAACTAGAGAAAATGCCAGAAATTGAAAGGTGAAGTGTCTTATTTGTGGAATAGCCAAGAAGCCAATGTGACAGGATTAAAGAATATATATCAAGGTTAAGATAGAAGAGGACTACATTAGGAAGAGCCTTAAATGCTAAACACATCTGGAAGCAATAGGAAGTCAGTAAAGTATCTTGGATTGGGGATTGTACATGAACTTTTAAGAAAATCACTTCAATTGTTGAATGGAAGATAGATTGGAGTGGTGGGAGACTTGAGACATGCAGACTTCTGCAGGCTATTTATCAAATTAAGGCAAGATGTGATAAGAAAATATACTAGAGTAATAGCAGTAATAGAGGAAAGAAGGAGGAATATAAAAGAGATGTTACAAAAGGAAAATCAACAGGTCCTCCCCACAGGGGAGGGATTTAGGGGATAGTGAAGAATCTAGGATGATTCCTACATTGTAAGTCTGAGGGATTGGAAGGATAATTTGCCCTCTATACCAACAGGGAAGGGAGGAGGTAGGGAGGGTTTAAGAGGAAAAGGTGATGAGTTCCATTTTGGACATATTGAATTTAAGATATTTATTGTTTGAAATATCTGAAATTGAGATATGAGATTAGAGATCAGCAGAGAAATTGGGTCAGGGGAAGTAAATATGAGAATTGTTAGTATAGAGATATTGAAATCTAGTGGAGCTGTTGAAATCCTAAAGTGAAATATTGTAGCTAGGGAAATGAAGAAGACCTAGGATAAACTCCTAAGGGACAAATACAATTAGAGGATGAGGTCTTGAAAAGGATCCAGCAAAGAAGACAGAGAAGGAATGATAAGGTAGTTGGAGGAGACACAATAGGAAGCATTATCTGAAAGCCTAGCAAGAAGAGAGTATTAAGAGTGAGTGATCATAGGTGTCAAAGGCTGGAGAGAGGTCAAAGGGAAGGAAAATCAAGGAGAAGCCATTGGATTTGGCAATTAAGAGATATTTCAGGGGAATGATAAACCAGAGGGTACGAGATTAAGATGAGAGCAAGAAGGCAACCATGGTAGATAGTCCTTTTGAGGAGTATAGCTTCAAAGGACAAAAGAAATATAGGCTAATAATTAATGAAGCTGGTAGGATCAAGTAAAAGCATTATGTTTGTGCTTTCCAGGTTGAAAAAGACATGAGCATTAGGCAATAATAAATGTGCCAGTGACCATGGACAGATTAAAACTAAATGCAAGAGTGGAACTTATAGGAGTAATCTTTTGGAGGAAAAGGAATGAAATGGAGTCACTTGAACAAGTAGAGTTGGTAGCTTAGGTAAGGTGTCATATGAAACAAGGGCAATGGATCTCTATAATTCGTGATGGATGTGATAGGTTTTTGAATCTTTCTGTGATTGTTAAACTGTTACGAAAAATAACATGCCCTGTAGTATGGTATAATGGATAGAAGCCAATGGATAAAGGGCTACTCTTTAAGTCAGGAAAACCTGGATTCAAATCCTGCTACACTTATTAGCTGTATGGCACCGAACAAATCATTTAACTTTTCTGATTTTCAGTTTTTTAATTTGTAAAATGAGTGAATTGAACTAGTTAGCCCCCTAGGCTCCTTCTAATTTTAAAACTAATCATCTTACTGTGCTTGTCTGCTGTGAAAGAGTTTTTCCCCACTTCTTTATGAGGAGTATTGGGATTTTGGAAGGAAAGAAATACATGTTATTATTATGTTTCTCTATGTACCAAGCACTATACAAAACACTTTCTAAATGTTATCTCACTTGATTCTCACAACAATCCTGGGAGGCAAATGCTGTTATTCCCATTTTACAACTGAGAAAAGTGAGGCAGACAAGTTAAGTGACTTACGTAGAGTAAGACATCGAGTAAGAGATTTGAACTCAAATCTTCATGATTTCAGGCCTGGTATTCTAACGATTGTGTTATCTCAGTTGGTAAGGTTGAAACTAGATTTTACTCAAATCTTCATGATTTCAGGCCTGGTATTCTAACGATTGTGTTATCTCAGTTGGTAAGGTTGAAACTAGATTTTAGTAAATTATTTTTCATCACTCAAGTGACGTAATATTGTTTTGTCTTTCTCTGAAGGATTTTTGAATTTTAATTCCCAGTCAACCAATAAACTTTTATTAAATATTTACTATGTCCCAGGCACTGTGCTAAGTCAATGTTAGAAAGATTTCTGCTTGAATAATTTATACAGTACTAGCAACAAGCAGTGAAGCAAAGTGACATGAGTAAAACAATACTGAATTTTGAGTAAAATGACAAGGATTCCCATTGTAGCCCTGCTACTTTTGAGCTGTATGACAGTGGGCAAGTCACTTTTTCCCTTTAGCATATAAAATGAAAGGATTGAACTGAGTCATCTTCAGATTCTAAATTCTATGTTGCTATAATCTCAAAGCTGTCTACTTCCTTGATAAACACGAGCAAGACATTTGATTGGGCTATTGCCTATCTTGACTTTATCAAGATTAACTATGTTTCCTCTAAAGCACTCCCCAAGTGATATATAATGTCTTTACAAGTTGACTTAAAAGCACATTGATTTGTCCCAAATTTTACAGTAAACCTGCAAAAAGTCCAGATGATCCTTCTTTAATTTTCCTAGGCAATGTGAAGTGAGGGGAGGAGGGTATGGGAGATTTTTGAGCATCAGTATACATAGGTTTGAGTCAGCAGTTCTGACACTCCATTTCTTACCCAGATCCACTTCTTTGGACATTTCCATCTTGCCCTAGAGGCTCTTCATTTTGTAAGATCACATCAATCTTGAAACTTAGGCCCCATTAGTGTCCTCTGATTGGGAGATGGAAGAGTCCTATTTTCAAAACACCCAGACCAGCCATCTCTTCATTTCTGACCCAGATGAAAGCCTTTGGACTTCATCCTTTCTCTCTTGCCTTAAAACCTGCTCTTTCCAGCTTCTTTTTGTCCGTTTTCCTTCTTCAAGTTTCTTGAAAGGAACCTTTGTCTTTTTTGTTATTGTTGTTGTTGTTGAGACAGTTGGGATTGTGACTTGCCCAGGGTTACACAGCTAGGAAATGTTAAGTGTCAGGACACATTTGAACTCAGGTCCTCCTGATTTCATGGTTGGTGCTCTATCCACTCCACCACTTAGCTGCCCCTCTTTGTATTTTTTTTTTTTTTTTGCATCTCTAGTATTTAGCATGGTGCAGGGCATATAATAGATTCTTTTTTTTAGAATTTCAAGTTTAGTGTTTGACTGGGGTTTTTAATTTGTTCCTTTTCTAGCATTTTTAGTTGCAAACCCAATTCATTGACCTTCTCTTTCTCTATTTTATACAAATAGGCCTCTAGAGATATGAAATTTCCCCTTATTACCACTTTGGCTGCATCCCATACATTTTGGTATGATGTCTCATTATTATCGTTTTCTTGGGTGAAGTTATTAATTATGTCTATGATTTGCTGTTTCACCCAATCATTCTTTAGTATGAGATTATTTAGTTTCCAATTATTTTTTGGTCTACTTCCCCCTGGTTTTTTGTTGAATGTAATTTTCATTGCATCGTGGTCTGAAAAGGATGCATTTACTATTCATATGATAGATTCTTAATAAATATTTATTGATTTATACTTCCTATTTGTCTGACGGAAGAAAGTATTTTTTTTCTCTGACTCAGTTTCTTCATCTTTAAAATGGGAATAATAATACTCAAAATAACTTCATCAGTGGAATGTGAGAAAATAATTTTATAAACATAAATTTAGACTTTTGTCATTCCTTTTTCCAGTCTAGTATTCTATTCATATTAAATTTTATGGATATGACAGCATAAATCATAACAATAGTTTGTTTTCATTGTTAGTTATAGAAATGGTTGTAAGAAATGCAAAGAAAATGCTTTTTGTTTGATTTATTTTTACTAGACTTGCGATTTCATTGGTATAATTGAGACCCTGGTGAGGAACTCCTTTTACTAATAATGCAGGCTGGCACCTCTCTGAAACTTATGGTATTGATAATTAATTGCCTAGAGTAGGATCATCAAATGCAGAGTCCCTATTTCCCAGATAGGCCAAAACCAGATTTAAATGTAACATTTAACAAAATAAATAGAAATGCAATAGAACATAATATTACTATCCAGTTTTTAAAATAAGTAGGCAGTCTTAAGAATCCTTATGCATGCATAAGGTGGGTTTGACATTACTTGAGATGGGACTCAAATTCAAAATCTTTCTGAAGGCAAGTTTAGCTTCACTATATTAGGTTATCCCTCATTCTTATGATATACGATCAGTAATTAAGGAGCACTGGATGGCACAGTGAATAAAGTATCAGGCTTGAAGTTTGAAAGACTCATTTTTCTGGGTCTAAATCTCACTTGACTCCCTGGCCAAATCATTTAACCCTACTTGCCTCAGTTTCCTCATCTGTAAAATGAACTGAAAAGGAAATGTCAAACTAGTACCTTTGCCAAGCACATCACAAAAGGGATCATAAAGTGTTGGATGTGATTGAAAAACGAGTGAACAAATGATCCTTAACTAAACAAAAAGAAATATTTTAAAGAATGATAACTTGTTTTGTTAAGAACTTTTTAATTTGGCTCTTAAAAAAAGTTCTGATGTGGGTCTGTAACTTGTGACTGTTAACTTGGTTGCTGTAATTAGTCATACCTCATCCTGGGCATAGTTTTCTCTAGACATGAGCACCTGTTTTACTCCCAGTAAACTAAACACAATGTTTCTTCCCAATATACTTCAATAGGAAATAGAAGTATATTAAGTACTTATATTTAAATAATAATATCAATTATATATAATTATATATACAATTATATATAATGTATTATTTAAATACATTGATTATATATAATATAATAAATAAGCATATTAGTTAGTTTTCTTGTACTATCTAAATATTAAGTGGAGGATCATATAGAATATCAGGCAGGATTCAATACGTGAAGAAATTTTTACAATATTCCAGGTGAGACCTGATAATGGCATTATCTAGGGCAGTGACTGAGGGAGAAAGAGAAAGAAATTCTAAAGACTCAGAAATTACAAGATCTGAGAATTGATGTGTATTAAGTGAGTATGAGTAAGGAGCCCAAGATGAAATCAATTTACAAATATGAGTGACTGTAAGGATTATGGTGAACTCAGCAGTAATATAAAAGACTGAATAAAGAAAAATTTGAGAGGAAGAAGGGGGAAGTAATGATTTTTTTGTTTTGTATATATTGAATTTGAGATATTTATGGGACATTCATAGAGTTGAAAATATCAACTTTTGCTACGTCATGATGGGAGTTAAAAGTTAGGAGAGAAACTAAGTATGACTGGATGTATAGCTTTTTAGATTCAGTTAGAAATGGTAATTTTGATCCATCAGAGATAATGAGGCCTTCAGGGGAGGAAACAGAAAAAAAAAAAAAGAGAACTAAGGAAAATATATTGGTAGACACCTTTACTTGACAGATGTGAAATAACTGATGATTTAGTAAAAAGTGTTGAGAAGTTGGGGTACAAAAATTAGGCAAAGTCAGGAAAATCCAGAGTGGAGAGACTAATATTCTTCAGAATATGAAAAGGTTTGTGAAAGAACTTGGAATCAGAAAGAACTGAGGTAGAATTACTGCACCTAGACATTTGCTAAACTATGTGAATCTGTGCAAGTCATTTAGAGTCTTTCAGCATTTTATGTATGAGTAATTTAGAATATTAAAATGTTTGAAAACTTGTTGAAAACAAAAAAAAACACCAGAAGATTCTGGTAATTATTAGATTTTTTAAAATCTATTTTCTTCTTTCATGAGTTAGATAAATGATCTAGAAGCAAATGGATGTCTGATTTTTTTTTTTTTTAAAGTCTTCTTTCACAAACAAAATTTAAAAAACAACAACCAGTCTTTCAAGTTGTGTCACACAGTCAGTACAAATTCAGTGAACTCTTTTATCCTTTAAGATAATCACAGAATCTTACAGCATTTATCTTAGGGATTATTTTTTCCAACCTCCTCATTTAAGAACCATGGGAAAATGGAGCGGCTTACTCATAGTCACAGGAAGTGACGAGTAAATGCTAGCAAGGGGCAGAGATAACATAAATTTAATTCTCCTGACTTGAAGCTTTTATACATGCCTCACTTTTTTCTGTATTTTTAGTATTGTAAATGTTTCCTGGTATTATTAATTATAATCCAGAAGCTTTGCAAAGTTTTTCTCGTGATTGAAACATAAAAAAAGAATTGTTATGTCCAGTACAGTTTGTATTGGGTATGTTTGATATCATTCTAATTCTCAGATCATGATCAATTGATCATAGAAGTTGGAATCCATATACCACATAGAAAGGCAGTTAGGTGATGCAAAGAGTAGAGTACCAAGCTTAGAGTTGGGAAGTCTTATCTTCCTGAGTTCAAATCTAGACTCAGACACTTATTAACTGTGCGACCCAGGGCAAGTCATTTAAACCTGTTTGCCCCAGTTTCTTCTTCTATAAAAAGGCAAGCCACTCTAGTATTTTTGCTAAGAAAACCCCAAATGGGTAACAAAGAGTCAGAAATTGTTAGAATTCTTACAAGGTGCTAAGTCAGTTATTTAATTTAGCATGGTACTTAACAGTTCTCTAGTTTACTAATGCACTTAATATTTATTAGAGTTCTACAAGATTCACATCTTTAAGAGAATATATATATAAGCTAGGAGCTTCAACCAGGATTAAGTCCAGGAGATTCATAAGTCAGAGAGAATAAGCCCACTCTCAGAGGCAGAAACAGATTCATTCCATTTTCCACCTTTTTGCTGGCTGGAGGCTGAAGCTGGAGAGGCAAAGAACTAGTGGCAAGAGCTCTCAGAACCAAGGAGAGAGATAGGCCTCTAAGAAAGCTAACCAGCCCAAGGAAGGAGACAATTCTTTGAAAAAGAAAATAAAGGATTTGGACTTTAACTCCTGGCTGCATTTGAGGTGATTGTTACACAGAACTGAAACTAAGGCTGCCTCCAGAAGCCCCTCAAGAAACCTACTCTCAGAGAACAATATATTGTAGAGAAGAATATTACATTTTGGCGCCTGAACAGGGACACAGAGATGAAACACCTGAACAACAATAACAACAACAAAGCACTAA
Source organism: Antechinus flavipes (assembly GCF_016432865.1). Classification (NCBI taxonomy): domain Eukaryota; kingdom Metazoa; phylum Chordata; class Mammalia; order Dasyuromorphia; family Dasyuridae; genus Antechinus; species Antechinus flavipes. Next base: position 277,068,845 of record NC_067401.1, read on the forward strand.
GAGCAAGTGTTTGCATTCAGAAATTCACTGCCTTTTACCTATCCTTTAACTTACTAATTGGTTTCACTGACTTCACTCTTTCCTTTCTTCAAAGCAACCTCCACAAAGCTTTTGTGTTGACAATCTTAAAACACGGTTATGATCTTCTTGTGTCAAAAGAGACAATAAATGAGATATAAAATGTTTTGCAAAACTTAAACGTATTATATATAGCTAGTTATTTTTATGTTTTTGTGATTCTACTATTCAAAACTTCAGTAACTCCCATTTATTGTGGATGTTCAGTTGTGTCCAACTCTTCTTGACCCTACTTGGAATTTTCTTGGCAAGGATATTTGCCATTTCCTTCTCAGGTCATTTTATAGATGAGAAACTGAGATAAACAAGGTAAAGCCATTTGCCCAGGGCTCTCTCTCTCTTCTTTCTTCTATGCTTCCCTTTTTTCTACCTTCCCTCCAAAAGCCTCAGTACAGTTTCAAGCTTCAGTAGCCCACAGTTGCACTAAGGCCTCTGGGATGCTCTGTATTTTGTGTTTAAAAAAGGTAAGCTTCTTGAAAGCAGACCTTTATTATTTTTGTCTTTATAGTCATAGTACCCAACTCAGCTTAATGCTGAATACATGATAAATAGAAGATGGACAGATTATTATTGAGATGAAGTGAAAAGACGGTGGCAAAAGGAATGGAGTACTCTACCTAAAGTAAGGAATACCTGAATTCAAATACAACCTCAGCCACTTACTAGCTATGTGATCCTGGACAAGTCACTTAACCCATTTATGCCTCAGCTTGTATTCTATAAAATAAGGATAATAATAGTACCTATCTACTACAGTTCTGAGAATAAAATGAATTAATGTTTATAAGGTATATTGCAATAGATGAAATGCTAGTTATTATTATCCACTTATTATATGATTATATTATATTATGATTATATGAATATCTTGTTAAACAATCAAAAAACCCATTCTCAAATTCTGAATAGTTAAAAATTACTATAAACAGTCAGAAAAAAATACAACTTTATAAAGATTATTCCTCCACCAGCTGTACTGGATGTATATTAAGCTTTCAGGGGAAAGGTGATATGATAGTTAAGAGATCTAAGATCATTTTCTATAATTAATCAGGAAAAATGTATTTTTAAAAATTACATTAAATTTTCAAAATGTAAGCTTATATCATTTTCTAATGAGTAGAGATGTTCTATAAAGTCTATGGTTTAAAAATACTTTGTACTATATTAAAACTTTATCTAGTTTCAGTAGAAAATCAGAGTAGTTTAAATATCAGGATGTTTTATTTTGATTTGTCAAGAAAGAAAATATCAAAGAGAAGCTTGATAGCATCAGCAAGTAAAAACTTATGATAATAAGATTTGTTTTTCCTTCTCAGAAGTATTCTCTTATGGAAATATTAGTTCCAGGAATTAGGTGTTTAAAGCATCTTCCTGCAGACAAGAATGAACAGATGTTCATGTTTTATCTTTCTGCTGCTATTTATATTTCCATCTTTAATACAGGGTACAATTCAATATAGAATCAGTCTTAACTGGAAACATAAATCCATCATCTCTAATGATATGGAAGTGATTAAATTTATGAAGTTTTCTTTGTGGAATATATTTCAGTAGTAGATTTGTTTTCCTCTTAATACTTTGATTTCAATAATTTATGTGATGCTTTATATTTTTCTGAGAACTTTCACCTAATATTAAATACTCATTGCATCCTCCTTGGATGTCCTTGGAAGGTAGCTAGGGCAGCTATTATCTTCGTTTTATAGATAAAGAAACAGTTTCAAAAAGATTGCTATATCCAAAGTCATAAAGATTTAGTTCTGGTATTAAAATTCTATGTTCTAATTCCTGGGTCACTGCTTCTGACCTAAGGTACTTTTTGTTTCTAAAGTAATAATTAGCATATGAATGAAGGATGAAAATCCTCTTATATATTTAATTTAAAATTACTAAGTGATTGATAGCTTGAATTAAATTTCCCCTTTTTTCCTATTTTCTATAATTTTATGTGCTTTTACACCTATTGGTTCATTTAAGAAATATAATAAAATATTTATTGAATATATATGGTACCTTTTGAATGAATAGCTAACATTTATGTAAAGTTTTAAGTTTTACAAAGCACCTTACAAATATATTTCAGTTTACCTTCGCAACAACCTTGGGAAGCAGGTGGTATAATCCACACTTCATATATGGAGAAGCTAAGACAAACTAGTTATGTGGTTTGCCTATGGTTACATAGCTAGAAAATATCTAAGGCTAGATTTGAACTTAGAATATCCTTCTTCCAGTCCAGCATTTAGCCACTGAATTATTTAGCTGTTTTATAGTGCTTACATAAAAATATTCCTGCCTCATGGTTCTTGTAGAGTCTTATAGGGAAGAAAAGGCATGTTCCCAAATAAGCATATTTTAAGTTTTTACTATGAAAATATATTATAAGAAGGGTAAAAGTAAAAGGTCATGGGAATTCAGGGAAGTGAGGGATTATTTAGTGATTATTTTTAGAAAATATTTTAGTTCACAGAAAATAGATGGGTAACAATGGCAACCAGCATTTTAATTTTTAAAAAGTATAGTAAATGAGAAGAATTTAAGAACTAAGGAAAACTGAATTTTTCTTAGTCTAGAACTTTTAAAAAATGTAAGATATATTTCATTAGAAAATTTTTTTTAATTTGCAGTAAATTTCTTTGTTTTTAATTCACATTATAAATCATGTTGGGAGATAAAAATCAGAGTAAAAGGGAAAAATCATGGGAGAAATAAAAAGAAAACAAAAAAAGAAATGAACATAGCATGTATTGATTTGCATTGTCTCCATAGTTCTTTTTCTGGATGCAGGTGGCATTTTCTGTCCAAAATCTATTGGGATCACTGAATCACTGAGAAGAACTAAGTCTTTCATAATTGATCATAATAGATTCTTCCTGTTATTATGTACCATGTATTTCTGGTTCTACTTTTTTCACTCAACATCAGTTCATATAAATCTTTCCAGACCTTTCTAAAATCACCTTGTTTGTAATTTTTTTAATAGAATAGTAATATTCCATTAACTTCATATACCACAGCTTGTTCAGTCATTCCCCAAATTGATGGGTATCTAGTAATTTTCCAATTCTTTGCTACCACAAAAAGAGCTGCTAACTAACATTTTTGCACATGTGGGTCCTTTTCCCTCTTTTATGATACCCATGGAATACAGACCCAGCATTGGCACTGCTGGATCAAAGGATATGCACGATTTTATAGTCTTTTGGGCATAATTCCAAATTGCTCTCCAGAATAGTTGGATCTTTTCACTACTATACTAACAATGCATTAGGATCTCAGTTTTCCCACATGCCCTCCAATTTTTATCATTACCTTTTGTACATGGTACCTATACAAAAATTGACCATATATTAGGCATAAAAACCTATGCTTCTTAGTCTGGCCACAATGCAATAAAAATTATATTCAGTAAAGGGCCAGCGAAGGATAGACTAAAAACCAATTGGAAATTAAATAATCTCATCCTTATATCATTATTTTCCTGTCATCTTAGTCAATCTGAGAAGTGTGAAGTGGTACCTCAGAAATGTCTTAATTTTTCTTTCTCTGATCAAATATGATTTAGAGTATTTTTCATAAGATTAGAAATGATTTCAATTTCTTCATCTGAAATTTATCTGTTCATATCTTTTTGGTCAAATTTATCAATTGGAGAATGACTTGTCTCATAAATTTGACATAGTTCTTTACATATTTCAGAAATGAGACCTTTATCAGAAACACTGGCTGTAAAGATTTTTTCTCAACTCTGTACTTCTTTTTAAATCTTGTTTCTGTTAGTTTTGTTTGTGCAAAAACTTTTTAAATTTAATGCAATCAAAGCTGTCCATTTTGCCTTTCATAATGTTCTCTAGTTCTTTGATTAAAAATTCTTCCCTTCTCCATGGACTGAATAAGTAAATTATCCCTTGTTCTCCTAATTTGTTTGTGGTATTATCCTTTATGCCCAAATCATATATATATATGTGTGTGTGTGTGTGTGTGTGTGTGTGTGTATAGACCTTATTTTGGTATGGGGTATGAGATGTAGGTCTATGCTAAGTTTCTGACATATTATTTTCCAGTTTTCCCAGCAACTTTTGTCAAATAGTGAGCTCTTATTCCAGAACTTGGAGTTGGAGGGTTATTAAATACTAGGTTATTATAGGTCCTGATTATTGTTTTGTGTTTATCTAATCTATTCCACGGATCTACCACTCTATGTCTTATCTAGTACCAAATAGTTTTGATAACTGCTGCTTTATAATAGAGTTTTAGGTTGGTATCTTTAAGCTACCATCCTTTGTGTTTTTTCATAAATTCCCATTATATTCTTGACCTTTTGTTCTTCCAAATGAATTTTGTTTTTGGTTTTTTAGTTCTTTCAAGTAATTTTTTGGCTGTTTGATTGATATGGATCAATAAGGATCAAAAAGGAATACATCTTTTTCTCAGCAGGACATAGCCCTACACAAAAATTTATCATGAAGTGGGGCATAAAACCTCACAATCAAATGGACAAAGGCAGAAATAATAAGGAAATGCTTTCTTTTCAGACCACAATGAAATAAAAATTTCATTCAATAAAGGGGCCAAACAAATAGACCAATTTAGGAAGAATTGTCATTTGTATTATATTAGCTCAGCCTAGCCATGAAGAATTGATATTTTCCAATTGTTTAGATTTGACTTTATTTGTGTGCAAAGTATTTTGTAATTGTATTCTATAGTTCTTGGATTTGTCTTGGTAGGTAGACCCCCTTAAGTATTTTATTCTGTCTAAAGTAATTTTAAATGGAATTTCTTGTTCTATCTCTTGCTGATGGCTTTGTCAGTAATATACAGAAATGCTGATTATTTGTATGTGGGTTTATTTTATATCCTGCAATTTTGCTAAAGTTGTTCATTGTTTCCAGTAGGTTTTTGGATGATTTTCTAGGATTTTCTAAGTATATCATATCATCTGCAAAGAGTGATAGTTTTATTTCCTCATTACTTATTCTAATTCCTTCAATTTCTTGTTCTTTTCTCATTGCTAAAGTCAACATTTCTAATACAATGTTGAATAATAGTGATAATAATGGACATCTTTGTTTAATCCTTGATCTTATTGGGAATGCATCCAGCTTCTCTCTATTACAATTAATACTTGCTATTGGGTTTAGATAGATACTGGTTATTATTTTAAAGAAAACTGCCTGTATACCTATGCTCTCTAGTGTTTTTAATGGGAATGAATGTTGTATTTTGTCAAAAGCTTTTTCTGCATCGATATTATCATGTGATTTCTGTTAATTTTTTTATTGATATGGTCAAATATGCCAATATTTTTCCTAGTATTGCACCAGCCCTGTATTTCAGTATAAATTCCACTTGGATTATCCTGTTTTCTTCAGGCAATTTTCTTCCTTTCTTTTCCAAGCTCTTGACTCTCTCATACCTACCTCTCATTACCTTTCTCATTTTTTAATTCTACTTCTTTTATTTGACTTTTAAATTCTTTTGAGCACTTCCAAGAAGCCTTTTTGGGCTTGAGACCAATTCATATCACTTTTTGAGATTTCCTTTGTGGACATTATGTTCTATTTATTTGAATTGATGTTTTGGTCTGCCTTGTCACCACAATAGCTTTCTATGATCAAGATTCTTTTCTGTTTCTTATTCATTTTCTTTCCCTTTCTTTTGGTATTTTTTTTGGTCACTTTATGGTTGAGCTCTGCTCTTGAGGTAAAAGGGGTACTATCCCAAGCTTCCTGTGCAACTCTGAGACATGGCTTTGAACACAGGGCGCCCTTTTGTTTGCAAGGGATAGCTTTGCCTGCTCTTTTCAGGAAACAGCCTGATTTACCAGAGTTTGCCTTCTGAGCTGGGTCTGGAAGCTGCCCCACTGATCTGTTCCTCTGTGGAGCCAAGACTGAAGGTCTTAATTCCTGATTTGCTAAGATTAAAATCCTCTTACTAGCTTTATAGAGTCTGTCTGAGCTAGCTTGAACACCCTTTCACCCCAGTGAGACTGACTTTTCTTGAAGTTTTTCCAGTCTATCTTGAGATGAAGAGTGGTTTCATTCTATCAGACTCTGTTCAAAAGATTGGTTTCATGTGGTTTTCAAGGGAAACTGGAACAGCTTAAACAGCTTACTGGCTTTACTCTTCCATCTTTAGAAATAATTTCTAATCTTTATGAACCTACGCAGGATTTTTAAGGCATTAAAAATGTCACTAACTTCCAGGACAGGGAAAATATTCTCATAGAATAGGATTCTTCAGTATAACACGTTGTCTTTCCTTTAGTACTTAAGTATGTTTTCAATAATGGTTTTAATTCTATTATAAATATATGATTTTGTCATATTATTATTATTTAATTTGTTCCTTTGAAAACACAGAATTTCATCAGTATGAGCACTTTCTTCACTAACACAAATGAAGACTTCTTTATTTCCATATTTTCTAAGTTTCTGTAGCTAAAATGTACAAATGTACAAAGGTCGGATAATAAGCCTTTCCAGAATTAGCCAGGTGAGGACAGACATGATTTATTGCTGGGCTTTTTCTTAAAGTCTTTCCATTTTGGTCAAAATTGCATTAGATTATGCACTCTGCTGCTAACCATATCTCTGAAGATCTTGTAGGTACTTCTAAACCACAATGAAGCATTGGAATAATTCTTAATGGAGGTATTATTATTATATTCATTATTAGTATCTTCCTTTCTTGTTTAACATTTTGCTTCTCAATTAAATTGTTACCTCTATAATCAACAAAGTTTCTTAATCTTTTACTTTTATCCCACCATCAATTCCATTTTCACAATAGCTACAACAATCCTAACCATACATTGAAGACATTAATAAGTTTGTTGAATGAATAAATGCATCATAGATCACAAATTTAGAGCTGGAAGGAATCTTACAAGTCAGCTAGTCCAGCTCCTTCATTTTACAGATGATCAGAGTGTAAATCAATTAATCAATAATCAGTAAGAATTTATTAAGCGCTCACAAAGACTCCAAAACCAACATTATTATCTCTGCACCATGTCCTCTCAAACAACATGTAACTATTGAATGACTAATGTTTGTCCAAAATTATGCTGAGGGTACAAATCTATGATTTTATCAATATGGAGACCTTATGGGGACCTTCTGGTAGAGAATTTCCCTCCATCAAGGTAGATATGCAATTTAGCTGGAATTTAGGCTCTCAGTGTCTTGCATGAAAGATTAAGTGATTTGATCATGGTCATACAGCTAGTCTGAATCCAGGTCTAATAGATACCAAGGATATCCCATTACCCATTTAGCTACTCTTCTTCTCTATAGAATCAATCCCAGAGATCTGCTATTCCATTCTTTTTGAACGAAAATATGGAAACCCAAATAAGTTAAATAATGTCCTTAAAGTCACAGAACTAGAAAACAGAATAGTCATGCTCTTAACTATGTCTTCTTACTTCATATCCAATGCTATTGCAGTGTTGTATTTCCTAGGCAAGGGTAAAAGCCTTGTTACCTGGAAAGAATTTTGAAAGATGTTTTCTGCCACTGCGATGATATTCAATTCTAGGCCCTCCAGACCAATTGCAGTATAAAAATCAAAGCAGGGATATAGCCAATAGTCACAGAATAAATTCCTTTCCCATAATTTTTTATATTTGCATATGAAATATTTTCATAGTAAATTCATAGCTTTTTTTCTTTCAGGAAAAGAGTTTGTCAGAAACATAAAATATAATTTGTATTCTGTGTTCCTTTAATAAGATATTAGATTATGTAATGAATCTTTACATGTCTGGCAACTTTCCTTTTGACTTCAGGACTAGCTTTTTCTCTCTTAGCTTAGAGGCCAAGAACACAGGGTTCTAAATGAACTACTTAGACATAGCCTCAGGCAGTACACAGCAGCATCTCCAAATAGCAGAAAGTGAAAGCATGGTAGAAGTGGAGGACTGACTGGTTTGCTAGCATTTTCTCTGAATTTGGCATTCTTCACACCTCTGTGCCTTTGCATAGTTCCTCTGTTCCTTGTTCCTTCCTGAATTCTATCTCTTAGAATATTGAGCTTTTTTTCAAGTCTCAGTTCAGATATCACCTTTTTGAGGGAAACCTTGCCTTCTTTTCCTAGCTGTGAATGATTTCTCTCTCCTAGAATTATCTTGAATTTAGAAATCTGTTTATAAATTATATACTAGTTTCCAGAATTAGGTCTTTCATAGCAATCACTTAGTAAATGCTTATTGAATTTAATCATCACCATTTTAAGGAACAATTCTCTCTTATATGCACAGAAAACTCTAGAATCCTAACTGTCTTTATAAAACCCCAAAACAAGGTAGTGAAAATTATTTTTTTCTTTTACTCAGGTAAATTTATTCATTCAATTAAAGTAATATTGATAAAGAATTTGGTGCTTCTGAGCAGCTGTTGGAGATTAACCCATAGTAGAGAGAATGGAATAAAAGTACTCTATGTCATTAGAATGAGAGGTGACTTCTAGCACTAATACTTTAGCCAGAGTATAAAGAAAGGAACTGGAATATTTTTGAGCTGACATACACATGGTGATAGGTCAAGCCATATCAATAAGCACTATACCAAGCACTGGGGATTTAAACACAAGCAGAAAGAGCCTCTGCTCTCAAAGACCTTACTTTCTTCTAAACAAGATAGACCATACATTGAAAAAATGACTGAAGAGGAAAACAGAAAGGATGCCTGAGCAGGAACATGGAAGAAAATATCTTAAGAGACAGTAACATAAGCTGGAGAGGAAAAAAAAATTAGCTAGCATGAGCACTTTCCATAAAATGGAAGTTTCAGGAGGAACCAATGAGGTTCCTTAAAAATGGAATATATTTCCAGTGTGACAAGCCCAAGAATAGAGTGAACATCAAAGGTAAAAATACTAATGTTATGTGGTAGAAAAATTCCAGAATCAGGAGTGAAGCCAATAGAAGAATGAAGACATTGCTGATCAGAATACCATCTCTAAAATAAAGGATTTGAGAGGAACCAGAAGAAAGTATAAAATAGTATTATAAGAGTTAATTGAAGCAGTAGGAGACAGGGAAGGAGTGGAGGAGGAAGACTAGGTGAAAGTAAAAAGCACATAACACAGCACTTTCTATGTTTGGTAGTGTACATGCCTCCGTTGTATTGTTATGATGGTGACTGTTGGTATTCATATGTATCTATGTCACTCTGGGGTAGTAGTACATAATAATCCTGAGACCATATACAACTAAATTAAAAACGGAGCAACCAACAATGAAGGCGTTGATAAAATATAGCCTAGAGTTAGTTATCTTAGATGGCCAAACTAAACATTCTTCTGATTTTTCACTTCTAAAGAATGCTGCTGAGGATAACTCAAAGCCTGATGGAGATGCACATGATAAGCCTGAGAAGAGTACAGAATATTATAAATAGAGTATTCTAAGAGAGATATGAAGAAGATGCCATCAAAGAAACATGTCATTATAATGTCAGGAAAATTCGGGAAAGATTCCCAAGATATTGGATGTCCCCTTTTTGGTAAAGATATGGGATAAATTGGATAAGAGTCACACGGGTTAGGAATGCATGGATAGGGTGCAGTCTGTATTACTGTAGTTACCCTTCAGGATTACTGATCTTATTTAGGATCCTCTCACTAACTGATCCCTCAGAGGACAACTGCTACCTGACAATAAAGGTTCTATATCCCTGTTCTTATTATATCTCATGGGTCTTTCTTCCTTTTAATAATCAGCCAATAGACACAATTAGCTCTTAGCAAAGGCTTTAACTAAGATTACATAGGAAAATCAGTAGCTTTAATATAGTTCACTCATAAACTCAGATAGTATTCTTGCACAAGTGTACATAGCTTCTTTGAGAATTCAAAGAGTATGGTACTGAGACATATGAAGTCAAAGCCATCGATCTCTTTGGTTCTGCAGTAGTCTGATGTCCTTCTTCTTATCATAAACCCCTTGAGAAGCTCTCCTTTGGATGTAATGTCATTCAACTAGGCTCTCAACTGCTCAAGTCTTGATTTCAAATCAAATCAAATCCTAGCGTTAGAATACATAGCCATCTTCCTTCTCTTCTTTACCCTTCTTTCTTTCTTTTTACCTGGAGTATTATTAGTTCTTAGCACTGTGTCCGGCACTCAGTAAAGGAAAGGAAGAGAATAAGCATTTATGTGCTAGGCATTGTGCTTTGTGCTTTAAAAATATCTCATCTAGAACTCACAATAACTTTGGGAGGTAAGTAATATTTTTATCCTCATTTTACATTTGAGGAAGCTGAGTCAGAAAGTACTTAAGTGATTTGGCTAGAATAATATAAATAGTAAGTGTCTGAGGTCAAACTTTAACTCAAGCCTTTCTCACTCCAGGCTTAGTGCTCTATCCATGGTGCCACCAAAGTGTCTGCACATAATAAGCCCTAAATACATTCTTATCAGCTTGACTTGACTCTTATTGAATTTTTAGGTAACAATTCCAGTGAATAAACAATGATTAGCCATGCCTTCACCTGACCTGTAAAAGACACAGGTAGTCCAAGTTAGTGGAGGAGTGGAGCATTTTGATTGTGACCCAAGAAAGGGATGAAAGGATTTATCTTTCCTTTTACCTCTACCCCTAGTTCTTGCCTATCTTGTCCTCTCCTCTTCTATTTTTTCCTCCTCTTCTTCTTCCCTTCGCTTCTCTTTCCCTTTGCATTTTATCTTATTTTCCTTCACCATTAAGTCAAAAAACTGGGCAGAGCTCTGCCATTATTTTACCTATACACTTTTCTTTTAATTCCTTCTTACATTAGGAAGTATCAAATCTTTCTATTTACTAACATCCACTTTACAAAATGAGAAGATAACTATGAATTTAAAACATGGTCTGAGTGAGTTAACAGCTGAAAATAATGTGTGTATAATTATATACTGTCAACTCTTTATCTGGAGGAGGTTTATCTAGTTTGCATATTAATCAAGTTCAAATAATTCCATTTTCCTTCTCCAAGTAGCAGAGAATTATTAAGGATTATATAACATGGCAAATGGACAGGGAGACTTGAGATGAAGTACAGGACAAAAAGATAGTAAGATGAAGGGAGAATAGAGGTTGTGACTAGGAGATGCAATAGAGGAATTTTCTCAGGTGCTTTTGAATCAACTTCATTGCTTTATTGTCACATCTTATACATTTTTCAAAGTGATATTAAAAGTGACATTGTCATGTTTCCATGACAAAAAAGAATTATGAATTTGGAACCAAAAGTTCCATAGATGTCATTGAATTCAACATGCTTATTTTACAATTATGCAAAATGAGACACATAGTCCAGGGGTGGAGTCCTCTGAACTTCTGAGAATGGACAATAAAGAAGATTTAAAGTCAGAGGATCTAGATTCAAATCCAGTTTAGTCACCTAACACCAAGAAATTCAGGCAAATGACCTGCCTCCCTTGAACCTTCAACCCAAATTGGAAAGCTCTTACACATAAAATCACACAATCCCTTGCTAAATTCTAATCTGTTTGAATCTTTTACCTACATATTTACATATACATATGTTCACACACACATCCATATACACAATACACTAAGGCCAGAGTCTTGCTTGATTTTATTTTTGAAGATTCATTTTGCAAAAGTATTCAAATTAGAAAAGAACTTTATCCAAAGGAGGAACCCATAATGAATCAGGGCATATTTGGAAAAATTCTGGTACAATAATACAATGGGATATTATTGTACAACAAGAAATGAACAATTCAAAGGGCAAAGGTTTATACAAGTTGATACAGAGTGATGTCAGTAGATTTTGGAGAAATTTGGACAGGTGTCACAGAAGATAAAGACTCCAGAATAGGCTTGGAATCAAGAAGACTTAAATTCTAAACTGGCTCAGACAGTTTCTAGTGCTGTAACTCTGGGAAAGTTATCTCAAAATGTAAAATAAGGATAACAATAGCACTTACTCCAAGAGTTGTTCAGAGGTTCAGTTAAGCAATACTAAGTGCCTACTATTTGTCAGAAACTGTGCTATGCACTTTCAAAATATAAACTTATTTGATCCTCACAACTCTGTAAATGAAAAGAAAATTGAAAGGTATATGTACTATAAATAACTGTAATAATGAAACTTGTTCCCCCCAAAAAACAGATAGTAAAGCATACCTTTTTCTGTTAGAGAGATAGAGACCTACATAGAGGTAAAATTTTACCTGTAAATTGTCAGATCCTGTATTAGTTGTTTTAACCCAATTACTTTTTCTCTGTTAAATATGAGGGTTCAATATGGGAAGGAGGTAGTGGTAATACAGAAGTGGATGTGACAAAAAAGGCATCCAAAACTTATTTTGAAATAAAAATTTTATATTTGAAGAGTCCAAGGCTATATTTGACAACATCCGAGAATACTTTCATTTAGAATGACACAGTTTAAGTTTCCTCAATAAGAAGCTAGGCAATACTAGGGTTTGTTTTTTTTTTTTTTTTGGCACACCCTATTCAGGTATATTTATAATAGCTTAATTGCTTTACTGTTAAGCCAGGCAGGCAATGAGGCAACAAGCATTTATCAAGTGCTTTCTATGTGCCAGCATTGTGCTAAGTGCTGAGGATTCATATACAGGCCAAAAAAAGAAGAAGTAAACAGTAACTATCTATTCTCAAAGATTACACTAAAATGGAGAAGGCAACATACAAAAAAAAATGAAAATGAAGTGACAGTACCCCCAGTGGGATCATGGTAACAACATTAAAAAAAATCAGACGCATGATCAAGAGGGGAATGAAAACTGGCTAGGCTGGACCCCTTTCCAAAATGAAGTCCCCAGGAAGAACTTAACAATGAAAGAAGGAGGTTGATATCATGGAAGAATGTACAAAGAATTTCTGCATATGAGAAAAGATTCTTTGTACTTATTCAAAAATACTGTGCAGTCAGTATCTCCCATGCTGGTAAATCTCTTTGCAAGGAATTGTGCCTATGTAATGACTGGGTTTGTGGTATATAGAATGGAAAAGAAAATATGTCTCTGTTCAACTGTGTTGTATGCTAGTAAGCCATGGCCTCTTATTTCTTTGTCTCCTATTGACTATAGTTATTATAATGATTACCATCCCAAACTTTTAGATTCCTACAGAATCTGAACAATGCACATCACAAATGGGTCAAATGAAGAGATTCTGATTATTTTTGGCATCCTTTTCAATGCTACTATTTTGCAATTATGTTCTAACAAATTTGTGCTAATTTATCTGTTTATGAGAATTAATGTGTTACAAGTAAAAGAGTAGCTACCTCTTTGCTAGTGCAAATGATTGTAGATGAAGTTCCTTTGCTAAATCATGAGGGTGAATCATGTTATGGCTTAGTCTATAAAAAGCTTCTATTAAGAGTACCCCTCTGCCTTTCACTCAGCTGACTGATGAACCAGATGGACTGTTAAGCTGGATTTCTAGCCTCATCAAAAGCAAAGCTGGCACTCCCATTTAATAGCCTCAGTCCAGAAAGAATTTAATTTGTAGGATTTTTGTTTGTATCTTGGAGTTGTTGTCTTCTGGTTTTCACTAAACCATTTCTAGGGGGAGGGGTTTAGGTGAGCAGGAACTGTATTTTGGATAGGGAAACTCAGTATAGGTCACATAACTCAATTAGACAATCTGTTTTCAAGTGTCCTTCACAATATATCACCCAATATTAACTGTGGAAGAATTCTGCTTGACATTTGAAGAAGTGATGGCTAAACAAATACATTTCCATCCAGTAATTCAGTTTTAGTCCCTAAGTCTCACCACTCATTAATTGCTTTTCTAATTGCTTTATGTGAAATTGCTGACGAATAATTTTTTCTTGTATGTTTTCCCCCCAAAGTCTTTGACAGTTGCCAATTTTCTTACTAGATAATTTAGGATAAGGTAAAGAACTTGCCTAATCATTTACAAATAATTTTTAGCACCACTGAATTCTAAAATGCCTTAGTGACATCATTCTCTGTGGTCTAGTTTCATAGAAGCTATCAAGATTTTTAGCTGGCAAATAAAAATTTCAGGCTTTGTACTATAAATACCACATGAGGACATGCCACAGATCCATATTCCATTACAGAATCATGGGATGTTAGAGTTAAAACAGATCTCAGAGACCAAGTCAACATGAATTCTTACTAAAGCATAATCAACAAAGGAGCATTCAACTTTTCTTTTAGGACCTCTTAAGAAGAGGGACCAGATACTTTTTGGGAGAGACTATTCCATTTGGGGCCAACTCAAATTGGTTTTCCTTACATTAAGCCTAAATACGTCACTTTTCAAAAAGTATTCATGCATCTAGTTTTGCATCGGGGATTGAACAGAACCAGTTTAACACCTCTCTAAAGTACTCAAATTTTTAAATCCTTGAACACAGCCATGATACCAGAAAGTAGCTTGGCATTGTGAAGCATATGCATGCTTTTTTCAAATAAATTCTAGCTTACTCTTTCTGCCTATTCAGTTCTGTCCAATCTTTCTGCCCATCTTCAGTTACCATAACAAATATATGTAATTACATATAATTCAATGAACTAGTCTTACTCCTATTATTACTGTTATTGCGATTGGTATTGTCTAGCTAGCATTTATATAATTCTTTAAAGTTCACAGCATAGTTTACAAATATCTCATTTTATATTCACATCAACATTAATAATTAGGTGGTATTATTATCCCTATTGTTGGAATGGCAGTAGATGAGAAAACTGAGAGCAACCGAGGGTAAGTGATATGCACAGGTTCAAAATGCTAATAAATATCTCAGGTCATATTTTGACTCAGATCTTATTGGTACTAGGCCCAGCATTCTAAACATTGTACTACCAAGGTGCCTCTAGCGTATCTTATTGAACGACATAGTTGTAAAGTTTTGGAGCTTACTGTTCTCAGAGTAATATCATAAAGAAACAGGTATATCTAGAGAAATTCACCATCTACAAAGATTCTTAACCTCTGTAGTGTCATGGACCCCTTTAGCAAGCTGGTGAAAATAACAGACCTCCAAAATAGGTTAATAAATTAGAAGAACATAAAATAGTTTACCTCTCAGACTTGTGGAAGAGGAAGGAATTTGTGACAAAAGAAGAACTAGAGATCATTATTGATCACAAAATAGATAATTCTGATTATATTAAGTTAAAAAGTTTTTGAAGAAACAAAACTAATGCAGACAAGATTAGAAGGAAAGCAATAAACTGGGAAAAGAATTTTACATTCAAAGGTTTTGATAAAGGTCTCATTTCCAAAATATAGAGAGAATTGACTCAAATTTATAAGAAATCAAGCCATTCTCCACTTGATAAATGGTAAAAGGATATGAACAGATAATTTTCTGATGAAGAAATTGAAAATATTTGTAGCCACATGAAAAGGTACTCCAAATCATTATTGATTAGAGAAATGCAAATTAAGACAACTTTGAGATGCCACTACTTTCCTCTCAGATTGGCTAAGATGACAGGAAAAGGTAATGACAAATGTTGGAGAGGATGTGGAATTACTGGGGCACTGATACATTGTTGGTGAAACTGTGAACAAACCCAACTATTCTAGAGAGCGATTTGGACCTATGCTCAAAAAGTTATCAATCTGTGCATACCCTTTGACCCAGCAGTGTTACTACTGGGCTTATATCCCAGAGAGATCTTAAAGGAGGGAAAGGGACCCAGATGTGCAAAAATGTTTGTGGTAGCCCTTTCTGTAGTAACTAGAAACTGGAAACTGAATGGATGTCCATCAATTGGAGAATGGCTGAATGGATTATGACATATGATAGTTATGGAATATTATTGTTCTGTAAGAAATGACTAAGAGGATGAATACAGAGAGCCCTGGAGAGACTTACATGAACTGATGCTAAGTTAAATGAGCAGAACCAGGAGACTGTACGATGATCAATTCTGATGGACGTGGCTTTCTTCAACAATGAGTTGATTCAAACCAGTTCCAATTGTTCCCATCTACAGCCAGAGAGAGAACTATGGGAACTGAGTATGGACCACAACAATGCATTTTCATTCTTTTTGTTTGCTTGCATTTTGTTTTCCTTCTCGGGTTTTTTTCCCTTTCTTTCTAGATCCAATTTTTCTTGTGCAGCAAGATAACTATAAATATGTATACATATATTGGATTCAACATATATTTTAATATATTTAACATGTATTGGACTACCTGCCATCTAGGGGAAGGGATGGGGGAAAGGAGGGGAAAATTTGTAGCACAAGGTTTTGCAAAGGTCAATGTTGAAAAAATTACCCATGCATATGTTTTGTAAATAAAATGCTGTAATTAAAAAAAAGAAAAAAAAAACAAACTATGGACTTCTCACAATAATGTTTTAAAAAGGAAAACAATTAGTTCATGTATACTGGTTTAAGAACCCTGAATATATAGAAGATTCCATTTTTAACCTATTCAAGATACTCCAAGATAATGACAAATACCTTTAGTGAATATGTATCTCCTTATTTTATGTCTTTCTTGATTTGAATAATCTTAAGGTAGTTGGATGCAATTATCAAAAAACTTTGTATCATCTTGTATAACATTATTTATAAAATATTCCTTGATGGAAAAAAAGCCTTTACGGCTACATTTTGTTTGAAATCAAATGTGATGTATATATATATATTACAAACAACGAATGAATGGATCTTCTTGTCACTACCACATTCAGTAAATTGAACATAGAAATTGCATGTACAAAATTATATATTGAATCTTGCCTGTTCTATCTTATGTTTTCTTCAAAAAACATTATCTTGTTGCTGTATACAAAATTTTCTTAGTTCTACTCATTTCACTTAGCATCAGTTTGTGCAAGTCTTTTTAGGTGTTCTGAAATCAGCCTGCTCATTATTTCTTATAGAACAATAATATTCCATTACATTCACATACCATAATTTATTCAGCTATTCCCCAACTTGCAGCCCTTCCAAAAAGAACTGCTGCAAACATTTTTTGCACATATGGGCCCTTTCCCCTTTTTTATGATCTCTTGGGGATACATACTCAGTAGAGACACTACTAAATCTAAGAATATGCACAATTTTGTAGCCCCTAGGGCATAGTTCCACATTGCTCTCCAGAATGGTTGGATCAATTCACAATCCCACCAGTAATGCATTAGTGTTCCAGTTTTTCCACATCATCTCCAACATTTATTATTATCTTTTCCTGTTCTCTTCACCAATATGAGAAGTGTGAAATGATACCTCAGAGTTGTCTTAATTTGCATTTCTCTCATCAACAATGATTTGGAGCATCTTTTCATATGACTAGAAATGACTTTAATTTCATTGTTTGAGAATTCTCTGCAAATCACATTTTAGTTGGGGAAACATAATATAAATAATTAGGTATATGTATATATACTTACATATATATGTATATACATATATACATACATATAAATATAATGCATATACACATATATATGTATATATATATGTACACACACACACACACACATATATATATATATATTATATGGGAAGTAATCTGAGAGGTTCAAAACTATTTGAATTGTGTTTTAAAGAAAATCAATTAAAATTCTCCAGTAAATGGTGATAATTAATGTCTAAACATTTGCCTTTTTCTATTTCCCATTCTTCAGTTTCATGGATTATTTGAAAGGGTCAGGGGGAAGCTGTTGTAATAGTATACATCTGTTCTTATCATTATACATCCTTCTAATTTGATGTCAGTTTTGACCTTTACTCTTACTAGTTGATGATCTGACAGCAAACAGATAACCAATTCCAATATGAGTCCCCCATCAGTAATTAGTTGTGTCCTGTCTCTTGAGATAGTCAATCTCACTTGTTGTCTGTGATATTGTTTGGGTGCTTGCCATATTCAGTAATGTCTAGCTCAATTCTGTAAAAAAAAATTACCAGTAGATATGTGTGAGATTTCTGAATAGCCTACAAGCTTTTGTTCTCTTTATTTCCTGAAGCCTGGACTGTATTCTATGCAATTATTTTTTATCATCCTTCCCTGTTCTCATCTTTTCACAGAATCCACTTTATATCAATATACTCACATGCACTTGCACAAATACCCCCCCCCATTTCTCCCCATGCACAGTTTATAGGATCTTGTCAAGTTCTTCATATGATTTTTATACCTTTTCATCCCATGTCTCAGATATTAATTCATAAACAGCAATTATCTTTGTAACATGATGAAAATAGTATTTTAGCATGATTAATCTGGCAGAGATTTGTGGTATATGAGCAGGGGCTAAGGATTAGATGTAGGGAGACAAGCTGGGAGACAAATAACTGTCACTATAATCTAAGTTGATAACTGTCTGGATGAGTCTGGTAGAAAGAATAAATGTTTTTAAAGGACAAGATCTACTGGAAAATTTGATGAAGAATGACTTCTGTTAATGTTCTTATGGAATACTTTAGAGTTAAATATTTCTATAAAGTGTTCTGTATTGCTACTTGTCCACCATTATTACCTCCCTCTTCACTGATTCATTACTGCCATTCTAAAATTGGGTCCTTCAACTTGTTCATTGCATTTGAGACACTTTAAAATACTTTATCTACATAGACAAACACACTTATATTGTCTGCTTTTCTTTGTCAAGTGCTGTTCCTATAATTTATTCCCTCCCCAAAAACATATAGATCAATATATATTTAATGTGGCAAATTTTGCAATCCTATTAACACACATTGGGTATTTTTAAAAATGAAGCCATCAGCCATTTTATTTAACTTTTGTCCAAAATGATACTTATATATAAATGCATATGATCTAAGTTACAAGAAGCTTTTTCCCCCTGATGTTTTAAGGGGGCAAGTGTTTTTTGATCTTTCCAATTATTTGCTACATAAAATTCCCCTCACCAATGAGTTAAAAAAAGTTATCATTTGATTTAGGAACTACTAAATTAATCATTTGAATAATGTGGAGAGAGGGAACAGGCCTCAAATTAAAACTCTCATCATTTGTCTAGGAAAAAATTTAAAGGCATAGCTGTACAGTTTTCTCCTAAGGTCTACTCTTTGTGTTTTTCCTCTCCTGAACCAACAGATTTATAAACTATGTACTTGAGCAGTAAAACCATTTGCCATTTGTGAGAATTGGCTGACATTTCATTTTTCCTCTGCAGACTGCAGATTATGTTGACATGATTTCGCGGGGCTCTGTGCTGTTTCATTAGCATATTGCTCATGACTAAAGCTAAAATGGTTTCACTCTTGTGGCATAATATCCAACATTTTTCTAGGAGTGGTTAAAAAAATGTATGTTTTTTTTTTCTGAAAATAACAAGGCACTTATTCATGCCTGTAAACACACACAAACACACACTCACACACACACAAATACACACACACACACACACACACACACACACCACTACCATACCATACCATACCATACACCAGTCAAAATTCTATTAATACAACAAAATGTATCACAAAAATAGTGTCAGAAGGAAGCGAATACTGCCATAAAGGCATGATGTGTTTACTGTTGATATCTCTAAATCTTGGCTAGAAATGAGAAGCATTCATGAAATATTGGGCTTAAACCAAGATTACATCAGTATGGTTGCAATATCATACTTGTCAACTAAAGGGATAGAGCTGCCTGGTTGTAACACATGAAAATGAAAATTCACTTTTCGATCTAAAGCATAATTCTTTTCTCGTACATGATGGATTTCCCTCCCAGAAATGAGGGCCAGGCAAGACAGCTGTAGCATGGGAAGGCTTATTTGAATAGCCTGGGAAAGCAAAGTCCTGACCATATTTAATTAAGCTGGCAATCAAATCATTATTGATGCCCTAATCATAGGCTTTAAAATATGACATTTGCTTATAGCTCATAGCTTTCTTTCACTGTGCTAGGATCAGGGATGCCCAAAACAGTTAGGGCCAGGTTTTCAACATTACAGAGTTTTCTTCTACTTAAATAGTAATTGTTATATTAGAAGTGTAGGTGAAAAGGGTAAATTATGTTTTACACTCGCTTGCTGCTATTTTCCCTTTTCCTTTCATTATATTGGCATATTTTATGAAGACTGAACATCTCTTTGCTGCACAAATGCTGTTTTTCCTGACACTAAGCACCTAAATGAAGTATTTTGTGATTGTTTCGGTCACATGTACCTTAGTGTTTAAGCAAAACATCAAACCAATTAGCAAGGCTAGTGCCACAGCTAAAAGATGTGATAGGTGGACAGCTTAACTGGCTTTATTGCTTCTCTTCCTCCTTTTACATTTGTGACTTGAAATATTTCTGATTATACTCTATAGCAGTGGAGAGAAACTCTTAAGGGGGCAAAATATAATTTCATGGTTATTTAAGATAATTATCCCACTAATTATGTGCCATTAATTCCATTTCCCATTTGTTTCATTGACATTTTGAAAGGGTACAGGAGATTGTTTCCTGTGAACTTGTTCTTAACCTCCTTTGCCCTTCTCTTCACCCTGCTGGGTATATATGATGTGTTGCACTAGCACATGCAATTGTGGGTATACAATAGAGGTGACTTGCTTTCTATGTTATCCTCATTAGAGCAGCAATAGGCTAGAAGAAGAAAAAAAAATACCACAGTTTTTCAATTTTATACTGTCCAGAGATACATTGGCTATCTTTTCTTTTTCAGTCATTCCAACTTATCTATGTTCCTTCAGCATAAGATTCGGTTTTTCTTCAGTCACAGATTCCATTGAAAAGTCAAGTACACAAAGAAACAAAAGCAATAGAAAAGAGACTCTATAAGTACTAAGTATATTTTATACCAGCCAGGGATTTTTTTTTTAAATGAGACCTGTCCTGATTTCCTTACATTTAAGTAATGACAACAGGCACTTATATCTAGGAATGTAAGAAATTTTATT
Organism: Antechinus flavipes; assembly: GCF_016432865.1. Lineage (NCBI taxonomy): Eukaryota > Metazoa > Chordata > Mammalia > Dasyuromorphia > Dasyuridae > Antechinus > Antechinus flavipes. The sequence goes on from NC_067401.1 coordinate 277,089,800, forward strand.
CTTTTTTACTTGTTTTTATTAAATCAGTAGGATAAATACTTTCAAAACGACTCCTTTTTGTGTGAAATTTGTATTATTTGTGTTCAAAATATAGTTATAAAAATGTAAATTGTATGGAAATATTCATTTGTTTATGTATGTATATACACATAGCCAAACATAGAGAAAAACACTAGAGTATAGGAATGGAGATTTTGCCTTGCATTCAGAATTTGCTGCTAATTGTAATTGTTTCCAAACATGTTTAGTTTTAGCTTGAAAACATATGATCACATACAGTTAAAATTAATTTCTGGTCTGACTAATTATGAGTTTCTTTTACTAGTGCCAGATTTTCTTTTGAGAAGTTGACAGAAATTACACTACTAGCACGGTTTTTCGATAGGGAGATCATCTCAGTCTCAGGAAGACATGAGTTCAAATCCTGATTTTGACACATATTAATGTGTGTTTTTTCATATTGGACAGGCTTCTTAATCTCTTATTTTCCTAGACTATTCTTTCAGACTAAGTCACAGAGCCACTGGCCCTCTGCATTACGGGAACAGTTTCTTCACTGGAAACTCCAATATACTAAAGATAGCTCAGGATAGCAGAGAGAACATTGCACTCAGAATCAGTGATTACAACATATCTGAGCCTCGTTAAAACAATATGTTATAGGTAGATTATAAATTATGGGGCAGCTAGATGGCATAGTGGATAGAGGGCTGGGCCTAGAGTCAGGAAAATGAATCTTCTTGTTTTCAAAACTAGCTGTAGACACTTACTAGCTATGTGATCCTGGACAAATCACTTAACTCTGTTTTCCTCAGTTCATCATCTTTAAAATGAGCTGGAGAAGGAAATGGCGACCTACTCTAGTATCATGGCCAGGAAAACCTCAAAGGAGGTCACAAAGAGTCAGACATGCTTGAAAATGATGAACGACAAATTCATACAAATATTATTTATGTTATAAATTATATTGTAGTGAGAATTTCCACACAGATATAATTGTAGGTCCACAAATGCAGTTTTGTGTGGAAGAAATTTAATATTGAGAATAGGCCATTGTAAGGACTGTACAGAAAAGATAGAGAATTCTTTGTCATGAGAGTCTGAAAGGGAAGCTGCGTAACTTCTTTGGGGAGAATATTATAAAGGGAAATCTTATTCAGGTGCAGATTGGTCAGATGATGATGGAGGTTCCTTCCAACTCTTAAGAGAATAGGATTTTATGAATAATAAGTCATTTGGGGTAAATAGCATATGCAAATAAGAAACTTAAGAAATAAAAGAATGAGATATTGTCCTATCATAGATGTAGATTAAATAAGACATTGTGAGGGATGTCTTCAAGTCCCTGGAGCAATATTTAGTATGCTACTTTAGCAGTGAGATAAATATTGCCCTAGTAGGCAAGAGTACTAATAAACTTCCAAAAGGAATGCATCCTCTCAGGGACTAATTTGTGCCCTTAGTATTGCTTCTTTGCAATTTGTAGTACATATTAAACATAGAGCATTCTTTTCAGTCAAAGCCAATGGGTAATGTATATTATTTTGATTTTCTGAAGAAGTCAAATTTGTTCTGATTAATGAAATATTGGATACCAAGTGTACCAAATCTCCATGGTTGACCAAGTCAGAGTATGAAAGCTAATTCTTATTCAAAATAGTGTCATCCTATGTCCATAAATGAATGGTGTGTTGTTAGTGTGTGTGTTTGTTGTAAGCATAGAGCATGAGCTGAGGTAAAGGTCAAAATATTCTTTGGAGATTTAGTTGTTTATTTCATTGTTTGTTGCCAAGAACTATCATCCATTTTAGAAATAAGCTACAGAAGGAAGGAAATAAGCATTATTATGAGCCAGACATTATATTAAGTTTTACAATTATTATCTCATTAGTTTCTTACAACTCTGTGAAGGAAGTGCTATTGTTATCTTCATTATACAGATGAAAAAATTAAGGCAAACAGAGGTTAAATGTATTACCTAAGATCACACAACCTAATAAATTTCTGATTCTGGATTTGAACTCAGATCTTCCTGAGTCTAGCTTCAACACTCTATCTACTGTACCATCTAATTTCTGTGGTATTAAAAAACAGTATTGTTGGTTGGGAAACCCTGATCTTAATAGTGATTTTGGAGAAATCACTTACTTTCTCTGAGCCTTCATTTTCTCACAAATTGGAAAAGCTCCCTTCCCAATATAGCATTTTCCTTTTATTCCCATTCATTCACGTTACTCTTCAAGTAGCATGAACATCCTCATGCAATGATTCAAAGGTATTGCATAAATATTAGTACTGATGAAATAAACCTAAGGATCTCTAGTAGTGACACATTTTTTTTTCATTATTTGGATGAAGAAACTAAAGCCAGAAGTGATTTGTGTGCAAGGACCCAGATAATTAATGGCATAGCAGCTAAGATTCATATTTTTAAGACCATCATTTTTGTCTACTTGGATGACTTTTCCTGAAAAAGTAGATCCTGAGTCTCGACATCAACTGCTTTCTAGTACTCCTCCCACTGTCTTCAGACAACTAGAACAGTCTGATTTTTTCACAATTATGTTTTCTTTTTTATTATTTTCATGAATCTGAAATATCATTGATTATAAATATTCAGTTTTAAACAGTTCACGTAGTACAATGATGTTGGCTCACTTGCTGCTATTTAATCAGATTAGCAGCCACTGTTCTGCTATACTATACATAGTTACTTGTTGCCATGGAAACAAGGAAAGATGAACAAGTATAACAATATTTGCAACCAGTACTACTCTTAATGTTTGCAACCACTACATCACAACTTCATCTTTTCTCTAACTATTAAAGGTGGAAAAAAAGCCTGTGCCTTCTGTTCTCAGCAATCAGCACAATCTCCAGATGTTATGATGCCCAATTAGGTCTTCAGGATAGTGAAATCAATTAATCTCAACTTACAAGTGACAATTTGAAAAGTTACACATCTAGGATTCTCAATTTCTCTTTAAGATATAAAAATGAACTTTATTGAGACTAATGGGCAAGTGTTACAAACTACCCTGATTTGTATTTCCTAAGTATGTTGGTACCTCATTTATCTGGCCTCATTAAGGAATTCATTACTCCATATAACTAAAGCTCACAATTTTTACTGATGCTTTAAATAAAATTCTTGAGGAATGTATTTCTAAAATGTATTACATACTTCTCTGCTCAAGTACATAGTATGGAATATCAGTTATTGTATGATGCCATGATCCAATGATGCCTTGAGCCATTGTTAAAAGGAGGGTATAAAGATGCTTTGTCCCTGAATTAAATTGCCCCAAACTATAATAATTCTTGAGTCTGTTGTGAGTGCATACTACCTAAGATTAATCTTTTATTATGTGAAAAGAAGATAAGTAAAACAATGTCATGGGGCAAAATTTATTCTGGAGGGACCATGCTATTTATAGCTTGGCAATTTTAGCACTAAAATTAAAGAATATCAGTAGAGATTGCAGAGAAGCAGATTTGAACTTGAGACAACTGAATCACCTTCCTGGCTATGGGTAGAGATGGTATTTGAACTGGACTAATTAAAGATGAAGGGAAATTTGTGTTGCTGGTGGTTTATAAATATAATGAAAACTTGGTTGCTTTTAGGAAAGACTGGTTTATTATTTAAAAGAAGAGTTGACTGTGGTAAGTGATGGGTTGGGGAGTTAATGACAACAACTATGTCAAATAAGAGAATGTATATCAAGTGCTTTACAATCTTAGAGCACTAAATAAATGTTAATAATTGTTATTTGTAAGATCATAAGATTTCGATTTAGGAAGGACAGGTGAACCCCTTCAACCTTGTCTCTTGTTCAACCTCATTCATGCTAGAAATGAGAAAACTGAGTTCCAGTGATTTGAGCAAGGTCAGTTAATTAGTCAACTCATATTTATTAAACTATCACTGTGTGCCAGGCACTTCATATAGTCCTGGAAATACAAACAAAGGCAAAGGTATTCCCTGACCTTGAGGAGGTTATATTCTAATCAGGGCAGATAGCATATAAATAAATAGATACAGAAATCAGGGAAGACAAGAGGTAGAGAAGAGAATAAATATTTCAAGTATGGTAAAGTCCTACAAGTTTCAAGGACTGTCTCCAACATAAAGCATGGAGGTGCTACTATGTAGCTTGAAGGAATTTAGAATAGATATCTTCTTCAAGGAAAATTTTAATTCCTGCCAATAGGGAAAGAAGGAAGTGGGGCTAGAGGCTGCTATTCTACTTTCCTCAGAGAGGTTAGTGAGCTAGAATGATACCTATCTGGGCCTTTTTATGTTGTTCATCTCTAGAATCAGGTTCAAACTAACTTTCTTTTGCACAGTACATTTCTTAATCTTTTCTCCTGTGGATATTTGTATGTGCTTGCGTGTGTATCTAACAACAGAATGGTAAAAATGAGATGAATAATACTCTGTCCCTTTATCAAATACCTCATTTCCTTTATCTCCCTTCTACGCTGAAGTAGTCAAAACTGCCCTGATACTATATGTTTTCAGCCCAGCTGCATCTTAGGAAGTCAGCTTTCTGAGGCTCTTACCCCTTATAGTAGGTATCTTTGAGAACTCCAGACTTAACAGATGAACAGACTGATGTTCAGCAGGGTTAATGATTCTGGACCTCAAGTTTTTATTCAGACTGCCTCTTACTATTCAATTTGTAACTCAATTGATTGATCAAGTAATGTTACATCAGAATTTCATGGTATTAGTACTAATTAATGTATTATCTAATGTACTAATTAATACTATTGTAACATCACTGTTTAGTACAACATCACAGAAAGTATGTCTATAGACTTTTTATATATTCTCTGTCTCTTTACTACCTCTGGGTGTCCTCAATGTTCTCTCGGAAGCTGCCTTACCAGTCTTATCTCCCAACCCTCCTAATTTGTATCTTTTAATGTCCTGAAGCCTAGTAAGCCAGATAACAAGCCTCATAGAACTGTCTATGAAATAAATAGGCTGTGGGTGAGGAGTCACAAGAACCTCAATTAGTTAAGGACATGAAGCCTTGGTGAATAGGTAGCTTCTCTTAATCTCTCTTAAATCACCCACATTCTCTTTTTAACTTACTTTTGAATTCTTGACTATGTGAGGTGATAATTAAGAAATTTTAAATGTATCATCATTATTATAATATTAATACTTAATACAAGTATTAATCTCTAATGTTTAATTAATTCTTAATATAATTATAATGTTAATAGTAACAAGGCATATCTTCCTAATAGAATGAGTCCTGCAGGGCAGGGACTGTTTGTGTGTGTGTGTGTGTGTGTGTGTGTGTGTGTGTGTGTGTGGCTTTTTTTTTTCTTTCTATCCCTAGAATTTAGCACAGTGCCTGACACTTGGAGATTAATAAATGCTTGATATTGATTGATCTGATAGCATTTAAGATTTGCATATTTCTTCAAACATAGGTACTGTATGTTTTATTGTTACCAACAAATGAAATAATAAACATAAAACATTTGGTAAAATTTAAAATGATAGCATTTTAAATTTTACCAAATGTTTTATGTATATTTTATAGCAGCTACTGCTATGATCATCATTATTTTATAGATGAATAAACTTTTCAATGGTTTACCCATGTTTATGGCAGTTAGGTAGAGTAGTGAGTAGAGTGCCAGGCCCGAAGTCAGAAAGACTCATCTTTTTGAGTTCAAATCTGGCTGCAAATACTTAATAAATGAACACAAGTACAATATTTGTTCTACTTTGGATAAGAGGGCCCTTGTCCTTTAAAACTGTTAGATATTATAGTTTAAAACTGAGAGATAAAGATCTTCTTAACCATATTATGTATAATATAGACTATGACATAGAGACACTTTTGAGGGTATGCTATAAATTCTTCCTGCAATCTAGTTTCAGCATATCAAGCTATACAACTAATAATAAACATTAGGTTTCTATTGTTCCACAGAATGCCTATTATATTCTTAGCAATCCCTTGGAATAAAAGGAAGGGAGCAAATCTTTGATTAGAACTTGAGTGAAGACCTTTAAATCCATTTCATGTGAAGATTGGTTGAAGAATCTGAGCCTTTTTATCCAGAATAGAGGCAGGGTGGGGTATAATAATTCCTTCAAGTATTCAAAGAGTTGTCATATGGACAAGAAAATAGAGTTGCTCTATTTGGCTATAGAGACTAGAACCAGCAGCAAAACCAGACATTTAAAAGAGGCAAATTTAGTTCCCTGTCAAGGGGAAAAACAAACAGAACTTCTTCCAACACAAACTAGACAATTATTTGCTGATGATTCCTAATGTGAATACTTTTTATTTGGGAGTTGAACTACACATTGGCCAATAAGGTCTTTTCTAATTCTCAAATTTTGTGACATTTGATTCCATTACTGGAATATGAATACGAAATAAGGAAAATGTAATTCCATAAAGCTAAAATAGGCTTAATAAAGATAGAGAGAAGTGGGAAAGAGTAGAATTTGGAGTTTTCAAAGCTCTTATTATGACAATATACAAATTTGAGAAATTAAACAAATATGATATTTTAACATAATAATTCATCATCTCAGAAAGACAAGTTGTTATAAATTTCATGATGAATATGTGTGTACATGAGTGAGTTGAAATTGGCTCTTTGCATCAGTCACCTGGTTTGAAGAGATCATTATAAATCATAAGAATTTTCTTTTCTTTTTCATGCATTTCTGCCTCATCTTCATTTCCTTTTCTGAATAGTACATTACTGTTATTATTCACATTATTACAATTATTTGTCTGGTGCTTAGTATTCTCAATGCCAGAGTTAGAGAGAATCCAATTCACAATGTACTAAGGCAAGCCTGTACAAGAAAAATAATAATTTATAAACTAGTGTTTTCTCACATTCTAAATTACCAGTGATTCTACTTTGCAACTTTGGAATGAAAGTGAGCTACAATATTATTTAGGCATGTCATTGAAACTGAAGCCATTCTCAGACTTAGCTCCCTTTTTGTGAAATGCAGTATGAGACTATATAACTGATATGGTCCTTTCCAATTCAAAGATTCTATATATCAGGTCAGAAAACTAGATGAAAGTTGAGAATCTATTGATACCTGGCCTCTGAAGTGGCCTACCTATCATGTCAAAACAACAACAGCAGCCACACTAATACTCAATTTGGGACAAAAGTTCAGCTCTGGTATGTTTTTTATCTGCTTTTAAAATGGTCATTTAAAGGTAGATAATATCATCTTTTCCATATATATATTGCATTTTTATAAGATGATCAGTGGACTGAGAGTTCCTTCATAGTTTCTATCTTCTATAATCTTAGTAGATTGTAAGCCCCTTGAAGGAAGGGGCTGTATTTCAATTATTTTTGTATTTCTCAGCCTGGCACATAATTTAATTAAATGCATTTTATATGGATTTCTATTATCTGGTGTTTTTTTTTTTTTTTAAGTCAATAAGCAAACTAGTAAGACTGCAGAAAATGGCAAAAAAAAAGTGTCTCTTAAAAATAGGCAATTATAATGATGACAATTCTTTTAGTACTCTGACAAAAAATGTAAATGAAGAAATAATGTAAATAAAACACCATAACATATATTGAGGAAGATTGTAGATAAGAATGATAGATCTAAAGTCAGAATCTGTTTTCAAATTCTGCTTCTATATCTTAGTACAAGTATGACTTCAGGGAATTTTTTTAATGTTTCTGAGACTCAGTTTTCTCAACTGTAAAATGAGATGATTGTTGTGATACTCAGAAAATATATATATAATATATACATAAACATATATGTACATAAACATATATACATATATTAATCATCTATCGTCTATTTGCTTTTCTAAGTAATAATAATATAAATAATAACTACAATAGTTAACATTTATATAGTTTTTGCTATGTGCTGGACACTTTATTATCCCATTTGATCTTTACAACAAGCCTGAGAAGTATGTGCGATTATTATTCTCATTTTACAGATGAATGAATTAAAGCAAACAGATTAAGTGACTTGCTTAGAATCACAGATACTGTCTGAGACCAGATTTGAGCTTAAGTCTTCCTGACTCCAGGCCCAATGCATTAACTAACTGCCCTTAATCTATTTATCTGTCTTTCTCCCTTTTCCTTCCCTTCCTCCCTCCCTTCTTCCTTCTCTCTGTCCCTTTTTCCTTCCCTCCCTCCTTCCTTTCCCCCCCCCCCCTTTCTTAGAATGAAGGTGATTTCTGCTCAGCATAGATATTGAAATACTCTTTTACTGTACATATTCAAATGGAAGTTAGATGACCTTCAATCAGAAATTGTAGAAGGACTCCACTGAAGTGGGGGGAATATTATCAGATGACCTCTAACATTCTCTTACAATTCTTAAGATTCTATGATTCTCAAAGAAAAAAACAATAATGGAAAACTTCTGATATTAATTAATCTCAGAATTTTATATTTCTGACAATTTTTGGAGGGAAAGTCTTACAGTTAATTATATGGAAGTCATCAAAAAGCCAGATCGCATCTGGAGAGTAAGAAAAATATGCTGTGACTATAAATGGGTTCATTTGGGAGTTCAGTGACACTCACTTCACCAAGTGATGAGGTTACAAATTGGTTAATTGGTTGTGACAATTACAGGATATAAAATGATATCCTGATCATTGAGCAGTGAAATAAATGGGTGTGGAGATGTCTCTCTCTTTTTTCCCCTCTCTTCTCTAATATGTATTAATGATTTAGATATGAATAACATGGCGTACTTTAATCTTTTCCTTTGTTAACAAATTCAGGTTATGCACAAAGATAAATACTGATAATAGCTACCACATTTTTATGGATCTCTTTATGGTTGAACACAAAGAACATGAACCACAAGACACTTTGCCAGTTTATTTTAAAGCTGACATTATTTCAAATGTATCTAGAAAAACCTGAATATCCAAGTCTCAAAATCTGATTTTTAAAGACCTAAATAAAAGGCAACTCTCTAGGAGACTTAGTAACAGTGGGTAACAATCTTTGAGATTTTCTTATAAACTACAAATGAAAAAAGGGAATTAAAACTTTTCAAATGCTGAGAGCAAGATCTAAAATTTGTTGGTAAAATTGGAAAATAATCACTTAGAGCAAATTTAAATTGCATATTCATTTATAGCTTTTTGGATAAATATAACCAAAACTCTGGTATTCTTTGAAATATTTCACATGAACATTTCTATATAATTGTTTTCACATCAATGACAAGCAAATCTTTAAGAACTGTAGCCAAAACATAAAGACTATTTCTACAAATAAGCTGGAAGGAGTGACTGCTTTTCTCCACCCTAGCCATTGTTTCTCCTGTCAGCAAATGTGCATAAATGAGTATCATTACTATTTCAAATAATATGCAAAAGTTTAAAACATTAAAAAGTCAGCATTTCTTATGCTCTATTTATAAATGACTAGTGGGAAGAAATGAAGCATCTTAGCCATTTAATATTTATAATGTAACATTATTGATATGAAAAGGTAAACAATCCTACAGTCTGAACAGAAAATTAGCTAATGTTTGAATCATTTAAGTTTCACCTAAAAAAAAAAAAAAAGAAAATACAATTCCAGCAACATCATTATATTAACAATTCTATTCTTTTACCTTAAGAATGTCATCTCTTGCTATTAATCTATGGCAGAAGTGTTAAACATAGTGGTTCACAATACTCCCCAAGACATACTGAATCAGATTTTTAAAAATGTAATTGGGAACTATTTAACAAAATAAATAAAAATATAGATTATTTAATATGCCTTTTTCTAAGTCAATATGTTACTCTCAGAGAATCTGATACACTATTTAGCAATGTATTTCCATTTGAATTTAACACCAGTGGCATAGGGGACATTAAGGTCTTGTTATGGGAACTACCTTCTCTGGTCAATTCTATTATTATGAAGATAAGGATGCTGGAAGACCCTGCATTTACTGTAAGAGAAACTCAGGTCTATGTGAATAGAAGAAAGAAATCATGTTTCAAGACAAGCTTTATTTCTTAAAAAAACAAACAAACAAACAAACAAACAAAAAAACCCAACTTAAATCTTTGTGTATCTGTAGAGAATGTAAGCATTATAGCTATTAAAAAGAAAAAGAAAAGAAAGCAATGGAAGACCCTGAAAATTACAGATTGTTCTGATTACCTGGATTAGATCAATTTGTACGCACCTGGAAGTGTCTCTAATGCTCGGCAAAAATCAATGTGACTTTGTGAAGAATAGTTTTTGTTGGACTAATCTAATTTTCCCCTGTGCCAGTGACAGACCTAGTAGATACATCAGAAGGTTTAGTCCTAATAGAAGTTGACTTTAGTAAGATTTCCTGTTCTGTTTCAGATGATACCCTAATTAAGAGAAGGGGAAAATTAGAACTTTCCAGCAGTGGGTGGAAATGTGAATGATTGGAGTTTAGTTATTGAAGACTCAGTTTTGGACAAAGGGATACCTCACTGGGTGTTACCCACTAATTTCATCTATGATCTGAATGATGACACTGTAAAAACAAATGTGGCTACTGCTTCAGGGAGTTTTGTTCTTGATTTAGAATATATGACACAAGTCAAGGCAGTAAAATTCTACCTATTAAAATGCATCAAATCAGAGGCAAGAAAATACATTTTTACAAATACAAGATAATCCAACATAGTTTAACAGATGGACTGCTGAACTTGGAGTACTTATGATGAAATCCAGCTCTGATACTTATGAGCTATGAGACTAAAGAAAAATCACTTAAACTCTCTTGACTTCACTTTTTTTTACCTGTAAAGTAAAGGTGGTAATCCTTCAATGGTTTATCATGAGACTCAAATAAGGAAATCTACCTCAGGTGTTTTGAAAATGTTGTGGGTCAGTTATTATTTTTGTTTTGAGGCAAGACTCTGTGAAATGAACAGAAACAGCACAGCTTGCCTTCTCCTCTTCCTTATCTGAAACTTAAATGGGCCCTTCCCTCCAGGAGTATATAAGGATCTTCTTATTGGGCTAAGGGATTTTTTAGAGCCTTTGGAACTTCTCTATTAGCTATCTATCTAGGGTGGATGATCCACTCATCTAGTTCTACTTGATAGGAAGCAAAGGAAACAACACACATTTTTACCTCCCTACTTAGGGAACCAATAGTAAACCAAACCAATTGAAAATTTGGGCGCTGTTTTCCATTATAGTGAATAGGCCAAGGGCAATTACCTCCTGGTATTAGAATGGACTCAGAGAACCATGAGCTGAGCAAGATGCAGCAGATCAGAAAGTCAGGACTCATATCTTTAATTACTTACATATTCTTGGATAACACCATGTTCTCTAAACATGCCAAATTTTCTATATTGTTCACTGAACAATTGAACTTAAATCAACAGTCTTGCTGACATGGTAAATTGCTAAAGATCCTTGGACTTGGATTAGCAAGTTAGAGTACCTCACAAAGTAACCAGTCTAATTCTTGTCAATAGTATTATTACAGTGTAAGGACTTTTAAACAACTAATAGTGATATTTAAAAGCTAGCATATTATTGATAGGATAACAATTTATAAAATAATAATCTTTTTTATTAAATCTAGCAATGTTCACATTGGAAAATCAGTTCTAAGAAATTAGTTGCAAACAGAGCAACAATGGAAAACAGAAAGGCAGAATTAGAAAAGAATGACTATTGTTCCTAAGCTAGGGGGCCTTAATGGATAGAACTCTGGGTCTGGTGTTAAGAAATGCTGAGTTCAAATCTGGCCTCAGACACTTTCTGGCCATGTCATTCAGCTTCTGATATCTTTAATCCACTGGAGAAGAAAATGGCAAACCATTCCAGTATCTTTGCCAAGAAAACCCCATGGACATTCTTGACATGCTATGACCCATGAGATCACAAAGAGTAGGACATGACTAAATTACTAAACAATCTTGTTCTTATAATTGCCAGGGCTAGCTAGGTAGAATTGCCTTGAATTTCTTAAGGGACTATTGGACACATAAAAGATACTAAGATATCATTGAATAGCCATAGAGAGAAATCATACTATCCTGTAGTTTATGTTACATATAGTAAAAATAAATAAATAAGTAGATAATTATATATGTATATATGTATGTATTTATGAATATTAAAAGGAAGAAAAAACCAAAGAAACAAAACAAAAATGAAACAAAGAGAAAAGATTGCTATAGTCTCAGAAAGGACATGGAGATGATTTTATTATTATTGGCTCCTGATTTTGGTCTCAGAATTAAAGGTATTAATAACATGAATGCTTTAATTTACTGGGACATCTGATCAACAAAGTTAAAATTTGCCTTTCATAAAGTAAATCATAGGATTATAGACTTGGATCTGGAAGTGATCTTAATATGCATATATTCCAAACTTTGTCATTTGACAAGTGAAGCTCTAGGATCCATCTAAGTTTATTGATTTTACATGTCCGAAATATTACAACTAGTAAATGAACAAACCAGAATTTGAACTGACATTGCCCATACTAAATCTATAACATGATATTCCTGGACTACTGTTGCTATCTCATAGACCTTTCCTAGGAAGTTGCTTGCAACAGCGAAAAGGCTGGACATTTGAATCTCCAGTGCATTTGAAAATTCCCTCCAGGCTTTGCTATATGTCTGGAAAATATTCCTCTAATACATGATGTAGTGAGTGTGGGACCCTGGTCAAAGACCAACTAAGCCCATCAAATAGTAATTATAATAACAGGTAAAATTAAAATAGCATTTTTAAATGGACCAAAGGCTAAGCTATGTAGTTAAGCCAACTTTAAATGGCAAAAGAAACCTACTGTTAGCAATAGACATAGACCTGAAAGCTATTAAGAGCTGTATTAACCATTTGATCATAATTCTTGCTACTGTAGATGAATATTATAACATTCTGGAAGGACTGAGAACTTTACCTTGTCCTTGTCCTACTTTCTGACTTCACAGAGACCAGTCACATTTGATTGATCTTGTCTTTTACTTGGTCTTAGTGATTTACCCACTTCTCTCCTCATGATTTCAACTGATTACTTCAAGATTGTAATATTTACCTTTCACTTTTGATTCTTCTTGGAAAAGAAGACTCTAGAGGAAGGTTATAATAATTAGAGTTTTTATTTTAAAACAGAGTAGGATCTTTAAAATAGTTTCTATTTCCCATAAAGGAAATAAAGGGCAAAGAGTAGTTAAACTAGGAAGAATAAAGGTTATGTATTTAATTACTTCATTCACTCAGTCATTCAACTTTTATTTATTATGTGGATATTATGGGCAGTTAACTATATCAGGCTCTGTAAAAGACATAGGGATATACCTGCCATAACCCCTGCCCTTAAATAACAGGAAATATAAGGCATAAATTCAAATAATTACAGCACAAAGTAGGAGGTGGTAAGTGAGCAGCACAAAGTCAATTGTCAAAAAGTACTCCTGGCTGAGATAATCAGGGAAGATTGTACAATTCAATGGCCAGCAACAACCAGATAACATTTAAGCTAAAAGATTGGATGGATTTGGTTTTATAAATAGAACTGGTGGAGTTTAAGAAGGCAAAAAAAGCACTGGGATTCCTGGCAAATAGAATGGCACAAGCAAAGGCCTTTTGGCTTGAAACTGGGAGTATTAGAATTACATGTATCCAGATTTATTGGAATTCAAGATTCTTGTAGGGGAGTTGTGGGAGAAGATATTTGAAGATAGATGAAATATATCTCTGCACACCCCATGAAACAAACAAAAGCAAAATAAATCAAAACAACACCATTGGTAAAGTCTCTTCCTTGGGCCAAACATGTTCATTTATTTCAACTAATCCTTACATACCATAATAATTTCAGCATATTGTAAAAACATATTGTCAAATTCAGAGTGAAATTCAACAAAGACTAAACTGAGGCCAATATTCAGGAATGAACAATTATATATATAAAGCTGTTTATAGGTTGTCTTTTCTGTTAAAGGAAGAACTTGTTGGTAACTGGGACTTTCACCTTTTTTATATCCTTATGACTTAATACAGTACATGTACTGTAGATATTAAATAAATGTTCATTGATTGACTAAAATGATAGATTAAACTAAGTAAAGCAGAAATATATCTGAAATTATGATAGATTACAACCTGAGTACACATCAAAAGGACAGTGCAATGACTGCTTAAAATGAATGGGTATTGCAGTGCTATGATAGGGTTAAATTAGGTAATCTCTAAGGTTTCCTCAAGTACTAACATTCTATGACTCACTAGTAACAGGAGACTACGGTAGGAGTTCTAATGTTACTCTTGAGAGTGTAGAGTCCTTATTAATGCATTTCATCTAGTTATTTTTTCCCAAATATGAGATGAAGAAATTTGAAATGATCCAAAGAAAAGCAATAAAATGATTAAATTATAGGAAAATAGATCATGTTAAGAAAATTTAATGAAGTTGGGATTTTTAGCTCTGGACATGGAAAGAGAGGAAAAATGACTTAGAAAGTATCTGTTAGATTTTCCTGAGGGCTCAAGCTAAGACAGCTTTTTCCCCTCTCTAAGGATCATTTTTGCCTATATATTTTCTGGTATTTCCTTCTTCCCTTCATCAAATCATGTGACCTAAGATCTCCTGGCATCTTATATATCTAGTTTGGGATCTATCTTGAGAATAGGAAATTTGTCTAGACTGCCATGGCACTGGGATTTATGTAGCTTTGTTTCCCATTGTCTTTCTTTTATTTTCTCTCTTCTCTTTATCCCATTCCTTTTTAACCCTGTTTTTTTTCCCCCTTACCTGCAGTGTCTCTAATCATTTTACCATTATCAGTATTCATCAGTGAATATGAAACAAACACTCCTCTGATTCCAGATGTGCTTTGGTCACCTTAGATTTACAAGTTTGTCTCAGAATGAAAAAAGTTGTTTCGCACTATTCTAAAGTAGGAAAGACTATAAAGAATAGGAAATGTGTGGTAAAGCAAATCTTTGATCTTTGTTCCCTTCTCATTCCTCCTAAACTTTCCAATTTAAGATTCTCATAGATTGTCCTTTTACTTAATTTTAGATTACATCCATAATTTGTTGAGTTTCCTCTCCCTAAGATTATCTCAATTAATAAACATAATCAAATAATGTTTTATATTAGATGTTCTCACATTTTTATTTTGTTTGCCTTTCTACATGTGTCCAGAAGGTCATACTTCCTTGCCCTTCTGTATTCCTATATCTACCATCATTAGTTCAGTCCCAGATGTTTTTCACAAAAATCTAGGCCTTCTCACTCACCTTCTCCATAATCCTTACATCAGATCTGTTTGTTTTCTAAAAACTACATCCAGTAGAACCTTTGAACTTTATTTATTTATGTGGACTGAATTCATTCAGCAGCCATTTGAGGTTTGCAAGCTCTCAAGGACATGAATTGTTCTTATTCACTTCAACTATAGGGAGACTTGATTCAGAACTATACATGATAAATTATAAGCATGTGAACAGCCTTGTCTGGACTAAACAGCATGACTTGTTTCAGTGAGAATATAAAATATTTCATTGCTCTCAGAAGGAGGTTTCTGAAAAGAAGCAATAAATACATCTAGCATAGAACATCATATATATTTACTTTGCCTTAGCTGTTGCTAAAAATCACCTCTGATGATTGACTAGATATATCAAGAGACATTCAAAATTTTAAGAGCTCTTACTTATCCTTTTGTTTATATCCTTTCTTCCACTTGGCTTGATTTTTATACTGATTATTAGATTTTCAAACATTATCTGTCTCTTTTTTTAAAAAATCACTGATCTCATCAGCTCAAATTCCCCTATTTTAAGTTTTCTGTTGTCTGACAGATCATAAGACTTTTAGGATGTCCATTGATGTTCCTAGAATATAGAACTTTAGAGAGCAGTAGAGAATAATGAAAAGAGCCGAAATCTTGGAGTCTGAAGAGATGTGAGTTTGAATCTTGCCTCTGTGACTATAAATATTAATTACTTTGCTGAGCCTTAGGGTCCTCATTTATAAAATGGCAAAGGAAGGAAATAAGCATTTATTAAGCACCCATTATGTTCTAGTCACTATGCCAAACACTTTATATTATATTTTTTGAAAATATGTAGCACTACCTTTACAGAATTATAGTTACAAATAGATGATACATAGATATATAAATATACCCATATATTTATATATATGTTTGTGTGGATGGATAAATAAGATAGAGTTTTTGCAAGACTAAGTACAAAAGGAAATGTCAACTACTATTTTTACCGTTACTTTCTATGTGGGTCTCCTTGCCCCATCTTAGGTAGTTTTCTATACCCTATAGTTCTATTTGTTTTCTTTCTTCCAACTAATTTTTGAACTTTTGGCCACATTGTTCTGAAATAAACTGTTATTCACTCATAAGATTATAATTTTCCTCCTTCAGTGATATATTTTTTATTGACCATGAGGGTGTGCTATAGTTAAATTCTCTAGTTGCAATCTTCTCATCTCTTCAGGTGTTAGAAGAACTTTCTAATAAGAATGTTAATAGAAACTCTGTACAAGAAGGTATAGATTTTTAAATCATGGGGAGGTGAGAGGTACAACTAACTATTCCTTTATCTTCCTACTGGGTTTTGAGTATACATTGCTGTATATCATTCATTTGCTTTTTCTCTAACAATGAATATACACTAACTCTTATGAGACTCTTAACTCAAGGAAAATATGTAGCATATCATGTGTGTTTGAATTGTGTGTGTGTGTATGTAAAGTTCTATGATAAAATAAAAACTCCTCGAGATTAGGAACTATTTCTTTTTATTCCCAGTGCCTAGCATAATGACCATCACATAATAAATATAGAAAAAATACATGTGGGTTTATTTCTATACTCCATATAGCTATTTTGTAATTTCAAGATAAACAACATAAATATGAATTTATATAGTTGGTGCATCTCTGATAGCATTTGAAGGCATTAGGTATTCCAACCACTGAAAGTATGATTGTGCCAACAGGCATAAAACACAAAACACATTTGGACTCTTTTATTCATTTAGGGGCATCACATTTAAGAAAGGATGTTTTTAATGGGGTTCTAGTGGCAGTCAGAGTTGTGGCAATTCCCTTTTGGTTGGCGCAGATTCTTCGTGAAAGAATCCATGAACCTGAAGTATTTTAGGTGGCAAAAGGGAAGTTTTTGTTGGATGAGAAGCCAGCTTTGCTAGAAAGACTAATTTCTTCAGTGGCAAAGTCCTGGCAGAGAAATAACAAAAGGTTTTTTGCTAAGAAGAGAATGTTTTCACAGCAGGCAGGATCCTGGCAGCTATGCCAATGAGGCAAAGCATGCTACTTTGGACATTCTGCAAAGAAGTTTGTTTAGAAATATCCTTTATAGAAAATCTGGGGCTCAGGTTTCAGGTTGAAAAGAAAGCCAGAGTCCCTAAGCCTAGATCTCCAATTGAATGGAAATCACTTTTTGAAGGCTTCTGGAATTTGGAATTTATTGAAAAAGGGTTTGCATCAGGGTGATTTGCCTTAGAAAAGTCCAGCTAGGAGGATATGCTATCATAGACTCTCTGGAGTCTGGAGGGGTCAGGAATCAAGGGGGACAGAATTTCAGAGTGTTAATTTTACAGATCAAAAGGGAACACGTCATTTTTAAACTAAAGAGAATCCAAAGGAGGACAGATGGGAAGATGAAGGACCTCAAGGCTGGTCCTACAGAATTGTTTGAAAGAATTGGAGATATTTAGATTGAAGAAGAGAAGATTCAGGATAGAATATTCAGAAAGAATTATGATAGCAATTGTAAAATGTTTAAGAGACTGTGCTATAGAATGTGGACTAGATGGATTTTTTTTTTGGCTTGTCCCCAAAGGGCAGCACTATAATAATGGTTGGAAGTGGCCAACACACCAGTGTAAGCAAAATATTAGGGGTAGGGAAGGTAACAACTTTTATTTAGAGATGTCCAAAAATAGAATGGGATGCTTTAACATATAGTGAGTTCCTTCTCAGCAAAGATTTTCAAGCCAAATCAAGCTGATTGACTATGTGTTTGGTAGTTTTGTAATGCAAATCCTTTTTTTTTTTTTTTTTTTTTTTTTTTTAAGTAGGGACAGGCCACTGAGGTTCCTTCTATCTCTGAAATCCTTTGTTTTTGTTTTGTTTTTTTTTTTGTTTTTTTGTATTCTAATTATGTATTTGATTACAACCAGAGAAACTATTTTGTACAATATAAGACAAGACATTATTAATTATCTGTGTAAAATTTCTTGAATATTAAATAAATGAAAGAATGTTGCAGATATCCTTCAGACAGAGGTAAATGACTTTCAAGTAAATGGTGAATGACTACCTGAAAAGTTCTCTTCTTCCTACTGATCCTGCAACTACCCTAATCTTAATCACCCTTCTTATCTTAATAATATTGGAAAAACTTTCTAATTGATTTCCCTTAATTTTGTCTATCCTTCTCCAAAACATGGCTAGAGGAAACTTCTACCTAATTGATGTTTTCAAAGCACAAGTCTGATCATGTCATGACTTTTCATTATCTTTAGCTTAAAAAAAACAAAAACAAAAAAGCCCCCCATTCTTTGGCATGCAAAGTCCTTTACAGTAAGGCTTCAGTTTATCTTTATACTCACATCTTTCCTGCATCAAGCTTGCCAAACTCCAGAAAAGCTGATTCAGATGCTATTGCCAATATACATCATTCCATCTCCTACAATCTTGCCTTTTCCAAGGCTTTCCTACACATCTAAAACACTCTCCTTCCTCATTTTTGCTATTTGAATACTATAGCTCTTTCCAAGGCAAAGTTCAAATTTTTCCTTCTTCAGGAAACATTTCCCTTTATTTATTAGTGCCCCTTCCCCACCAATCACTGTGTGCATGTATGTTTAAAACAACAGTAGTGATAGTTAGCATTTATGTAACACTCTTGAGTTTCACAAAATACTGTATACATATTATCTCTTGCAAGGTAAGTGTTATTATTATACCTGACCCCGTTTATCTTAATAGATGAGAAAACAAGTTTAAGTGACTTACATAGGGTCACACAATTAATTAGTGATTGAGGCAAGATTTTAATTCAACCCTTTCTAATTCTAAATGCAGTACTGTATCCCCCATATTACTGTATCAGCCGCACAATTTAGCTACCTCTAGCCTGTATTTACTTACCTGTGGACATTTTCATTCTAGCAGAATGTAAGCTTTTTGATAAGAGGCACTTTCTCACCTTGCATTTATATATCCAGAGCCTAGCACCATCCCTGGCACAGAATAGGGACTTAATAAATACTTGTTGCCTAATTGGTCTAGTTGGTCTAGATGGCTTCTGAAATCCCTTCAGCTATGTGATTATATGACTTTAATTTTCTCCCACATTCTGAGATTCTATGTTTTCTATAATTAATGTAGTAGTATTACATCCTATGGTCATGATGAAATAAGGGAAAGATTTATTATGTTGTTGCTCTGCTGTATGCTAAATGAGACTGATTGTCTGGTAGAAGAGAGTTTGGCATTTCACAGAGATAGATGCTTGGGTTGTTTTTTTTGGTTTTTGTTTTCTCTGTGGGTAATATTATCTTAGCTCATAGGGAGTTTACTGGCAGATCCTTTCCTTGGCACCTTTGTTTTCTATCTTGACTAGGAGTAAAATATGTAAGTCACTGCTGGAAATAAACATATATGACCTTGCATTATAATTTAACAATGTCTCCTCAGATTACTTTGTCATTCTGTTTTTCTTATTTCAAGGTAGCTTTCTTTATCTGTAGAGAAGCAAATTAGGGATGCCACTGTCCATTATAACAACTATGAATCTACTGAGTTCGGTGTTGAGCACATAGTAGGCACTACAGACATTTCTGACTCTCTCAATTGATTACAACTAGTATTAATGGTATAAATGGTATTTTTGCTCTATGTCAATAATACAGTAATCATTTGGTCAATAAACTCTGTGGTTAATAATTATGGAAAACAATAATTCTGTGTATCTCAAGGATTAGAAACAAAAACAGCAGTTACACAAACGCATCAGATTTGTTCTTGAAGTTTCTTTTCAGTTTCTATTTTCTCCTTACCATTTTTGAGACTAGGAATCTTAAATCTTTATTTTCATCAGTTATATTGAAATGCACTGAATGGAATATGTGGCAGCTGTGTATTCTCATTAAGACTTGAAAAATACACTCATTGACATCTTCTTGGTCTTTAGAGAAGAAAATCTATTGTCCACAATACTTTCCACTATACCTAATCTTTTCAATCATTATGCATGTAATAATCTGCTCTAATTTTTTTTTGCAGAAAACAACAATGGCATACTGTATTCCACAGGTGCAAAAATAAAATAATTTGCTCCATCATTTAGTTTGCTTAATTTAGCAGCTTCTTATGTTAATTATGTCTATTGTTCATAGATTTGGTATTGAGGGCCCAACAAAGATGATATTTTGAAACTACAATGGAATGTTATTGGGTTGGTCTTATACTGAAGCCTTCTTAAATCCATTCTCAATCATGAGAATTTAGATATCTTTTGTGGCTTAGTACAGTAGAAAACATCATTTGATCAAATATGTAATGTGTGTGAATATGAGTGTGAATGTGTATATATACTTGTGCACTATGCTATGTGTGATTAAATAGATAGTATGATTCTTCCCTTGAAGACACAGTGTATTTTATTAATTTAAATATTCAGGCTCACCAGCAATGACAATGCATCATAAAGATAAGAAGTATCTATTTAGCTAATATAGCACTGACCCTTCCATTTTTCCTGCCACCAACAGAGCAAGTGGAAAGAGTAACATGAGAATAGTCTTACATTAGTTTTGTGGCTATGTGATGCACTTATTTATTATTCATATTGTAGCTTCCTGTGTATTTGCATGGACCTAAATTACTGTGAGCTTCATGATGTTAAGGACCATGTCTCCGCCAATGTCTAGTATAGTGTTTTTTTTTTTTTTATCAATTTGAATTAAATGCATGCAATTGAAAAATACTTTCCTTTCTAAAACATCAGTGCTTCAGGAATGAGTCTTGACAGCATTTGGATAACCTCTTAGATCCAATCTACATATGAATGTCAAAAGCTGAACCTTTTAAAAGATGAATGTTTTCCCTTGAAAGTAGGCATCCCAGACTAAGGAAAGAAGCACTCTCTGGACATTTTGGTTTATTAGACTTGAGCAATTGGCTTTCTGGCAGTCTGATGATCTTTCCATCTGGTGTTCATCTAAAAAAATCTAGGTTCTTTTTAACTTTTTGATATTCTTCTATGGAAATATGTAAAACACTTCAGATAAAAAAGGAATTTAGATATTGTACTTAGGTTCAGAATAAAGTTTTCAATCCTAGTTTTTGAAGTGTTTCCCAAACTATTCATCTGTATCATCTAGAGAGAAGGTTCTGTGGCATTTAGGGGAAAAATAAATGTCTTAATTACCTGAGGGATAAAGGTCAGTCAGGCAACAAGCATTTATTAAATACTTGTTATGTGTTAAATTCTAGGGACATAAAGAAAAATGAAACAAAATAATCTCTGAACTCAAGGAGTTCACAATCCAATGGAAGATATAACATGAAAATAACTATGCATCAAGATATATACAAGAAAAATTAGGGATTATCTCAGAGGAAAGGTATTAAGATTAAAGAGGACTGGTAAAGACAGAACACGTGACAACTGAGACTTGAAAGATCACAGCAAATCTGGGAGACAGAGCTGAGGAGAGAAATTCCAGGAATAGGAAACTACCACTGAAAATATTGGAACTCAGGAAATGGAATATCTAGTTTGAGAAATACCAAGAAGATAAGGATCACTGTATCCCAAAATATGTAAAGAACACTAGGCATAAGAAGACTGGAAAAGTCAGGAAGAGTCAAGTTAGGAAGGTTTTAAAAGCCAAACAGAGGATCTTATATTTTATCTAGAGGTAATAGGAAGTAATTGGAGTTCATCACATATTGAAAAGGGGGGGTGACATGGTCAGATGCATGCTTTAGGAAGATCACTTTGACAGCTGAGAAGAGTTTGAACTGGAGGGGGGAGTCCAATTGTAAGATTATTGCAATAGTCCAGGTGATGGGGTGTCTTTATCAGAGTGCTGGCAGTATCCCATGTTAATTATTTTTATTCATTTCTAGATAGTAATGGTCACTTGCCATGACATAATTTGAACCAATAATGTGGCTTAAACAATCTGCTTATATTCACTTTCTATATGATGATATATTAGGGTTAATCATTTTTTTTTACAGAACTAGACAAGCTCACCAAATTTCAATAGCTTGAACTTTGTGCTGATTGCCACTTAATGATGCTTCTTGAAACTACTTTCCATTGATTAGGAATTAACAGCAATGCAATCAGAAAAAAAGCCTCAGGTGTCTAGAGTGACATTTTCATCAGTGGCCTTTAATATGTTTAGAGAAATAAGCTCCTAATAGAATGCTTGGCATGTAATGATTTTAAGTCTCTCACACTTGAAAAGTCAGGCTTAACACATCACTGTGAAGATAGTTTTCTTAACTGTATATAACAGATAACCTACCATTATGCTATTGATGAATTCAAAATCCAATATATTGGGATTTTACACCCTTCCATAATGAAGAAAAGGAATGGATCAAAAGCATCAATAAGAGAACACTTTCCTCTTCCTAACTTCTATATTACTAACTAGAATATCACACTACCATACTCTTAGTCACCCACGCTCATAATCTAGATGTCATTCTGCACTCCTCATTCTCCCTACTTCCATTTCCAACCATTTGTCAAGTCCTGTCATTTCTACTTTTTTAATATCATTGAACCTATGAGATATATTAGTAGGTTGGGGGTAATTATTGGAATTTCAATATGCAACAAAGTAGCTTGCAATTAAAAAATATGCTTTAGGAGATGGAGAAAGTCCCCAGATCTTTACTCAGAGACCATTTACTTTCACTTTAAAGGAAAATTTGATGTTTCTGGTTATTTTCCTACCCAAGAGCAGATTAGAAGCAGCAATCTGGGTTTCAGTTCCTGGACTGAGGTTCAGGATAAGAATGTTAGAAAGATGAAAACATGGAAAAACTAATGACAGGTTAAAAATAGAGAAAAAAGCAGAAACTTAGAAAAAGAAATAACTAAAAGTATTTTATTCTGTGGGGGTATAAGATGTAAGAAGATTGGAAAAAATGGGGAATAATATCTAGGTTATCAAGTGCTTTGAATATCACACAGAGGATTTTATATTTTATCTTGGAGTTGATAGGGAGCTATTGAGTAGGAGAGTGACATACTCAGACCTGCATTTTAGGAAGTGCTAACAGCTTAGTGGAAGATAGAATGTTGTGGGGAAAATCTGGGTATGAAGTTATAATGGCCTATAGTGGAAAGGTGAAAATAGAAGAGGAGAAAAGAGGATATATGCAAGAGATGCTTTGAATACCAAATCATGGACCTTGACAACAAATTGCATATGAGAATTAAGAGAGAATGAAGAATCAAGGATGCTATCTAATTTCATGCCTTGATGACTAGGAAAACTAGAAGAATTACTTTAACCATAATAGGGAAGTTTGGAATGGGGAAAAATTTTGGGGAAAAGATAAAGAGTTCAGTTTTGAACATGTTTATAGAATATCCTGTTTAATATGTCCAATAAACAGGTCAATAAAAGATTAGGGTTGAGGAATTTAAAATTAGCAGCATAGAGATAATCATTGAATTCATGTGAATAGATGTGATCAAAAAGCAAGATGAAACAAGTGAAATAGTATGGTGGGACAAGTATAGAGGGACAAAATCCCAGACTAGAGCCCTGTAAGACACTCATGTTTAGGAAATATGACCTGGAAAACATTCAGCAAATGAGACTGAGAATATGTAGTCAAAGAGGTAGGAAAAGGGACAGGAGAGATCAATGTCGTGAAAACCTAGAGAGAAGAGAATTTTAAGGAAAAGAGAGTAATTTGTAATATCAAAAGTTGTAAATGTCAAAGATGACCTCACTAATGAAATTCTGAAGACCCATATGTGAGGAAGAAAAATAATAGTTGCTTAAAGGGATAGCATATCTTCACAGAAAAATTGTTATGTAACAGAAAATTTTTAAGAGATATATAGAAGATATAATGAGGTAAAAGAGTGTACATACAAAAGAGTACTTCTAACAATAGTGTTGGAAGCACTGAAACCCAGAGTGAGCTGAAATTGTCAATGCACACCCCAAAAGGGCAATTTTAGCTGTGTTGGCTGCAAGAAAAGCATCAAAGAATGGATAGATAATACCTTTCGTTGCTTGGTCAGGATTGAACAATGAATGATAAATGATCCTAAGAAGAATAAGCCAGATAACACTTGTATTTCCATTTTTTCTTCCAAGGATAAAGATTTTCAGAAGGAAAAGGGTAGGAAAAAGTGGTTAGCAAAATTAAAAATTAAGATAATTATATATATATGTTTACAAAATATGTAGTTTCACTCAATGACTTCGTCATAAGCTTAGATGAACTATGCACTAGAGCATAGAGAAAAGTGGCAGGTTAATCTGTTGTCAATGATCTTTTAAAACTAGAAAATGAAAGAGGTGCGACAAGATTAGAAAAAGACAAATATTTTCTCAATTTCCAAAATTAAACAGAAGAGACTGAAATCAGCAAACTATAAACTGGTGAATTTGACTTATATTTCTGTCAAAAGTCTAGAATGCATTAAAGAGATAATCTCTGAGAATTTGGGAAGGAAAGCTGGGATTTCTAAAGACACATATATTGATGTGTGGCCACATCAAGAGTGCTGGGTGCAGTTCTAAGTATTATATTATAGTAAATCCACATATATGTTGGAACAAATTCAGGAAATGGTAAGAAGATTAAAATGGCAAAGGGGTCTATAAAATCATGCCATTAGTTGGAGAAAGTGGGGATTTTTAATCTGGAGAAGAGAATACTTATATAGCACATAGTGATATTCATAGATTTCTATGGAGAGACAAATAGGACTTTAAAACATTAAAAGGCAAAAGTTAAAAAATCATGGAAGTTTTAATTGCTTTTCTGGGCAAGCACAGAGTGACCCAGTCTTGGATTATTTATAAACCCCCACTACTAGATAACTGGCCCACAGCCTTTTTTTTTTTTAAATACCTCTCCCATGGGGAGCCAATCTCAGTCCTATCTAGGTGGAGATGAATCATCCAGAGACAAAATTCACTTGATGACTTCACTGTGTTAGTTAAATCTCCTTTCCTAGAGTTTACAAAAGGCTTTTTCCTATGTAATTTCATTACAACTAGACACTGAAATGCCTCTACATGATTGACTATATCTTCCAATTCTGTATTTTCCCATAGTGCTAATGTATACTGAGATTTAGTTTAAAAACAAAAGGCAAAAATCAAAAACCTTGGAGAAATCCCTTCCCTTCTTTTTCCTTCCTTCACAACTTCATATATAATATATTTGGTAAGATTGGAGCCTATTAGGGGAAACCTAGTGAATATGACCCTCTTGACAGTCAACTTTTTTATATGGAGAATAATGTGTACTATTAGATCTAATTGTAATTGGTACATTTTCAAGAAATCAAAAATATTACTGTAAGTAGAGACATAATTGAATATAAAATAACAGAGATATTTCTGATAGGAACAAGTTATCTTAAAATTGGCATTTGAAAAACAAAGAAAACAAAATTATAGCATGCAATTAAATAGGATTCTAAAATCATTAAAACTGGTCATCTTATTAAAGGGCAGTCGAAGCTCATTAGTGAACACAAATTTTGGTGAACCAGCAAGAACAGTGTTCAGACTCCATTTACTTATTGCTAATTAGTTCCCTGGCTTTCCTCCCAATACTGGGTCTGATAATTCCAGGTTTCTATTTGTCTGTTTAAACAATCCTTTTCATTTTGGTGCTAGTGACTCAAAAGGAAAGTTTTCCTGGTTTTCAAGGTAAAATTCACTCAGCTGATAGGCCCATGTAGATGGATGCTATCAGAAATGATCTCTTTATTGTAATTATAAAAACTTTTGTTAGGTTAGAGGAAGTTATCTTTTTTTTTTTTTTTTTTTTTTTTTTTTGGAGATACCAAAATTTCAGTGAGACACTTATTTTTTTCTCCTTTGTATTCTGTCAAGTCTGACTTTTGACACAGGGAATCTTGTTATGAGATATTTAGATATTTCAAAACAATTACAATTTTTTTTTGTTCTCAGTGGGTCTTGGCTTACAAAGTTAGAGAGTCATCTGGAGAACTATTGCCAGAAATGCAATTTCCTCATTGATCTTTCACTCTTTTGTAATATTTCTATTGGGTTACTAATCTCCATTCTACTTTCACATTTGAAGAAAGAATCGAAGATGGAATGTTTCTTTTCAGAGAAAAATATTTTGGAAAAATTGGAAAAGTGAAGAAATGGATCTAGATGAGCTATTAACACTGACACTTATTTCTTTGTGATAGCAACATTTGTAGGAAAAATGGGGAAAAATCAAATATCTGTATCCTTTTGGCATTACCACATGATCCAGCATGGTAGAAATTCCTAGATTTGAAGATCCATTAATATTGCCTTTAAGAAGTCAATTTCACTTCCATACTAGAATGTGCTGTTGGGGTAGGAATTTGTAAATGAAAAAAAAAATAAGAAATTTCTTTCAAAACATCAAGTAGGTGATTATGGAAAGAATAACCAATCATAAATAGTATGATTTAAAAAGAAAAACTGGCTGCCTTTCTGAACTAACTGATCATTGAGTTGTTAGATGTATATATAATTTTTTTTTTCCTGTGAAGAGCCTAAGGAACTTTTCATTAATGACTTTTTCCTAACTATTACATATTACTACATATTATTATTTCAAAGCAAAGATAAAAGAAGGGAAAAGAATTTGGCAATCAGTGAACTAAAAAGAGAAATAAATAGGGGCAAATTATACAAGAGAGGGGCAAGTATTACTAAATGTGGATAGCAATAAGCTAATGGAAAGAGCTCAGCTCAAGTGCTATACTTACAAAATTAAATTATAAAGCAAATTCTCAGCAGATCTCAGTTGGTGCAGGCAATCACTGCAAGAAAAAAAGAAGGCCAATATTGAGAATTCTTCACTATGCTTTTTTTCCCCCAGTTGAGTTCTGCCCAACTCTGTGTTTTCTAGAAGCCAAGGAATGAGATCACCAATGCTGGCAGGTGTTATCTTGCACTAAGAGATATACTATTTGAATTTTATCTGAGTATAGAAAAGAAAAAGTCTTGTAAATATATAGCTGGTATTTTCATAATTTAAAAAGTCTAAGCAAGTTATATCCTAAGTAGTTACATCCTCCTTTTTAATTGTCATTATTTAAGGATAGTAGTACAAAAATCACATAGAAAAGTTATCTTAAATTGAGTGGAAAATTAGAGAAAAGAACATTACTAATGCTTACATGTGTAGTATTCTTTTATAGAGATATGCACACATATACACATACATAGTATCCTTAGACATTCTTATATCTTTCACAAAATGTATATATATTTTATATATGAAGCTATGTATCTCTGTGTATGTGCCAGGCACTGTTAGACAGAAAGGGTATGAATGGTTCCTGCTCTAAGGAATTTACATTTTATTAGAAGGATACAATGTGTATATAGCAGAGCAATTACAAAACACAAACAGAATAAGTGCCAAGTCATTACACAGGAGAAAACTAAGAATTGGGAGAATTTAGAAAATACATCTTTTCTATTTTGTTACATTTTTGAGTTCTAAGTTCTCCCTCTCTCTCCCTCCCAACTCTGACCTAAGGAAGGTCAACATTTGATAGAGCTACATATGTGAAACCATAAATCAAATACTTCCATATATCCAATTCTTTTTCTGGAAGTGGATAGCATCTTCCTTCAGAGGTCCTTTGCAGTTGATTTGAATATTCACATTGCTCAGAATAATTTAGTCATTCAGTTACTCTTTAAATAATATTGTTGTTACTATATACAATATTCTCTTCTCTCTGTTCATTTCATTTTTCAGTATTTCATGTCTTCATATTTTTCAAAAATCAACCTGCCTATTATTTCTTATAGCACAGTAGCATTCCACCATAATCATATACCACAACTTATTTAGGCATTCCTTCATTGATGAACATGACCTCAATTTGCACTTCTTTGCCATCACAAAGAGAATAGCTATAAATAATTTAGAACATATAGGTTCTTTTCCTTTTTTTCCTGATCACCTTGTGGAACAGAGATAATAGTGGTACTGTGGAAATATATCTTAAAGTAAATGGTACTTGAGGTAGCCATCAAAGAAAGTTCAGATGCTAGGCTATAGAAATGAAAAGGAAGAACATTCTAGGTTTGAGGGATATAACCTATGCAAACAAAAAGGAATATCTTATTCCTCTATTCAGAGGCAAAGGACCTCTGAAGGAAGATGCTATCCACTTCCAGAAAAAGAATTGGATATATGGAAGTATTTGATTTATGGTTTCACATATGTAGCTCTATCAAATGTTGACCTTCCTTAGGTCAGAGTTGGGAGGGAGAGAGAGGGAGAACTTAGAACTCAAAAATGTAACAAAATAGAAAAGATATATTTTCTAAATTCTCCCAATTCTTAGTTTTCTCCTGTGTAATGACTTGGCACTTATTCTGTTTGTGTTTTGTAATTGCTCTGCTATATACACATAATAAGCCCACTCTTTAAAATGGATGGAATGTTAGAAAAAGAAATATATATATATATATGAATATATATATATCTATATAAACATACACAGACATTATCCATTAACATGTATAAATATATATGCATCAGTTTAGACACTCCACCAAATTGATTGACTATTAGAAAAAGTAATATTATTTATACAGGTACAATATTATATACACAGCTGTGCTTTTACTATTTAATTAGGTATATTAATATTATTATTTTTATTACAGTTATTTATTAATTTAAATTTAATATACTTAAAAGATATTTAAATATTGCAAAGGCAAAAACAATCACTCATCTTATTACTATGTTGTGTGTTGTTTATTCTTTTTTTTCAGGAAACTTTGTTTTCAGACCTAAACAAAGCTATTGTTTGTGTGGCATCAATAGCATTGTAACCAAACTGTCAATATTTATTCTAGGAGTTTCTTTTTATAGCTGTTACATTCCATTTTGGAAATGCATTTTAGATAATCTGGGAATGCACATCAAATCAACCAATTGAAAGATCTAGAAAATCAGGATTTTCTTAAAAATTAAAAGTATGTAATGATTATTTACTGGGAAGAGACTTTGTTTAACCTGAATATAAATTAAAAAGCCTGTAAATATTGGAAGATAATAGGATGCCCTCTGCAATAAAAATTTTCTTTCCCCTAGGCCAAGAATAAAGTCTTACATAGGAAATAGAAAAGAGTTAAAAAAAAAATTTCTAAGTCCTATTTTCTTGTACAGATCAAGATATTTCCATTCATTTCTTATCATTATGATGGCACTTTGAACAACTATTTTGAAAGCATCTCCACTCATTCACAGAGGAGATAAGAATAAATTTATCTCCTCTTCCAATATAATTAAAGACTGGACTACAAGAATACAGTCAGGCTCCAACCATTAAAACTACTACCATCAACTAGTGATCATTTAAAAATACTATCCATCTAAATTTTTATTCATTGTATTGTTAATTATTTTCTTTCATTCATAGACTGGTAGGGCAGTAATATCCAATAAGCATTTATTAGATGTCTTCTATGTAATAGGTATTGGAAACAAAAGACAAACAAGTTCATGTCCTGGAGTAGCTTACATTCTGTTAGGAAAAAAAAAAAACAGCATGTATGCCCAAAGCTAAATATATATATATATATGTATGTATATGGTAAATATTAAGTAATTTGTGAAGATTAAATTAACAATTAACAATTGAATATGGGAGTAGAATAGAGAAAGAGGAGAAATCAAGAATAACTCCGATGGATGGTGGTGCCTTCAAAGCTGCTAAAGGAAAGTAAGGAAAATGGATAGCTTTGTTGAATTTGAGATGCTTATAGTTAAACCAGATAGAGATATTGAACAGAAAGTTGAGGCAAGACTGCAGCTCCAGATAAGAACTGGATATTTATAGGAATCATCTGCATAGAATAGGAAGGAAACAAACATTTATTTAATATCTACAGTATACTGGGAACTATAATAAGTGCTTTCCAAATATCATCTCATTTTATTCTCATAACAGCCCTGGGAGGTAGGTATGATTATTATTCTCATTTTATAGTTGAGGAAACAGAAACTGAGAGGTTATTATTTGTCTAAGGTATCTGAGGCTAATTTTGAACTCAAGTTTTTCCTAACTCCAGATCCAGAGCTCTATTCACTGTGCAACCTGGCATGTGAATAACCACACTGATGATCAGATCAATCAATCAATCAGTTAATCGACAAAAATTTATTAAGCACTTATAACATATCAATATTACAGTAGGTCCTGGGGATAAACAAAAACAAAATGAAAACATCCTGCTCACAATAAACTTTTATTTTGTTAGGAAAATTGATGTGTGTGTACACACACACACACACACACACACACACACACACACACACACACACATATATATATATTCTGGAGCATAAGGCATTAGCAACTGTAGGAATTAGGAAAGATTTCATATAGAAAATAGTACAAAGGAGGCTGAGAAGAAAATATATAAACAAGTAGGAGGAAAAATAGAGAATAGAAGAATGCTTTAGGAAATTTTAGGAAGGGAGAGCAGGAGGGGACAACCAGCATTCTCAGAAGCTGCAAGAATTTAGAGGACTGAGAAAAGGCCATTGGGTGATTGTTAGTAACCTTGACAGGAACAGTTTCAATTGAGTTGTTAGGCTGGAAACTGAATTGGGAAACAAGTGGTTAGTGAAGAAGTAGAAATAATGAGTATATGCATTTTTTTTTATCCCTAAGAATTTAGGAGCAAAAGGCAGAAAATTCCAGGTATGTACTAGAGACAGCTTCAACCAGCTTATGACCATTTATTAAATTTTCATTGTGAGCATTTACTCTCTAAAAATTGGTAAATGCTACAAATCAGCATCTAATTTATCGTTTTGTTGATTGTCTAGAAGTAACAAAGTGATTAAGAAAATGTTAATAATAAAAATTGAATTTTAAAAAATGTATCATGTGTACATATTTTACAGAAAGCCAATTTTTTGGCCACATTTCCTAGCATATCTCTGCTTTGATGCAAAACCTGGCCCTTTTTATTTTGTGACTCTAGGTAACTCAATTAACTTTTTTAGGTTTCGGTTTTCTTAATTAGGAAGAGGGCATTGGATTGGATTACCTTATAGTTCTCTTCCCTCTCTAAATCTATGATACTATGATAAGAAATAACTTCCTTTTTTAAAAAAAAACTATTTCCATTGGGGAAAAAACAAGACTATAAGATTTAAAGCTAAAAGGGGCAGAAGAAACCATTTAGCTCAAGACCTTCATTTTACAGAAAATAAGGCCCATTCTGAAACTAAGAATGTAAAATAATAGGACTGGTATTTGAAAGCTAAAAAGTAGGAAGGTAATGTTAATCAAACATGGAATCTTTTAAACTTAAAACTCACATATCTTGAGTCCAAAACTATAGATTATTCTTGAGTGACAAAATAATTTTATTTATAAATGAAAGAAAATTCTTATTTCAAGAAAACATGTTGATATTTTTATTCAGTTTTGTTATGTTACAGACAAACAGTTGGAGGGTAATTTTCATATTTCATTTTATTGTTGGGCATTTTACAAATAAATTCTTATTTTCTAAATGGGGATACTGTACTTTTTAAAATTTTGTTTTGCAAATTTTAAAAGAGGAAAATCATTTAGGAGAAAAATAAAGAAATCTAATAACATAGTTGATTAAATTTTTGCTTAGAAAAAAAGAAATAACAGTACAAATAAAAGAATGAAATTAAGTTATTAACTAAGGAAATATCCAGCTAAGTTTTTCAGTGATATTAGTCTGATGAGCCAGTAATTGAAAGTTTGGTTTGAATGAAAGAGTGGAGGAAATAACTTATACAAGAGATGTGTGTTTACAGAGTGTAACTTATTTATTAGAAGCCTACACAGGATTAGATATCAATCAGCAGTCTCTTATACTAGTGGATGCAATCATTACAAGTCCTGGATTAACAGTCAAAGAGCTAGTGTCACCTTCGACCCCTGATTCTTGATGACTGGGGACCAGGCAGGACCCATTTGTAAACAACAAGTGATGAATGACAGGATTGGGACTACTAACTCATGTGCTGAGTGACTGAAGGTCTTCTGGGAACGGAAACAATTTTATATCCTACAGGCTGACTGTCTGGGAAAATGCATTTATTGTTGTTTAGTTGTTTCAGTTGTGTCCCATTCTTCATGACCCATTTGGAGTTTTCTTGGCAAAGATACTGTAGTGATTTGTCATTTCCTTCCTCAGCTTATTTTACAGATAAGAAACTAAGGTATTAAGGTGAAGTGACTGGCGCAGGATCTCACAGCTAGTGAGTATTTGAGACAAGTTTGAACTCATGAAGATGAGTCTTTCTGACTTCAGAGTAGACTCTCCATCCACTGCACCACTTATCTACCTGAAATGTTAGCATTGCTTTACTAAAATTTCTAGGGAAATTTTTTACATGGCACATCCAAGAGAAGTAAATTGTGACATAAATGAGGTAATTCATTTTGTATTTGCAATAGAACTGTAGGAGTCAAGTTTGTAATAGACAGTAAGTTAAGAAAAAAAGCAAAATTCAACACTGTAGGTTATGATAGTAGAAACTGTTATTAGCATTACCTCATTAATACACCTGCTATCCTTTGAGAATTCTAATAGTTTACCTTATTTGCAATCTTATTTTAAGGATTAGCATTTAAAGGAATATTGACATACAATTTATGGAGATTAATTTTTTTGCTAGTTACATTTTTAGTTTCTTATCTTAAAACATTTCAGGTATAAAAAGCATAAACTGAGCACCATTTGTTATAGTTTGTTTCATTTTATAAATTAAATATGATAAACATTTTGTCTTTAAATATTTACTTGTTTTGTTTGTTCCTTAGTTTATTTTTAAGACTGGGTCTTCCTATCTCACTAAGGCTGAATGTCTCTAGTCTATTCATAGACATGATCCTACCACTAATCTGTAAGAGAACCTCTGTTTCCAACATCTGAGTGTTTGCACCTCCACAGGCAATCTGCTTCTCCCAAGGACTCAACCTATGAGTGCCAGATTTAGTGTGAACACCAAGCTGAATCCATTGCAGCTCAGAACTCCTAAACTCCAAATCTGTCAGATTCAGTCTCTGGTATATAGGAGTATAGGTATATTTGGCTGTGATAAACATTATCAGTAGAATATTTGCATTATCAAACTTTTTAAAAAATGTATGATTTGCTTATAGAATTATCAAAATATTTATTAGTTATTTTTTTAATTCCCTAATACCCCACTTCTTTTTTTGTGTTTTGTTTTTTTTTTTAGCTTTTTATTTACAAAATATATGCATGGGTAATTTTTCAGCATTGACCGTTGCAAAACCTTTTGTTCCAATTTTTCTCCTCCTTATCCCACCCCCACCTCCAGGTGGCAGGTAGACCAATACATGTTAAATATGATAAAGTATATGTTAAAAATAATATGTGTATACATGTCCATACAGTTATTTTGCTGCACAAAAAAGAATCGGACTTTGAAATAGTGTACAATCAACCTGTGAAGGAAATCAAAAATACAGGTGGACAAAAATAGAGGGATTGCTAATTCTATGTAGTGGTTCACACTCATTTCCATGAGCTCTTTCGCTGGGTGTAGCTGGTTCAATTCATTACTGTTCTATTGGAACTGATTCGTTTCATCTCATTGTTGAAGAGGGCCATGTCCATCAGAATTGATCATCATACAGTATTGTTGTTGCCGTGTACAATTATCTCCTGGTTCTGCTCATTTTACTCAGCTTCAGTTCATATAAGTCTCTCCAGGCCCTTCCGAAATCATCCTGTTGGCCATTTCTTACAGAACAGTATTATTGTTGGAATATTGTATGGAATATTTTCCATAACATTCATATACCACAGTTTATTCAGCCATTCTCCAATTGATGGGCATCCACTCAGTTTCCAGTTTCTAGCCACTACAAAGAGGCCTGCCACAAACATTCTTGCACATACAGCTCCCTTTCCCTTCTTTAAAATCTCTTTGGGATATAAGCTCAGTAGTAACACTGCTGGATCAAAGGGTATGCACAGTTTGATAACTTTTTGAGCATAGTTCCAAATCACTCTCCAGAATGGCTGAATGTATTCACAATTCCACCAACAATGTATTAGTGTCCCTGTTTTCCCACATCCCCTCCAACATTCTGCATTATCTTTCTCTGTCATTCTAGCCAATCTGACAGGTGTATAGTGGTATCTCATAATTGTCTTAATTTGCATTTCTCTGATTAATAATGAATTGGAGCATATTTTCATATGTCTATAAATAGTTTCAATTTCTTCGTCTGAGAATTGTCTGTTCATATCCTTTGACCATTTATCAATTGGAGAATGACTTGATTTCTTATAAATTAGAGTCGATTCTCTATATATTTTGGAAATGAGGCCTTAATCAGAACCTTTGACTGTAAAAATGCTTTCCCAGTTAATTGCTTCCTTTCTAATCTTGTCTGCATTAGTTTAGTTTGTATAAAAACTTTTCAATTTGATGTAATCAAAATTTTCTATTTTGTGATCAATAATGATCTCTAGTTCTTCTTTGATCATAAATTCCTTCCTCCTCTAGAGGTCTGAGAGGTAAACTATTCCATGTTCTTCTAATTTATTTATAATCTCATTCTTTATGCTTAGGTCATGGATCCATTTTGACCTTATCTTGGTGTACGGTGTTAAGTGTGGGTCAATGCCTAGTTTCTGCCATACTAATTTCCAATTTTCCCAGCAGTTTTTGTCAGTGAATTCTTATCCTAAAAGCTGGAGTCTTTGGGTTTGTCAAACACTCAATTATTAAAGTTATTGACTTTTGTTCTTTGAACCTAACCTATTTCACTGATCAACTAGTCTATTTCTTAACCAATACTAAATGGTTCTGGTAACCGCTGCTTTATAATATAATTTTAAATCTGGTATAGTTAGGCCATCTTCATTTGATTTTTTTTTCATTAGTTCCCTTGAAATTCTTGACCTTTTGTTTTTCCATATGAACTTTGTTATTTTTTCTAGGTCATGAAAATAGTTTTTTGGGAGTCTAATTGGTATAGGGCTAAATAAATAGATTAGGTAGTATTGTCATCTTTATTATATTTGCTCACTCTATCCAAGAGAATTTAATATTTTTCCAATTGGTTAAATCTGACTTTATTTGTGTGGAAAGTGTTTTGTAGTTTTGCTCATATAGTTCCTGATTTTCCCTTGGCAGATAGATTCCCAAATATTTTATACTATCAGTAGTTACTTTAAATGGAATTTCTCTTTGTTAACTCTAACTGTTAGATTTTGTTAGTGATATATAAGAATGCTGATGACTTATGTGGGTTTATTTTGTATCCTGCAACTTTGCTAAAGGTGTGGATTATTTCGAATAGCTTTTTAATAGAATCTCTGGGGTTCTCTAAGTATACCATCATATCATCAGCAAAGAGTGATAGCTTCCAGCTTCTGATAAATTCTTATGGCTGTAGAAGGAAAAAAAATATTGCATTTAGAAATACAATTGGGTGAATATTCAACAAATTAGAGTGTTCAAAGGAAGAATGGTGGTATTCATATGATCACTTCAATTTCAGAGTTCTAACAAGAAGGAATCATAATAAAGATGAAGATTCATTTAAAAACATTGAAATGTAATGAAAGGAAAAGTGTTGTTAAATCATTTTATGCTAATAAACAAGAGGAACTTAACCTTCATTTCTTTAAAGATTAGAATTAGACTATCCCTAATTATTATTTGTGCAGTATAAAAATATAGAAACTCATAAAGAAACCACACATTTTTAAAATACCTATGAAAAATGTTGTATATATGGCTAGATCTCCCAAGCCTCAATATTGCTTTGGAGATGCAATTATTAACAGGACAAGCTTCAAAAGTTTTTGAAGAAAAGATAGTTTCCATGTTCCTGCATTGCTATTTGATTTCTTTGAGCCAAACTTATTCCTGGTATCAGCTGATCCAGGCTAAAGTAGCTTTAATGTTAAATTATACTGTTGTTGTTGTTGTTGTTTCATTTTTTCTGATGCCTTTGGTTTGGCAAAATACTTTTAAGTTTTTTGGAATCTAATGGTTTTAAATGTTAGTTTACATATGGTAATCCAGAGCTTCTGGAAGGTATCTACAAAACCACTGAATCTTTACTTTTAAGTTTCTGAGGAACTTTCAAGGAACCAATAACTAGTTCCCTTACTCTATTTTTCTGGTCATGAATCTATAAAATAATGTCTTTCCTTCCTTACCTCTCTGGACAATAAAGATCCTTTTCTTTAGCCTCTCAAACTATTCCTTCTTATATTTTTCTTCTTTCTACCTCAACTTGTCAGGTGCCTCCCTCATCTTCCTGGAGATGTATTATATATTTAAACCTTAAATCTTTCTTGAATCATTCTCTCTATCTTGGTCTCCTTAAGTAAATTCCCTTGCTATATGATGACAGATAGCTCTATCCTTCATGAAAAGATTATCTTTTTTACTACTGACCCAAATTGTGAGGCCCCCCCTTTTCTCACAAGCAAATGACTTAGGATGATAAGACTAGACTTACTTCCATTATGTCCTTTTCTTTAAATGATCAATGAAATCTTCCTCAAAGGTTGGTATGTTCTAGCAGCTCTCAATGGAGATGACAAAGTGGAAATGACAAACATATCTTGTGGTCAAGGAAAATTTAGACACTAGTTCATGACCCAGTCATATGTTCCAATCGACATAGTGCTTTTCACTATCAACATATGCATTATTTCTTCCATATCTAGATGTGTTATTTACTGGAATCCAGTTTAACCATTAAGAAAAATCTTTATCGCATATTTTTAGAAGAGTCTGAATATAGAATAGTCCCTATCATTACCCATAAAGGTAGGGCTAATACTTTCAAATATCATACTCATTCACCAAAATGTCCTTTTGAGCATCTATCAAAGATAGAATCTTAGGAGAGATGAATTTATAGCACCTAAGACAATATTTATTTTGATATCCTGCATAGAAAAGGTGGACAATAATGGATGTATGCTACTGATGCTGATAAAAACAAAAACTCTAAACTCTACATGTTAATGTGGATTTAAATTAAAGTCTCCCTACAGAGACATTCACCAACTTATCTTTAGATTACATTTTGAGGATCTTATATTTTGAGTACCCCCAATTGAAAGATTCATATGTGATCTTCAAAAATATGAAATTGTCACAAATTGGCAGCTAGATGACATAGCAAAGAGTGTGGTTGACTTGGAGTTAGAAAGACTAGAGTTGCAGTTGTATTTCAGATACTTAATTAGGTATATGGCTTTGGGCAAATTGCTTTTTTTTTGTTTGCTTATTTGTAAAATAAAAGTATTAAACTTGATGAGTCCCTAAGATCCATTCCAACTCCAAATCTATTATCTTATGGCTTGCTTGAGTTCTCTCAGCCTCAATTTTCTCTTTAAAAGAGGAATAATAATAGTACCGTCCATACTAAGTTATAATAAGGATCAAATGTACATAAAGCTCTTTGTAAATTTTAAAGCATCATAAAAATGTTAGTTATTAGTACTGTCATACTAGACTATAAAAACATAATACC
Source organism: Antechinus flavipes (assembly GCF_016432865.1). Taxonomy (NCBI): domain Eukaryota; kingdom Metazoa; phylum Chordata; class Mammalia; order Dasyuromorphia; family Dasyuridae; genus Antechinus; species Antechinus flavipes. The sequence continues at coordinate 277,127,626 of NC_067401.1, forward strand.
TCTTATATTAGGTCAGAACAACATAGCACTCAATTCTAGATTCTGTCCTTGGTAAAGGTGGCAAGGAATGTGGTATAGAAGAACATCTCATGCTTACTTTTTCCTTATGTTAATTTCAAAGTCAATGAGATATTCTCAGTATCTCTGACTTCCCCCTTGTTAGCACCTCAGTATGTAGCTATCTAATATGGATTTATCCAAACACTTCTTGAGTTTATTTATATTTCTTTCCTTTCTTCCTTTGAAATTTTATAATTTATCTGTGTTGACAATGTAATTAATTGCAATTATAAAAGATTATTTTACATAGAGCTAATAGAGTAAAACCAATCTGACCTTTAAAATATAGTTGCTATTTACAGATGTCAGAAAAAGAAAAAAAATGATTTAACTATGAAGAATAAATCTCAGAAAGATGTGTTTCTTGACCTTGTTCATGTATGACTTTTTATGCTCTGGCTACTTTGTATTAACTATTTCCATTCTATATTAATAGCAACTTAGATCTATGTAGCCACTTTTGTTTCCCAAAGCACTCTCATATTCTCATGAAATCTTCCTCACAATAATGTGAATTAAGTAAGACAAGTGTTTATTCAAGGTTGTGTAATGAATGAGTTTATGGCAGATTCAAAATTAAAACCCAAATATTTTGATTCCTAGAACAATCTTCTTTCAAGTACAATATGTTCTTTCAAATGCACTTTTCCCATAAATGTCAACATTTCACACTTAAACAGTCCTATGAAATTTCCTAATAGTGGAATTATGGCAAAGAGGTTAAAGGACTAGATGTAGAATTATGAAGATTTGGGTTCAAACTCAACCTTTGACACTTATCAACTAGATGACCCTCAATGAATCTGTTAATCCTTTTTAGTCTTGGTTAACACAATTGTAAATTACCTGTTTCAGCCACTTCATGGTCATTGGAACAAATTGTTCTCATTTTCCCATTCTGCTGGGGGAAGTCTTTACATGTTTGGGGTAAACATCACCCTAACTCAACAATGGGTTTGAAGCTTGTCAGTTACTCTCAGCCTGATTTAGCCCATCTGCCAAGATGATTTTCTATGGTATGGCTACTGCACATGCTATAGATTCTTAGAGCCACAGATGGGAGCTAGGTGAAGATGGACACCAAAAGTGGAAGAGCAACCCAGAAAAGAGCTCAGAAAAACCTTGCACCAGTGCTAGTGCTAGTGCTAGTGCTCTCTAGATACTCCATATACCTAATTGCAAAATAAGGAGGTTGGAAAAGATACCTTCTAAAGTCCATTCTAGCTCTAGATTTATAATCATAGAGTCTTATGGAATCTGGTTTTTATCAAGCCTTAGATGTTTCTCACTGTAAGTTTCTCGTTGAAAATGAGTGACCCTGATTTTTTTTATCCTCCTGTGCAGTTGTGTTAGAAGGATTATGGTTATAAATAGCTCTGAAAATGGGAGGGGGAGGAAAAGCTGAAAGTTGTATCATGACACCAATTTTCCCATGACATCCATTTATTTCTACAAATAGCTCAAAATACAAAGGAATGTATGTATTCCTTGTATCTCTGTGTGTGTGTTTAAAAGTATTAGTGTTAATATATAAAAGTTTTAGTTTTGTGAATTTCATGCACTGCTGTTTATTGTTTGTTTACGTATAGGATTTGTCTAGTTCCAAAATGCACACATACCACATACTGCCTACTATGTGCCAGGCATTGTGCTAAGTGCTTTACAAATATTAACTCATTTTATCCTCACAACAACCTTGGGAGGTAAATGCTATTACCATCCCCATCTTACAGTTGTAGAACTGAAGCAAACAGAAGGAAAAGGATTTGCCTAAGGTTATATAGTTAGAAAATGTTTGAGACTAGATTTGAGCTTAGGTCTTTTTAAAACAATAATAGCCTTTTATTTTTCAAAATACATGCAGAGATAGTCCTTAATATTCACCCATGCAAAACTTTGTGTTCCAAATTTTTCTTCTTCCTTCCTCTCCCCTTCATTCCCCTAGACAGAAAGTAATCCAATGTAGGTTAAACTTGTACAGTTCTTCTAATCATATTTCCCCATGTATTATGCTGCACAAGAAAAATCAGATCAAAAAGAAGAAAATGAGAAAGAAAAAAAACAAACAAACAAGTAAACAGCAATAACAAAAAGGTGAAAATACTTTGCTTCTATCCACATCCAGTCCCCATAGTGCTCTTTCTGAGTAGAGATAGCTCTCTCCATTACAAGTCTATTGAAATTGACCTTAATTACCTCACTGTTGAAAAGAGCCACAGTTAATCATCACATAATCTTGTTCTTGCTGTGTACAATGTTCTCTTGGTTCTACTCATTTCACTTAGTAACATGAACCCAAGTCTTTCTTGACTTCAAGCTTAGTATTCTAACCGTTGTGCATCAAGCTGCCTCTGTATATATTCAAAACTTGGTACATTTTTATTTCCTTATTACTCAATATCACCATGGTTTATGTAAAAGTTCCTGTTCCTCTAAAAAAGGAATCATTATTTCTCTGAAGATCGAAGAGCCATAGATTCAATTCTATCTTTTTTGGGAGCAAAAATGTATATATAAACATACAATTTTATGTATGTATATATGCATGTAAGTATACATTAAATGAATTTTTGCATAATAATCTATTGGGATCATAATATAACAATGTATATGAGTTAGAGATAACAGTTATGCATATATATGTATATGCATATTTAATGTATAAATGTATAAAACATATATATACATATCACAAGTATGATTTATTGTACCCAAGCCAATAAATATATTGACATATATGCATACATATACAGGTGTATGTGTGCATGTGTACATGTATGTATATATATATATATATATATAAGTTGATATAAATATAGATACACAGATAGATGTACATGCATATAATGTATATATTTATTTGTCAAAACATCTGATTTTATTTGTATATAGAAATCTTGGAATGAAAACTCTCCACCAATGCAATTTTTCTTTACTTGTATAATCTTAGAGAACTAAATGGGGGAATGGGAGTCCTAAGAGATTAAGTTACTTATTCATGGTAAGTACCCATGACATACAGCCAGTTTATCAAAAGCAAGATTTAAAATTCTCTTCCCTACATTAAGGACAGTCCTCTATCTATTGTGCCATAACTGTTTCTATGGTAAGGTAAATTATAATTAACATGTTTAGGAGAACTTATATAAAAGTATTAAATGCTATCTCAAGTTGATTGGCCACAAGAGAGAAGATTTTTATTTATTGCTAATAACTGTCACTGTCAATATAAGAATTATGATCTTTAATCCAGGTTAAATAAAAATGAGAATTTCCAAAACATGTTTGTTTCTTTAAAAGTATTAATATTAATACAAAAAAGTGTTAGTTTTGTACATTACATGTACTGCTGTTTGATGTTTATTTACATGTAGGATTGGTTCAATTTCAAAATCCAAAGTAGGCAAAGCTTCTTTTTGGCGTCCTTACATTTCCACTTACTGTAACTCTTTCTCTACTCTTGGCATTCATTTGTCCATATTGTATCTTCATTTCTGTAAGGCTTTTTTCTTAGTTGACTGCTGACTAATAGCTGCAAAGGTTTTAGCTGATAATCAGTTAAGTTGCTGGCATTCCAGTAGTACTTAAATTTTTCATAAAGGAATCTTGACAATGAAAAGAATTTTAACACTGAAAAAAGAATAAATCTCTAAATCCTGTGATAGGATATAGGAAGTCTTTAGATGCAAGGAATATTCCATGCCCCTGGAATTACATATGATGGCTACCAATCTTACTGATGATGCTTTCTATTTATTTTATTGTTTATAAGTTTTAAATATAGAAGCTTCTCTGATGCATCTATGATTTTCATTTGATTCACTTTAAAAAAAAATTATAAAAGGGATGCCTAAACATTTTTGTGTAATGGACCCTTCAGGAAATCTGTGAAGCTTATGGATCTTCTCAGAATAATGTTTTCTTTTTGTTTTTAATTCAAAGGAAATGGTCAATTTAATTTAGTGGTTAAATAAAATAAAGATTTAATTTTTTTTTTCCTATTCAAGTTTATAGACATTTGAACTCTGTGTCCAAACCCACTTACCCTGGATTTGGAACTCCTGGCACTGCATATTCCTCTTACATGAGAGTACTTGATAAGTATAACTTTGTTTAATTCAATTGTGATGGAAATCAATTTTTAAAAGATTTCTCTGTTATATTTTATTTATACCTTAGATTTATACCTTCACACTTTGCATAATTCCTTACAGTTTGCTGAATTCTTTCACATATATTATCTCATTTGACTTTCAGAATCAGAGCAGTATAAAAATCCTGCCTGGGGCTTTGGACTTGCTGAACTTAAATCAACTTCTCAGAGCACCAGTCCTTCCCTTGGAAATGGTCCAGGAGACCTGGGCCTTTGGCCCTAGAACTTTCATCTTTTGCACCTTTTTAAGCCTTTGTAGAACCTTAACTAGAGGCATTGCTCTTTCTGACCTTTCTTGGTACTTGAGTCTTCTTGACTGTTTAGCTTCAGGGAACTGCTGTCCCTGATCCTTAATAAGTTTTTCACTTTCTCTAACTGTTATAATCATAACTCAAAACCCAGTTCAGACATTTCTCTCTTCTCCCTATCCTTAATTTCATGCATTTTCAACCATGAGAGCCTTTTCTAAGGTATATTTGCAAAGGAAAAGAACATATTTAAATTGAATAGTTGAATCAAATACAGTAGCACAAGTTAATTAGAAGTGTTAATAAAATAATCTAAACCAGTACAATCTAAATACTACTTAACCTTTCTAAATTACTGATTCTAATAGCAATTCCTGGAGCCTGTCTTAGGCCTTGAGGTCTTGAGATAAGAATCCCGATGCTATAGTATCATGGCCCAACAAGGTAAAGATATCTTCTGTCCCAGGACATTTCCTTCTAATTTAAAATTGGCCTAAGATTCTCAATTTTTAAAAATATATATCTTAACCTTACTCTGATCTACTAGTCTAGTAACCACATATCAAAAAGGTAATAAGGCTAATTAGCATGATGTTGATAATGAATACTATATCTTTAGAGTCATTGCTTCCTTTTCTAGATATACACTACTTTTATGTTTAATAATGTTTTAGAACTTCTCTGGCAATCAAAATCAAGCTTACACATCTATAGTTGAAAATTTCAACTCTTCCCTTTTTGGGAAAAATTAGGATAGCATTTTCTGTTCTTTAATCCTTCAATACCTCTTCCATTCTAAATGCTCTTTGAAAGATCACTCATAATGATGAAAGTAGTGATTCAGCAATCACATTTCCCAGATATTTTGATAGCCTGTTATGTAGTTCATCTAAATCTGGTGACTTCAACTCACCAAAGATAACTAGTTGCCCTTCTCACTGATAAAAATGACTTTGTTTATCTTGAATTTCAACTTTTTTTTAAATACCAGTTTTGTTCTCTGCTTTCCACTTTAAAGACTATTCTCCTTGACAAAGAAAAATAAAGATAATCTAAATGTTGAATAAATCTGCTTCCTATATGTTATAGTCTTTTAATTATAACATTGAAATTACATGCAGGTTTTGCTTCTTTTTTAGCTTCAGGAATCTAGTGAATGAGTACTATACCTGGAGTGAGGAAGAATTGCATTTAAACCTGATCTTAGACACTTACCAGCTATGTGACCCTGGGAAAATAGTTTAATTTAAAAAAATAGTTTAATCTCTGTTTACCTTAGTTTCTTCAACTATAAAAGGGGTTGTTGTGAGGATCAAATTAGATAAAATTTGTAAAACACTTAATATAGTGCCAGGAATATTGTAGATGCTTAATAAATGCTTGTTTCCTCTTTTCTCTTTTCTCCCTCACCATCTCCCCTGAGTTGTGCTTCTTTCCTTCCTTGATCCTCTTCTTTTGACTTGTAATATAGAAAGTCCTTTCCTATGCTTTATTATCACATCCCAACAGTTCTTAAATGAAATGTGACTACGTACATTTGTCTTTATGCTATTATTTTCACTGAAGTTGTCTATAAACATTTGAGAATTTAAACAAAAGCAGTCAATAATTAGGTGAAAAAAATGGATAAAACAATGATCTAACAATGTAATAATTCGATTCTGAGTCTTAAGACTCAGAAGTTAACAAAGGCCTCACAGAGGAGACAATAATCTGCTGGTGCCAGTTGGCCAATGAGCCCAAGTATATTTCACTCTGATGAGGCACATATGAATAAGAGAACCCAATGATCAAGTACTAGAGATTTAGATAGGGTTGAGGGTGGGAAATGAATACTGACTACATTAATCAAGTCTGAAGCATAAACACAGGGATGTGACCAGGACAGGCTGATGAATAAACAGATAATAAACTGATGATCTATAGCAGAACAAAGAAGCCAGGAAAGAAAGACACAGGCAATAAATTGGAATCATAGCAGGTAAGCATGTGGAATAGAGCCAGGTTGCAAGTAAGGTGAATTGCAAAAGACAGGAAATCTGTAATGTATGGACATCTTAGCAGTACTTTTTGTGTCCAGTAACCTGGCCTTCTATGGATTTTAAAAAGGGTCCTGATCCTTTCACCAAAATAGAGAATACAGAAGCCTTCAATTTATTTGTTTTTATACTGATAACTACTTATATGGAAAACAAATGGGCCACTACTCCACAGTTCTGAAGCCATATCAACAGCTGTCCTTTCTGTGATTTGATATCATGTAGAGTGCATGAACCAATGTTTTACTGAACTAGCAACATTTTTCTCTTAGACCTTTTCAAGTCATTTTCAGCTGCCTGTTTTTCTTATAGGTTATCACAACTTTTTTATTTGTTTGTTTTTGCCCTTTGCCCAGTATGAGAGCAAGACTGTAATCCATGCTGAAGAAAGGTTTCAATAATACAATAAGCTCTGTCACACTGCTTATATATTGTACATTATTGTAGTCTGCTGTTTTGTGACCAGCCTGGTCATCATTGAGATATCTCATGTTTTCATGGACTACGGTACTGAGGGATAGGTGGCTGATAGACATTTCCTGTCCTGAATCATATAACAGAGAGGACTTTTACAAGACACAGAACTGAGATGGCTGCTCACTTATCTAAAACAAAAGACTGGTCAGTTTTCTGATTCTGTTTTTTTGTTTTCTTCTTCTCTGTTATAAGTGCAGGCTGTTCATTACCATATACTCCCAAACCATAACCTAATACTGCAGCTTCTTAATAACTTTCATCTCTGGATAAAATTGTCATCATTGCTGCTCATCTAGAATGTTTTCTTCCTTCTATTTTATGCCTTTATTCTTTTTGTTTGTTTTTCTGGCCCCTCTAGAGGAAAATATTTCTACAGTTTATTAATAACAAGTTATAAAATTAAGATTCAGGCTTTTCTCTTTTACTTCCTCATTTCAGGCCCAGCCCTTCTAAAATGTTAGTTTCTAAAGGACAAGACTAATTGACAAGATTGTACTTATTCTCAAGGATCATGCTTTTCAATATTGGGCAGAACTCCATCCAACTAGGAGATCTTATCTGTTTAAATGTTAACAGAATCCAGTCTAGGCAAGTTCTTATCCCAGAGAAAAGAGCCTGTAGCCTTATACTCTTTCATTTGAGACAACAGTGACTCAAATCATGAAAGAAAGAAAAAAAAATAACAAAAACAGAACAATCTTAATATTCTGAATAGAGATTGATTTCCTGGTCCAGATTGTAGGAAGTGGCAGAGTTTCATGATCAAGCCAGGTACTCAGCAGGAGGAGATAAATACCTCTAACTTACCTCCTCCTTAAATGTCCACCAATGGAGCTGATTTGTACTTTTCAGGAGTATTCCCTTTTATAAAAGTATTTGAGATTTTCAGAATCTCCATGGTTTTATATTTGGCTGCTGAGAGAAACCACTGCCCATCAATTTGTGGATTGCTAGCTTGCCTAATTAATAAATTGACGATTATTTACTCCAAAATGCTGTCACTTGGGGTTTTTTATTCATCACACTCAATTCATCTTCCCTACTCAGTGTCTGCACAAAAAATATTGACTAATATGTTAAGATTAGAAGAGAGAAACCAACTTTAAGTTACCAAAGTAGAATGTAAGAGATGCAGCCAAATGCTTGGGAAAGAGAATGTTTAAGCAAATATAAAATAGGGCTATTTTTCCAAGAAAAACCCACTTACTGCTAGTCATATTAGATCAATATGTATAAAGAGCTATAAAGGACCTTAGGAGTCACTAAATCCAGCCCTCATCATTTTACAGATTAAGACACTAAAGCAAATGAAGCTTAAATGACTTATTCATGGTGACACAGATTATAATTTTTTGAGATGGGATTTGAACCAAGGCTTTTTTGGCTTTGTTTCTGACATTCTATTCCATACACTACACTAATCCTCAAATAAAGTCCTTTGATGAATAAAAGACTGTATATTATCAGTTATTTCCTACTCTAAGGATTTTCCAAAAGAATTTGCACATCAAGATTTATGTAATTCACTCCAAATCAGGGAACTTCTGACACTGAAATAATAGTTGCTATACCATCTTATTCAATTTTCTGAGGAAAAGTATTCTGGTAGAACATAAACTCCTTGAAGGTAGGTATTGTTATTTTTCTGTCTTTCTATCCCCATAACCTAGTATAGTACCTCATGCAATGATTAGTGTTTATTAAGTTTTTGTTGAATTGAATTCAATAAGCTCTTCTATTAATTGATTTTCCAAAGAGCAGGCTGAGACCTAAAATGGTTTCCATTTCTTCCTGTAATATTTCTATAAATATCTTAAGTAATGTATAGATTATAACTGGATAATGGAATGAATAATAGCATCTGTATTCTTCATGTAACTCCTTGATTAGATAAATGATGAGCCACATTTTATCTCTCTGCAACTATTTTGTTGAAATGTGACTTTCTGCTGGTACTTTTCCTCCTCCCTATCTACTAAGTTAGCTAAGTTCCTTTCTATAAATGTCTTATTTCAACTGTCCAAATGTTTCAACTGTCTAAATGTTCTACATCATTAAATCAGTCTGAGCTCTATCCCTGATATTTCTCTAATTGACCTATCTTCTAAATTGCTTTTGTAGCCATTCTCTTTTCCAGAAATTTCCTTTTTGAATCTATATTTTTAGGGCACTTGTATTATTTACTGTTGGCAAATTCATAACCGAGCTTTCTTTCCCAAGCCAGATCCCCATTTTCATCATCCAACAGATACCTTGGGAAATAGTATTTTATGCATTCTTTTGTTTTAGTAAAGTGTAATTATTTGTATTTTGCCTTATAATTTGCCTTAGCATTTTGCTCACTTTAACAAAAGGAAAATCCAATTGCATTAAAACATCTTTAAAAAGACCTCATTTTCTAATTGTAGTGTTGAATAGCTTTTATTCTAAGTATGCACATTTTTGAAAAATTTCAGTGCAAAGCTCTAACATTTTTTTGAAGCAGGGAAATACATATCCTTTCAGATTTGTGGTTAGACTTAGATTTATGGAATCTCCTTACTTTACAAATGAAGAAAGTGAGATGCAATAAGGATGTGACTCGCTTAAAGTTATATAGGTAGTTTTTAAAAATTAATTTATTTTTAGTACACTTTGCTTTATTAATCACCTTGAGAGAGAAAAATCAGAACAAAAGGGAAAAACATTGGAGAGAAGGAAAAATAAACAAAAAAGAAGTGAATATATCATGTGTTGATTTATATTCAATCTCCTTAGTTGTTGTTGTTGTTGTTTTTCTGGATGCAGATAGCATTTTCTGTTCAAAATCTATTGGGACTGCTTTGGATCATTGAACCACTGAGAAGAGCCAAGCCTTTCATAGCTGATCACTGTACATTCTTGCTATTACTGTGAACAATGTATTCCTAGTTCTGTTTCAGCATCAGTTTGTGCAAATCTTTGCAAGCTTTTCTAAAATAAGCTTGTTCATCATTTTTTATAGAAGAGTAATATTCCATTATCTTCATATACTATAGCTTATTCATCCATCCCCCAATTGATGGGCATCTACTAATTTTCCAATTCTTTAATACCACACACAAAAAAGTTGCTAAAATATTTTTGCATATGTGGGTCTTTTTCTCTCCTTTATGATTTCTTTGAGATACAGAACCAGTAATGTCACTGCTATGTCAAAAGGTATCCACAGTTTTATAGGACTTTGGGCATAGTTCCAGATTGCTCTCCAGAATGGTTAGATCATTTCGCAACTCCACCAACAATGCATAAGTGTCCTAGTTTTCTCAAATTCCCTCCAACATTTATTATTATCTTTTCCTGTCATCTTAGCCAATCTGAGAGGTGTGAGGTGGTAACTCAAAGTTACTTTAATTTGCATTTCTGTAATCAATAGTGAGGTAGAGCATTTTTTCATATGACTGGATGGCTTTAAATTTTGTCATCTGTAAATTATCTGTTCATATCCTTTAACCATTTACAATTTTTTTTTTTTTTTGCTTTTTTCTGAGGCAATTGGGATTAAGTGACTTGTCCAGGGACACACAGCTAGGAAGTGTTAAGTGTCTGGGGCCAGATTTGAATTCAGGTCCTCCTGACTTCAGGCTGGTGCTCTATCCACTGCATTACTTAGCTGCCCCTCTTTTATTTCTCATAAAAATGTATGTAGGTAAAAAAAAAAAAAAAGGATTATTGATTAAAACCTGGAAGTGGCTTCAGAGATCACGTAGGCCAAGAATTCTAAAGCCTAGAGCCCTTAAAAAAAATCTCTGTTCCTCATAAAAGAGGGTCTCAATTATTTCCTCAGTTTAAATATTTCAATAATCAAATTTGGTTCCCAAAATATATTTTTTGTTTTAGTATCTGGAGGTTTTTTTGCCAACTAAGATGTTGGGAAATTTATCTATCAAGTTATATATGCCTTGTTAGAATCTGCTAATCAGCTAATTTAACCACCTCAGTTTACTGAAGAGAAATCTGGATACAGTCTCTGGGGTTCCAAGTGAAGACATTTGTCTATGGTCATATGGCTAGTGAGTACCAGAGCAAGGATTTGAACATGTGTTTTAATTTGAATATACCTTACTGCTCATTATACCATAATGCTCATCTCCTTTGACATATTATAAAGTTCAAATTATATATTTCAAATATAGTTCCCTCTCTAAGTTCATTTCCTCAAACTATACTTGAACTGTTTGGTTGATCCCCAGAGCAAAATGACTACTTCTTTCAAGGATCTAGTAGAACTATCAAACATTTGTGGGTATTTGCTAAAATTGTAGGTCATGAGCCCCCATCTGGTTTGTTCTTCAATATCCATTACCTAGTTGATATATCCTCAATGTCAATTAACCAATTAACATATCTTAGCTTTTTCAAAGAGATATTTACCAGCAAGGATAAAAAAACAACCTTCCCTTGCACTCTCACTAACCTCAATATACGTTCTTCTTTACATACCTATTCAGTCCCTAAGGACAGCGAACCCATGCACTCAAATTTAAAGTTGTTGCTACTAAAAAGTAACCCCATCCTCCAAGGATGGGTAAAAAGGTTATTTCCCCACCCTAGGACCCTTTTTTCTTTTCAGAACTTCAATTAAGTTTACTTCTGAGTAAAATATAGCTCATGGACAAGTAATTCCCTTTTTCAGCTGAACTGAATGAAACAGATCTTCAGGTCCTCTGTGCAGTTTCTTCTTCAGTATTCAACTACCACTGCCACTGGCCCCAGGAGTTCAGTTTGATGACTTTGAATAATCTCTTAGTCTTATTAGCAACCTGGGTAGTCTTATTTTTGGATACTCTTTCATCTTGCATTAAGAAAGAAGAAATACAACAGGAAAAGAGACATGGTGGTGAGATGGGAAAGAAGGCCCAAGGCCACTCACCAATCTGTAAACTAACAATTGTTCTTCACAATTCTTCCTTCTCATGTTAAAATTTGTTATGAGAAGAATGAGTGCAATGAGAAACTGAGGACTTCTCAGAATAATAACTTTGGGTAATTCAAGACTCAGCACCAGGGATCTATTTAATCATTAAGGCTTTGGGAAGAACAGTAAAGACTTTTTTTTTTAATGAACAATTCCTACATTAATTCCTTGTAAACTCTGCCCAATATTATATTCTGGGAAAAATTTGATTAAAGTAGATGAAAATACTATTACCAGTTGACTCTTTCTTATGCAAATAAATTGTACCTGATATTGATGAAGAGTTTCATACAAATGAGAATTTTAAATTATTTTATAACATTTTAATCTGCCATTTTTAACACTATTTTTTCTTACATTGAAATAAACTTTTCTCCAGCCCTTAGCTAAAAACAAATTTTGCTTAAAAGTACTCCTGCAATAGGCAATGTTATAATCAATGGAATCCATTATTTTAATATATAATTCAGAAATTTAATAATTTCTACAATATTCATATTATAAAAATTGGGATTTTTCCATCTCTACTTTGTTATTTTATTAGTCTATATGAAAATTTGTCACATATATACATGCATACATTTGTGTATGAATTGTAAAGTTTTCCTCACTCAAGATTTTTTTTTTCATTTTTTTGGGATCTCATCCTTCTTTCATATTTTCCAACATTTTAAAATAGAGAAACATTAAGTCAGAAATAGCTGACCCTGAGCCATAGGCCCCACTAATCTCATCAACTTGCTACAACACCTGCTCCTTCTCAGAACCAGTCCAAGACATTCGTTTTTCTTTTACTAATTTCTGAGTATTACCAATCACTGAACCTCTGGCTCAAGACACTGAGTGCTCTGACCTTCTCAGTCCCCAAGCTAGCTTGGCTCCCGGCTTTCAGAGATATACCACACCTGATCCCAATTAGCTCTCCTCTTTTATTCTGTCACCCTAAAATGGTTATAAAATAAAAATCAGATATCTGATTCTAATACCCACTTTCTGTTTCTGTTACCCCAGCTACACTGGAGATTAAGCAAGGATATTTATTTACATGTAAACGGAACATATCAAAAAAAAAAAAAAACAACAAAAAAAAAAAACAACCCCAATACAATATAAAGTAATTAGAAGTATGTTTGATTTTTTTTTTTTTTTTACATAACCCAGGCTAAGTAGAAAATAGCTTGCTTTAGTTAGAATTCTCTTTCCTTTTAATCTTTTGCTCTGGAATTCTGCACCCTTTTTCTCTCTTCCCTAAACACCCACAAAATGTTCCCTCATGATATCTACATAAGAATGCTAGCAAAAATTAGTCCTAGAACACTACCAGATGATTAAAAATTCCAAGATATCCTGGACTAAACCAATTTATAGTTTGGAGTTTTTTCCAATTAAAGAACATTTAATCTCTCTCTCTCTCCTATCTACTCCTGTGGGGGATAGGAGAGAAGAAAAGCAAAACTCTTATAATAAATATGCATAGGTAAGCCAAATGCATTTATGCATTGACCATACCCAAAATGTAGGTTTTTTAAAAATCCTGTTTATTAATTCATCATTTCTTTGTCAGAAGATGAGTAGTAATCTTTTTTTTTGGCCTTCAAATATACTTTTTATTTACAAAACATTACATGGGCAATTTTTCAGCAATGACCCTTACAAAACCTTCTGTTCCAAATTATCTCCTCCTTCTCCCCACCTCCCTTCCCTTAGAGGGCAAGTAGTCCAATACATGTTAAATTTGTTAAAACATTGTTAAATCCAATATATGTATACATATTTATACAGTTATCTTACTGCACAAGAAAAATTGGATCTAGAAGGAAAAAAAAAACTGAGAAAGAAAACAAAATGCAAGCAAACAACAATAGAAAAAGTAAAAATGTTATATTGTGGTCCACACTCAATTCCCAGGGTTCTCTCTCTGGTGTGGATGACTTTCTTCATCACTGAATAATTGGAACTAGTTTGAATCATCTCATTGTTGAAGAGAATCATATTCCATCATCAGGATTGATCATCATCTTGTTATTGCTGTATATATTGATCTTCTGATTCTGCTCATTTCACTTAGTATCAGTTCATGTAAGTCTCTCCAGGCTTCTCTGAAATCATCCTGCTGGTCATTTCTTACAGAATAATAATATTCCATAACATTCATATACCATAATTTATTCAGCCATTCTCCAATTGATGGCCATCCATTCAGTTTCCAATTTCTTTCCACTATAAAGAGGGCTGCCACAAACATTTTTGCACCTATGGGTCCCTTTCCCTCCTTTAAGATCTCTTTGGAATATAAGCTCTGAAGAAACACTGTTGGGTAAAAGGGTATGTACAGTTTGATAACTTTTTGAGCATAGTTCCAAATTGCTTTCCAGAATGATTGCATCACAGTTCCACCAATAATGTATTAATGTCCCAGTTTTCCCACATTCCCTCCAACATTCATCATTATCTTTTCCTTGCCATCTTAGCCAATCTGAGAGGGGTGTAGTAGTATTTCAGAATTATCTTAATTTGAATCTCTCTGATCAATAGTGATTTGAAGAATCTTTTCATATGACTAGAAAGAGTTTCAGTTTTTTCATCTGAAAATTGTCTGTTCATATCCTTTGACCATTTATCAATTGGAGAATGGCTTGAATTCATATAAATTTGAGTCAATTCGATGAGCAGCATTCTTCATCAGGCACTGGATTCATGGTTGATTGGTATGCTGATCAGTGTTCTTAAGTCATAATTTTTCATTTATATTTTACTGATGTTTTGGTGTAAATTATTTTTCTGATTCAGCTCACTTAACTTCTCATTTTATACAAGTCTTCCACATCTCTCAGAAACCATCTCATTCATTATAGAATAAAATATGGTACTATGTTCATATAATTCATAAATTCATCTTCATAATTTTTCCTACTATCCCAATTGGATAGGATCCTCCTTAGTTTCCAGTTCTTTGACAATATAAAAAGGAGTTGTATTAAATATTTTTGAACATATAAACAAACCAAGAGAAATTAAATGACTGGTTCAAGGTGGCAATATTAGAGAAAAGATTTAAATGAATATCTAGTGATTAGTTCAGCATTCTTTGGCATTGGGGAGTCTATTTAACAAATAACCATGATTATATATAGATTGTTTTGAATCCTGGTTGGGAAATTTAAAATACACAAACATAATATTATTATAACTTAAATGAAGGAAAGAAATAAATATTTATTAAATACCTGCAATGTGCTAGACCTGGTACTATATGCTTTATAAATGTTATCTCATTTGATCTCACAACAGTTAGTTGCTATTATTACTTCCATTTTACGATTGAGAAAACTAAGGCAAACAGGAGTTAAGTGACTATACCAGGATCACATAGCTAGTAAGTATCTAATGCTAGAATGGAATTCAGGTTTTCTTAATCTCCAAGATATCATGTAAAAGCTAAGATATGATTCATGAGAATAGAGAATTTTCTGATTCTTGGTGACATCCAAGGGCTCACTGCCACCTGTTTATGGACAGATTGGGATCTGTGAGAACACCCATCTGCCACATTGGTGAGCCCTCATGATTGCTTGTTAGTAGTAGCTTCTGGCACCTGTGTTAGGTCTGGAGTTTGGCAGATTATAAAATGTGCACATTTATAATATGGAGAGTTACATTAAATACATTTTTTAGATACATCATCACATTAGTTGTTGAATTACATTAAAATAATGTGTAAGTTTGTTTTTTCATGAGTTTTCTTATATGTTATGATCTTTGCAGTGGAAGGAATAAGAAAATAGAAATGTTTAAAATCAGAATGAAATGAATAAAAGAAACCCACAATATTCTCAACTTCTGTTTCAAGAGTAAAGTGAATTTTGTCACGGGAACAAATAAGTGACTTTGAAGTTGGCTATAACACAAATACTTTACATTTGTATAAGGTTTTATAATTTTCAAAATGCTGTTATATTTATCATTTTATTTAGCATTTATACTAACCACTTGAAATATATATCATTGCTTTTTTAATTATTCCTTTGCTAAATGAGACGACTGAGGCATTTAAAGGTTAGGTAATTTGTCAAAGTTCATATCAATAATTATAATAATAGAACTGATTTACAGCCCAGATATTCTTACTACTACATTAAAGCAACCTCTGTTTTTATTATAGTAAGCTGCCTAGGGGGCTCTCTTTATCCTATGTTTTTCATTTAGGTAAGGATTTTACTGGATGGCCCAAATGATTAGGGGGAAAAAAAGATCCAAAGGTTAGGAAATATATTGATAAAGCAAAGAATATCTAGAGGAAGGGAGCCAAAATATTGAAGACCTTTTAGTCCAAATAATTTGAAGATTTGTTGAAGAATATAGAAGAACTAAAACTAAAAAAAGAAGAGGTATTTGTCTTAAACTATTCCACTTAAACAGTTATTGGAACTGTTTTTGGAACAGGTATTGGATTTTTAGGCCTTAGTGGGCAGAAATAAGAATAATGGATGGAAATTATAAAGAGGAAAATTTAGACTAATTTTTTTTTTAAATAAATCATCTATCAAGCGAGTGGGTCTCCTTCTTCCACCAAGATGTTCCTGCATATGGGGCCTTCATTTTGGAAATGGTTACCCAAGTTTCATTCCCTTGTCCATTGTATTTCTGATTCTCAAGATTTCATCATTGTTATCCTGAGGTTAACTATTTCATTCTCACTCTCTCTCTCTCTCTCTCACTTTCTTTCTCACTCTCTCGGCAACTTTAGCCCCTTCCTTTTCATCTTCCTTTTATTTGTTATCTTTCTCTATTAATTCTAAACTCTTTAAGGGGAAAAACTATATCTTTCTCTTTGCTTGTACAATATTTGTATCTTTAGCACTAAGAACAGACAGTGCCTAGCAGAAAGTGTTTACTTAACTTGTTTACTGCACATTTCCTAATCATGACATCCCAAAGTGGAATGGACATTGGTGGTAATGAATTCCTAAGGCAGACAGAATTCAGATGATCATTTGTTAGATTTTTGAAATAAAAATACTTTTTTTTTAAATGTGGCTTAGACCAATGGCTACTGAGGTCCCTTCCAACTGTGTAATTTTGTGATTTTTGTGATCAAAGGTTATTACATTATGGGATAGTTTCTCTCAAACATTTCTATTTTCTCATTCCTTCAACTGCAATAAAGGATCAGTGGACATAAGGATCATGAAAAGGGTCTAACTCATACATTAATGTAAATCAACAACTAATGTGATGATATGCTTACAAATGCTTTATACACCATAACTTTTGAAAAGAAGTTTTTGTTTCTGAGCATGGAGAGTTTTCTGACTTTTTGTGACCATAGGGGTCACTGCCACCTAACTATTAAAATTAGGATCTATGGGATCATGCTTAACTGGTGACTGCACACTGAAAAGCCAGTTTTTAAATCATGATTTATATAAAAATATTTTTGTATCATGAACCCAGGTTCACCAAAAAAGATTCCTTTATGTTATGTGAATAAGAGATCAGTATTAAATAGAAAGGATAAGTGTATTTTGTTTAATTGTCAGAAGTCCTGGTCAGTGATTCTTTGGAAGTGACTAAAGTGGAACCAACTAACTGATAACTTTATTTAGGAAAACACTTAAATAGCATATTATGCCACTACAAAATATACCTTGAGAAACAGGAATTCTATTGTTGACTAGCCATGTTCTTTTCTTCTTGACAAGTGGAATACATTTGATTATAATATGGGAACAAAATCAATTGCTGGGAAACATAACCTTGCCTGAGACACAAGTTCTCAAGGTATTATAGTAAGCTAATTTATTGGTCTTGCAGTATGAAGTGGAGAATTTTAATTAAAATTACTTGCTTAGTCTATAAGACTAAGATCCACAATATATAATGAAAGTGGTATATTGATACTGATAAGTAATATATTATTATATCATATTCTTGCATGCTTATTAATGGTGTCTATTAAGCATCAAAGTCTTCTCAAAACAAATTCTAAATCATTAAAATTTATCTAAGAGTCAGTAGAACAGCAGACATATCTTTCTATTCTTTTTGCTAACCAAAGGACTGGAGCAGAATTATATTATCTGCTGTGTTCTCAACTGACCTCATGTCTTTTTTTGTTTCTTTAATTGAGTTGAAATCAAACCAAAGCTTTATAAAATGCACAAAACACTAGAAATAAGTTCAAACCAGAAACAGTAGTGAATAGTTTCTCAAATTAATGAAAAAACAAGATACATAAAAATATCCTGTGACCTGAATGTCATATCATATGTTCATATCTCAGCTCTAAGCCTTTTTATCTTGTACAATCAAATCAGAGAAGAAATTAGACTGGTATGATGTCTGGAGTGAGTGTGTGTGTGTGTATGTTTTGGTATATAAGTATGGCACTTCTAATAGAATTCAATGGAGCTTTGCTTCCTACAACAGCATAGTCAGAAATTTAATACCAACTTCCTAGGTTTCCTTGGTTGCCCCAAGAATTATTGGTCCTTTGCCTGTATTCTTATGCTCATTTTCTGGGGAAGATGGCCTGTATTATTATGCTCATTTCTGGGGAACATGAAAGTGGAAAAATTATAGCCTGTGCCTGAGTTTTGCTTCTATCTTACCCATAGTTTTTTCCTCTGGCATAAACACACACACACACACACACACACACACACACACACACACACTACACACTACACACTACACACAACTTATTGTTGAATTGTTTTTTGGTTGTGTTTGATTCTTTTTTATTCCACTTGGGGTTTTCTTGCAGACACTAGCGCGTTTTGCTATTTCCTTCTCCAGCTCATTTTACAGATGAAGAAACTAAGACAAATAGGATTTAGCAACTTTCCTAGAGTCACATAGCTAGCAAGTATCTGAGGTCAGATATGAACTCAGGATTCCAGGCCCAGCACTCTAGCTGCCCCTGTGTGTATATGTACGTATGTGTGTGTATTTATATTTTTTCAGACACTTGCTAATTCTATGGCCGTAGCTAGGTCAATCAACTCTATTTGTCTCATTTCCTCATCTATAAAATGAACTGGAGAAGGAAAAGACAAATCATTTTGCTATTTTGCCAAGAAAATCCCCAAATGGGGTCATGAAGAATCAGTCATGACTGAAATGACTGAACAAAAAAACCCATACATATATGAAAATAAATCATTGCTCTTCAGAAGCCATGCTCTTCAATTTTCCTGAGTAAAATCATATCACTGGAGACATGGAGTATCCAGATGTAGTCCGATCTGAACTGTTGCTATTGGCTTTCATACACTTTGTGTATAAATATTCCCCAGTCATTGTACAAAGCATGGACATGGGACTATATTCGCATTTTTTTTTTTTGGCATGTTCCCCTTACCTGGAATATTTTTATTCTCTAATACTTTTCTAAAACATTCTAAAAGATTCAAAAATTTGTCTATTGTTGAGTGTCTCCTATGTCTGAAAATGGCTTGTCATCTTAACTCTAAAGCCTATGCTTCCATGCAATTTTCTTTTTTATTTCTGTTTACATCAGCACTGTGTTCCCCTTCCCCCATTCAGTTGCTCTTCATGTCCAAATCAGCTACTATATTTTAATCTGTTAATTCTATAGTCTGTTAATTATCTCATCTCTGTTTTCTTTTGTATCCATCCTATCCTTCCCACTTCCACTGTAACCCTTATTAGTTCATATGTTCCTTACATCTTTCCTGGAACAGAGTAATAATATCTTGTTATCTGGCCTTCCTAATCATGCACTCTTGCTTCTTCTATCTATCTTCTACAATATTGCCCAAATAACCATAATGTACAAATCTTGTCACATCATTCCTTTATTCAGAAATTTTTAGAAGTTTTTTTTAATACTTAATACTTAGGCTTGTCCAAGCTTTCAAGACCTTCTACAACCTACCTTTCCAGTCTTATTTTATATTATTTCCTTTCTACATATTATTTAAAGTGAGCTGTTTTATTCTTTGGATCTACCTTCTGCTTTCTTAGCTTCAGCTCTTGTGGAATGCATGTCTCATCTTAGCCTGTTAGGGTACTTCTTTTATGTTAAGGCTCTCTTCATCTTTAATATTATTCCTGAAATTTTCCATATTCTTCCCAATTGAAAAGAAAAAAAAAATGATTACTTCCCCTTTAGATTTCTTATAGTAGTTCTCCCAAATCTTTCTGTGCTTTCTGCATCATATTTATTTGTATGTTCATATCTCACCTCTGTTGCTTGAATGTAAGCTCCTTGGGACAATTTCTATCAAACTGCCTTATGTTTAATAGAACTTTAATAACTATTTGTTGAAATGACTTTTTAAACTAAATTTAGATATTTAAAGGAAAACAGAGAGAGATAATTTGAATGGTTCGATTGGATTGGTTGGGAGAAATCTAAATCACTAAAATGCTCAAGGAAGTGAATAACAGAAAAAAATTGTAATATAATTCATAAATCATATAATAAATTGGGGTGGTGGTAAAGGAGTGATTGTTGATTGGGAATGACTGAATAAATTATGAATATATGTAAAATCAACTATCATTGTAAAAATGATTCTGAGGATTTCAAAGAAATATGATTATAAGAAATAATGGAGAATAAAGTAGAAACAAAAGAAGAATAATTTAATGAGTTGATATTAATTGTAATGGATAATTTCAGTTCTAGAAAGCCAAGATTGTAACATAATATCTCCTCCTTTGATAGAAAGCGAGGAACTATTGGTGTAAAATGTAGTATATATTTTCAAACTTGTTGGTATATGTTTAACTGTTTCATTTTGTTAAGAGGGAGACTTGATTTGGAAGGGAGTTAACTGAAAAGTATTTTTACTTTTAAAGTATTAATTTAAAAATGGGGGGGGAAGATCTCAACAAGATTAAAACTGACATAGTACCTTTACTTTTTTCTTATTCTTTCCTTTTTTTCTGAATGGACATTTATTTAATAAATGTTGAATTCAGATAGCATATACTGAAAAGTCTGTCATGTTCTTTATAATCTAAGATTTTAAAGTACTTAATATAAAACTCATTGCTGCTGAGACATTAGTGAAGCAAATCTGGACTATTTGAAACAAATCAAGTCAATTGAAAGAGTTTTTAACTTGGTTAACTTGGTGTGGTCAAATCTGCTTGTTTAAATCTCAGTTTTGCCATGTTATCCATGTGATTTTGGGTAAATCACTTAATCTCTCTGAATCTCAATTTCTTCATCTACAAAATGAAAATATTGAATTAATTTATGTATCTAGATCTACAATACCAAATGCCCATAAAAATCTCTACTACATCCCAATTCCACTTCAAGAAAGGTCCTCCTGTTAGGGATCAGAGAAATCATTTACAAGAAGGGGAAAAAAAAGCCTTGGATATTTGGATTCACAAAGAAAGTTTGTATCTATACAATAGCCTAATATCTACCTAAAGAATGAAAACTTGCCACACCATAAATAAACTACGTATGTATATTCTAGAGAAAGCTTCACTATGTTTCCCATGGAAGTTTCTGAATTTTGTAGATACAATCAGATTATTACATCTTTAGAAGGGACAGCTTAATTTTTTTTTCAAGTTTAAGTTCCTCATGATTATTGCTGTCACTAAGAATTTTTCTAATGTAAAATTTCAATTCAAAAGATGGAGGATATTTCCCCTCCCCTTCTAATATTTGCCTATTTCCCACATGGAATTAGAGGCCTCACAAAGCATGCCAGTGTAACATTTTGACAGCTGGGGAGAGGAAAAATGAGTTTCAGAGAAAATTTGTGAAATTGGCTTTTTCAAAGTCTTTTCATTTAGTAGTTTTGTTTGAAGTTTATGTCATATCCACAAGGGATGTGAACATTCAAGGAAAGATGGCAGTTTAATTACTGTCATCAAACATGCTAACTAATAAATTGCTTAGTGTGGCAAAGAAAATTATAAGTATTTTTTAATGTGAAAAAGGGTGTCAAAGATAGAACTTTGTACATAAGGCCAATAAGATTTCTACATCTCATCTGCCATCTGGTCATGTAGCATTGGCATTAAGATTGTCATTTGAAATATTAAATTTTAAATAGAAAATAGGCAATGGTTTTTTGATTAGGATTTACTTAAAGTCTCATAGATTTAAGATAAGAATAAATGTCTTTTAGAGATTTAGAATCTGAAGGGACTTAAGACATGATTTATTTCTGGGTCACCTAGTCTAATTCTCTTATTTTACAAAAAAGAAAACTGAGGCCAAAGAGACTAAGTGACTTGCTACTAGGGACCTCTTAATTGCCAAATCTAATGTCCTTTTCTCAATGTTCTATCTCTTAAAAATAATCTCTCTGTGGCCCTTTGATACTGTCGATCATTTCTCTTCTCTGAGTTTTTATGACATTATTCTCTCTTGGTTCTTCTAATTCACTTTTCCTTCTTTGCTGGTTCCTTACCTCCATAATATCCCCTGATCATTGGGCTTCCCAAGATTCTGTATTGGGCCCTTTTATTCTATATTAGAAATTTTTAACTTGGAGTCCATGACCTTTTTAAACTCTCCTCCCCTCCCCACTGCATACACACACACATGTGCATGTGTGTGTATATGTGTGTGTGTGTGTGTGTGTGTGTGTGTGTATGTATTGTTCTACTTCAATTTCCCTGAATTGTTCTGCCTGGTTGCAATATCTCCCTCCTAATCACCATGATCCAGAAAATGAGAAAGACCTTCTATCTTAGACATCATGACCCCAGACCTTCCCTACTTATCAGAATGTCCAGTGCCTCTCCTCATCTTGTCATTGTTCTTCTTGATCCCAATTTATCAGAATGTCTGGTGCCTCCCCCCACCTGTCAGAACCAGATTAATAGTCCCACTCTCAGTGCTCTGACTCCACCGCTGCTTCGGTCTACCTCCAGGTAGCATGAAGCCATGTGCTATTATATACTTCATGGGAAGCATACATTAGCTGCTGGATGCTTTGGACATCAGCCCGGGGGGCATCATGCCCCCAGCACAATCTCTCCCTCTCAAATAAAATATTAAAAACTCTCTAATCTTTATTTTGCCTCAGTTTCTCCAGTGTTACATCATGTGCATTTTATTTTATGCCTTTATTGAGGTGTGTATCATTTTTATCAAACTGCCAAAGGTGTCCTATATATATGAAAAGGGTTAAAAAAAAATAATCCCTGCTCTTTATTCTCACTTGATTATATACATTTATCTATCTATCTATATCACCACTTTCCAAGGGTTCAATTATAATCTCTATCTAGATGATTTACAGATCTATAAGTTCAGCTCTATTTTGAGCTACACAGTTTTCACATATCAGATTCAACAATTCCAAAAGAGATCTCTTTATCTTTCTCCCCCAAACTCCTAAGGCTTTTTCATCATTTTTGAGGATATCACCACCTCATCATTCAGGTTTACAATCTCTGTATTAGTCCAGTTTGATGCCAAATATTGTGGTTTCCACCTTTACAATATATATATATATATATATTATATATATATATATATATATTATATATATATATATATATATATATATATATATATATATATACATATATATATATATATATACATACATATATATATATATATATATATATATATATACAGTATATCTTTTCTCCATTTTCAAAGCAAAAATCTTAGTTCAGGCCATCTAAATAGACAATTAATAGCCTTATAACTGGTTGTCCTGCCTCAAATGTCTGCCCACTCCAATTTATGCAGCTTCCAAGGTGATTCTTTAAATAGCACAACCTCTTCCTCTTTTTAATGAGTCCCAATAATTCTCTATTACCTCCAGGATGAACATAAAATTTCAGTTTGATATGTAAAGTTCTTCATAATCTTCCCTCTTCCTAGCTTCTCAAACTTCTTGTACCTTTGAAATTTCTCATAAAAGATACTCCATCTTCCATCTCCTTCCCTTTGCACCACCCATCTCTCCATTCATGCCATAGCTCTTCACCTCTCCTTCTTGGCTTCCCCAGCTTTCCCATCCCACAGCCACAGGGGTCATTTATCTAATCTCTATTCATCATGTATGTGCATAATTATATAAATGTTACTTCCTATTAAAATATGAACTCTTTGAGTGTTGGGACTGTTTTATTTGCCTTTTTTGGTATTCCCAACTCTCACCATAATGCCTCAAACATAGCTGGAGCCTAATAAATGCTTAACTGACTTACAAAAGATAAGAGGAAATATTGTAATGTTCTAATTGTCTAGTGACCAGCCTTAGCTTCAGCAGAATAATCACCACCAGAATAGTCAGGGATAAAGTCCAAAGTCTTTATTATCTCCTTCACAGTCTGTCTCTTTCGCCTGAGGCGGGACTAGCTTTCTGGAGGTTTTTCAGAATGGGGCTTGGTTTCAGTAGAGAAGTGCCAGAGGCAGGAGAGCCACCAGGAGGCTGGTCAAGTTTTCTCTGTTTCTGGCTGAGTTTGTCCCCAGTTTATATACTCTATTACAATTATATTATTACTGTATACTGAGTATAAACCAACCATTATATCACTAGAGAACCATTATTTGTTTTAAGATTAAATCAAGCATACTGAACTATAGAACTCACATGCTAAACTAGATAACCATTGTCTTATCAATTCCACTGAGTTAACACTTTGTTGTAGGATTAAATCAATTATACTGAGCCTTCAGTTCCTGCCCTTAACAAAATATGACAAAGATGTGAGTTGAACCCAGGTCCTCTGACTCCAAATTCAATGTCCTTTCTACTACACAATTTCTAAACTCATTTCCCCCCTTGGGAATGATCTCTGTTTTAAAATTGTACTGTGATGTATTGCTACATCATCTTCCCTTTGAGAATAAAAATAAAATTTCAATTCCATTTCATCTTAATTTTATTTTTGATAAAGTAAGGCACAATGGCACAAAGCCGATAACTTATAAGTAACCCTGGAACAAAAGGAAAAAAAAAAATCTTTCTTGTCCCTCTCTTTCCTACTCCCCAAACATTTCAAAAACAGTTGCTTTATGAAAGGAATTTATCCCTTTTCTCTGAAGGAATATCAGCCAGCAAGCCAAATAGTAGTTAGCAAGTTTGCAAATACATGCACCCCAGGGTAGTGAGGTTTCTTAGAGAATTAGTTTTCTTGGAAAATGGCTTAGCAGGGAGCTAGAGAAGTCTCTGCTTCCAGACCCCTATCCTTTTCCCCAAAGCTTTTCTGGGCCAAAAAAACAATAGCAAAGCTGTGGCTTTTACAACTCACTGGAAATTTCAATAGAAGTTAACTGCCCGAGGGAATGGGTTTTCTGAATGAGTTTTCATAAGACTATTGTACCTAACTTTTTATAGAACAAAGCCTAAGGGCCCTTTAAGTGATTCCTCTGCCAACTTTGTTCAAGTCCCTATTACAGAGAGGCTGCAGTGAGTGGGGCAGGAAAACAGAAAAGACACAAAGGCAAAACAAGACAAGAATTTTGAAATCTAATCTGCAAAACACAAAGAAAACATAAAAGAAATAGAAATCATGACTCCTGGGAACCTCAATAAAACACAATGATTTGAGTTAAATATCTGAAATATGGGGAAGATGATGAGAGAAAGGAGAAAAGAGTCTCCAAGTGAGAATGGCATCTATCAAAAACACTACCTGTCTGATTTAGGGAATTGCCAGAGGCACAGGTAATCAAAAAGGTTGTACAGCGCAAAGCAGCTAATTAGGGCCAGAGATAAGACTTGATCTCATGTCTTTCTGACTTAAACTAATAATCCCACTCCTTCATTGAGGTAAAGAATAATATAAATATATGCATTGTGATAAGAGCTGGTCTCAGAGTTAGAAAGACCTAGTTCAAGACCTTTAGACTGTGAGATTCTTGAGATCTAGCATTGCCTTTTTTTAAATCTTTCTTTATATTCCCAGCATTTAGCCCGATGCCCAGAGCACTAGTTTAATAACTGTTTATAGGTTGAGTGACCCACCTTTGTGCCCCAGGCAGTTTTAGAGGCCCAGGCAACTAAAACTAAATTGTAAATTAGTTACCTTTGGGAACTGGTAGATGAGGACTGCTAGGTGGCACTCTATCTAGTGGATAGAGCCTGAGTCCTGTTAAGCTTCAATTCAGCTTTTATACTCTCCTCTTTCACCCTTATCTATAGGCTTCTTAATTCTTCACTTTCTGTCATTGAAGTGCTATCATCCGCATATTTGAGATTGTTCACATCTCTCTCTAAATAATATATGTAGTTGAAAAAGGAAGTGCTTACTAAATAATGTCTTTGTCTAGAAAACCTTAAATGGAGTCACCCAGATGGACTTGACTGAGATGACTGAACTACAGCACTGGTAAATGAAGTTTCCTCACTGGAAATCCCCTAGGCCATTGATATCACAAGTCATAAGACCATAGGTATAGAGCTGGAATCTGTCTTTAAAATCTCCTGATGTTATCCTCTCACTTTAGAGATAGAGGACATAGAGGCTCAAGATTTGTCCTAGTTAACATAGGTATTAGCTAAGCAAGAGCAAACATTTAAATTAAGATCTTGTTTAGGAATTTAGTGGTTTTTATCACTACACACACACACACACACACACACACACACACACACATCCCAGAAATACTTATCTGAGCAAAAAGGATAACTGAGGACTCCTCAGAATAATAACTTTGGGCAATTCAAGACTCAGCATCAAGGGTCTATTTATCATTAAGGTTCTGGGAAGAAGAGCAAAGACTTGCGCTTCTAGCAGAAATACCTGAGAAAACCCCCCTTGACCTTTACTTAACTGCTTAGAGAAGAACCTTATTATTTAATGGCCTGGAAATATTCAAGAAGTCTCCAAACTAGCTATCTCTATTTGTTGATTGAGGAAGGTGGGGTAAACTAAGTCTCCTTGGTTATTCTAGAAACCCTTTTAATCTCTTTGGTTTAATCAATTACTTACCTCTAAATAAATCTTTTTATTGTGAGTGATTCTCTGGTTTCTCATAAAATCGTTAACTAAGATAGATTGAGCCTATAATTTAAATTTTAGTTTATGAAGGTCTGATAGGTTTGGGGAAAATGAAATTCTTTGTACAAACCTTGCAATTGAGTGCTCCTACCAGCTCAAACACACCTGCAAGCATTGTAAACATAAACTGATCATCATAAACTTAGGCAAGCACATCTGCAATAAGTCCACTATATTGACCTGACTAGAATTTAGCAAACCTTT
The DNA here is from genome assembly GCF_016432865.1 of Antechinus flavipes. Lineage (NCBI taxonomy): Eukaryota > Metazoa > Chordata > Mammalia > Dasyuromorphia > Dasyuridae > Antechinus > Antechinus flavipes. Next base: position 277,154,716 of record NC_067401.1, read on the forward strand.
GCTATTTCCATCTAAGCAGGCTGTGAAAATTAACCAGACAAGGGGAGGGCATCACGGTTCCTATAGTTTTTGACTATTTAAATCATTGCTTGTCCTTTGCCCTCCTCTTTCTGAGACTCTAGTGAGTGGACTACCCACTTCCCATGAGATTCTAATAAAGCTTCTGTTTTTCACTTTGAGAAATCTCTGAGTAGTCATTTTGAGTTAGGGGTTGCCATCCCACACATATCTAATATAACTATATTATAACAATTAGATTTTATTGTTGTTGCTCAGACATTTAGTTGTTACCTCAAAGATAATAGCATGGCAAGTCTTTTTGCCCTCCACTATTTCTCAAAATCTGTCCAAGTTTATGTTCATTGTTTTCATGACATTATCCATTTTATCCTCTGCTGTTCCTTTCTTCTGTTATCTTCAATCTTACCCAATATCAAGATCTTTTCCAATGAGTCCTATCTTTTCGTAATGTGATCAAATTATTTAAACCACAAATTTAGTATTTGCTCTCTCAGTGAATAGCCTTCTTTAAATATTGACTGATTGGATCTCTTTGGGGTCATAGAGACTCTCAAAACTCTTTTCTAGCATTACAATTCAAAAGCATTCAGTTTGTGATTCATAGCCAAAAACATTGATTCTGGAAAAAAAACATATCTTTGATTATATGGTATTTTTTTTCCCAAAGGATATATCTGCTTTTTAGCATGCTTTCCCAATTTGTTCTAGCTTTCCTTCCAAAGAGCAAGTATCTTTTAATTTCATGACTACAGTTGTTGTCTGCAGTGATCTTTGACCCAAGAATGTAAAATATGACACTGCTTCCATTTTTCTCCCTCTGTTGTCAGGAAGTGATGGGGCCAATTGCCATAATCTTAGTAATTTTTTTTATGTTAAGCTTCAATTCAGCTTTTATACTTTCCTCTTTCCCCTTCATCAAGAGGCTTTTAACTCTTCACTTTCTGTCATCAGAGTGGTATTATCTTCATATCTGAGAATGTTGATATCTTTCCCATAATTATATAGGTAGCTACAAAAAGGTGACACATTTCTCCTGACCTCATAGATTTTTAGAGATAGTATCCTAAAGTTCCAGCAAGAAAAATTGAAAAAAGAATGACCAGACTAACAAAAAAATAATTTTTACTTTGCAGGGTTATAAGTTTCCTTTTGAAAAAGTAAAGGAAGACTCCACAAACACCTGTAATTATTAGTTTTATAAAGGAATTAAGACACTTATAAATACTGATTCTAATATTTACTCACATTGAAATTTTAAATCTTAAAAAATACCCAAGATGTTAGCAAATAAGATTTTTGATGCTTAGGGATTTGGCAAGCACAAATGTTGCCTTTTAATAACCATTAACACACTAATGTTATGCTTTCACCAACATCTTATCAAGAATCCCATTTGCATAGATATAAATAGGACATTGAAGGAATTTTCTGTTTTTCCGCAATGATCTGTGGTAAGGCAAAGAAAAAAAAAAACCAACAACAGTTTTTTGTCAAGCATATATTAATATGTTTGAATGTTTCTATGTTGGGGGGGGGGCGAGGGGAGATTTACTATTAGGCAGTAGCAGATTAGCCCTGGATTTCAATCTGAGAACAATACATAATTGTCATCACATTAATCAAGCAAGAAAACAAGCAAGCATTTATTAAGTGATTATGTTACATGCCAGGCACTGTGTTAAGTAGTAAAGATACAAAGTAAGACATATATAGTGCCTGTCCTGAAAGAGATTACATTCTAATGAGAAATAAAATATCCAAGCAACTATACTATGTACAAGATAGATACAGTATAAAAGGGAAGTAGTCTTTGGAGCAGGTAAGGAAAAAACCATTCCAGTTAGGGGGACAATGTACCAGGGATAAGATGGAAAAACTTTACAAATAAAAAGTCATTTTGGTTACATTGCTAATTACAATTACTGAAAATTTATTGCATTTGACAGGGAGCCCCACAGGGCCAGACTTTCATAAGGAACAAAAGCTTAAATAAATTTCAGTTTAGTCAGGAAGAGATTTGGGTATGGGCTACATTTAGATAGGAAAGGGCCCATGCTTGTGCTAGCAACAAGAAAGATTTCAAGTCAGCTACCACTTTCTAATCCCTCCCTTGTACTGCCCTTGCTATTTCAGCAGAAAGAAAAGGGTGGGGGTGCAATATAAAAAGAGTCAAGAAACAAAATTGGAGAACTATAGGCAAATGGGATTACTTTGGTTTTCCTAGTTATCCACAATAGATAGCAAAAAGATGCAGAGATAGCTCTGTCCATGGATCATTGAATACCTAGAAGGGACAGGTAGTATAGTATAGTTATAAAGAATTTTAAAAGTCAAATAGAACATTTTATATTTGATCTTTGAGGTAATAGAGAGCCATTGGAGTTCATTAAATAGGGGGAATGACATGGTCAGATCTATGTTGCAGAAATATCACTTTGATTGCTTAGTAGAGAATATACTAGGATAGAGAAAGAATTGATGCAAGGGAGCAATCAAAAGACTTTGAACCCAGGTTTGAACCCAGGTCTCAGTATGTGTGATTCTGTTCATTATTTTGTGGATTTGGTCTTCTGGTACGTTTGAAGGCAGAAAGTTTAAGAAAATAGCTTCATAATTATGGGCACTCTCTCTAGACTGAAAGAGAATGCAAAAGTTCTAAATAGAAGGCATTTCAGGTATTATTTTTCAAATACTAAAGGCTGTACAATACACATTGACATTAACCTAGTTTCAATATTTAGTTTTCCATTTTTCCTCCTGTAAAATGAAGCACAGTATCTGACAAAGAGCTTAATGAGCATATGTTGATTGATGAAGATTCAATATTTGATTATTTTGTGATGATTTTAGATCCCCAAGTCATAATTTTGAAGTATTAAATAGTTATTGTGTGTTGATATTTAATATTGGGTAAAAACAGGATATTGAGAGAAAAGTTTTCAGTGTTTGGTGACTGTCTTTCCATGATGAAGGTACACAATATAATGTTAAGAAACAATATGAATGAATAAGAAACATGTATGACCATGAAATATATGCATCATAGCCACATTCTTCTCAGAAGAAAAATATTCATAAAGATGAAACCATAGCATTTGCAAGTAGTTTCATAATTATAAGAGAATTGAATATAACATCCCTGGTAAGAACAGATAATAGGTATTTCCCATACAGTTGGTAAGTAATTTTTTTTTTGTAATACCATAAAATTGAAAAAAAAATAATCTCAATAATAAATTTACTAGCTTTGTTCTATAAGCTAAAATGATTTTTATCATGTATTTGAAGAAAAGCAATTTTTCAGGAAGCATAATTAAATTTAATTATAATCTATTTTTTGTTTTTGTTTTTGGCCTTATTGATGACTAGTCTTATAATAAATAAGTCAATATTTCCTTTTACTGGTTTTGCAAATCATCCCTAGAAATATAATAGATTATACATTTTGTAGGAATATAGAGTTTGTAAAAATCCAACTCCCTCATATAGAAATGAGGAAACTGAGGCCAAGGAAGGTAAAGTAATTTGCCCAAAATCACAAAGAAAATAAGATTCTAGATTGGGGTTTGAACCCAGGTCCTCAGACTCCAAAGCCAACTTTTTTTTTTTAATTATGGTTTTGGGTTACAAGTATGTTTCATTTTTTAATATTTATTTGATTTCATGCCATATTACAAAGAATTTATTTCCATTTAAATAATTTCAAAAAGGAAAATAGTTTCAAAAAAGTAATTACTGATTATATATAATGTCACAGTGGGAATATGTATGTCCATATGTATATATGTATAAATTGTCTCTGACTTATATTTAAATCTGAATGGCCATCCAGGAATAATATCCATTAGATAGTTCTGGGAATTCTTTCTCAACTGTCTCTTTGGACTTCCCTATTCTCAATTATCTTCCCCTAATGACAACAGACCCCTTATCTGTATATTCTGGACCCACTTTTTATATTTCCATAATGCCATTTTTGTCAGGAGTAGCATGAGAAATAGTGAGCAAGGGAAAAGGAGAGAAAGAGAAGATAAATCACCATGGTTATCTCTTACCTCATTATTTAGTACATACTACCAAGACTGGTTTCATAAGCAATATCTCAGTCAGCAGACCTAGCCCATATTCCATATCCTATCAATTTACATTGTACAGGTTCATCTGGTTACTCATCTCAGATCCTTAACCCCTCTTTATAAAAGGAGATAAGCCAGAGAATCACTGAGGTTAAACATTGTCTGATATTCAGATGAAACTTATTTCAATAACTTTTGTACCAAAATTCAGTTCGGTTCTGTCAGTTCAATTTAATCTAACAAACATCTGTGAAGCACTTTTGTGTGTGTGTGTTCAATGTACTATACAAGAAACAAATGATGCAAAAATAAATTAGAAGAAAAAAAGATGAGAAAACACTTCAGGTAATTGCAACAACTACAGCATTAAAATATTCAAACAAGATTTTGATGCAAAAAAAAAAAAAGAAATGGATATGAGGGAAAAAAATTTCCTATAGAAATTTAGCTGATATAAAGTAATCACAATAATATGAAGGAAGGCCAAAGGGAGCATACAAACCACCTGAGCCAACAAACATTTGATTTCTTTGCCTTTTAGAAAGACATAATAGTCAAAGGAAACAATGATTTAGAATATAATGTCCTTTGTCCATATAATATAATGACAAGTAAGAATGACCCACATGGCTTTATAAAACAACAAAATAAAATAAAAATTGCAGAAAATTTTGTGTGAGATCCAGTTAAGTTCAATCATTCCAAGAGTATTTACAGATGATATTGGTATGAGGAAAACAAAAAGACACAAAGTAAAACAGCTTTACCGGCAATTCTATAATGAATTATTCTTATGATTAATAACACTGAACCAGCATTTCTAAATTGTAAAGCTCCAATTTTTTATCTACAGTAGGAAGAAAGTAGAAATGGCACAAAAGTAGATACAAATCAGAAATGCTGTTGAATCAGACAACTCATACACACATATGTACACACACAGACACAGACACACAAGAAATTTATCCTGGAAGTTGACAAATTTTTTATTGAAGTGAGAGATTGTTTTTTGTCTGAAGAGAATTGAAAAGAAAGGCAATTGAAGGTATATCAGCCATTACTGATTATTATGTCTATATTTTCATATTCTTTATGAAAATGATCTATATGAAAATCAAAACTGATTTTGATGCAAACATGCAAAGGGTTTAGATAAACTTTTTTTCTTGTAGTTCGCATCTAAACACAATTAATAGAAATAGATGAAAAATAAGAATTGCATTGTACAGATTACTAAGGAGGAAGCAGAAGCATTATCTGTAATAGCGGTAAATGAGAAGCCTTCCCAATAAGATCAAGAGTGAAACAAGGATGCCCATTATCACCAATATCATTCAATATTGTACTAGAAATGCTAGCAATAACAGTAATAGAAGAAAAGGAAATTGAAGGAATCAGATTGGCAAACTTCTTCTTTTTTTTTTTTTTTTTTTTTGCAGATGATAGATTATATATTTGAAAAACCCTAGAGATTTAACTAAAAATAAACATTTAATAATTTTAGCAAAGTAGCAGGATATAAAATAAACTATATATATGTGTGTGTGTGATATCTATATCTTCAGCATTTCTATATATATTTATCAATTAAAAAGTCCTACAGGAAGAAATAGTAAGAGATATTTCATTTTAAATAAATGCAGACAATATAAAATACTTGAGAATATACTTGCCAAGACAAATCCAGTAACTATATGAACATAATTATAAGCCACTTTTTATATAAATATACAAATATATTTATATAAAATATAGCATTAATATATACATTATATATAACATAAATATAAATTTATATAAATAAATTATATAAATAAAGTCAGAAGAAATAATTGGAGCCATAATTGGTTGGGCCAAGTCAACATAATAAAAATGACATTTCTTCCTAAATTCATCCACTTATTCAGTGTTATACCAATAAAGCTACCAAAATGTTATTCTAGAAAACGAGCTAGAAAAAAATAATAGCAAAATTCATTTGGAAAAACAAAGGTCAAGAATATCAAGGAAATTATTGAAAAAATTGCAAAGGGGTTCTAGCAGTACTAGATCTTAAACTGTGTGTAAGGAGACAATTATCAAATCTGATACTGGCTAAAAAATACAAGGTTAGGTCAATAGAATAGAGTAAGTATACAATAATCAGTAATAAGTGATTATAATAACCTCATGTTTGATGGACTCAAAAATCTTTGCTAAAAAAAGCTGGGAAATAGAAAATGTCCCAGCCGAAACTAGTTATAGATTATTGTCTTATACCACTCACTAAGATAAAGTAAAAATAAATGTATTACTTACATATAAAGGGAGATAACATAAATATGTTAGAAAAATATGCAGGAATGATTTCAGGAAGGCCTGGAGATACTTACATGAGCTGATCCTGAGTGAAATGAGTAGGACCAGGAGATCATTATATACTTCAACAACAGTACTATATAATGGTCCATTCTGAGGACATGGCTCTTTTCAACAATGAGATGAAGCAAATCAGTTCCATTTGTTCAATAATGAAGAGAACCAGCTATACCCAGCGAAAGAACTATGGGAAATGAGTATGAACCACAACATAGCATTTCTACTCCTTCTATTTTTGTCTGCTTACATTTTTGATTTCTTTCTCAGGTTCATTTTACCTTATTTCTAAGTCTGATTTTTCTTGTACAGCAAAATAACTGTATGGATATGTATACATATATTGTATTTAACATATACTTTAACATATTTAACATGTATTAGTCTACTTTCCATCTAGGGGAGGGAGTAGGGAGAAGGAGGTGAAAAGTTGGAACAGAATTGTCAATGGAAAGATTGCATGAAATAATGCACAGTGAAATGAACCATTGTACTTAGTAATAGCAATATCATTCAAAGAGTAACATGTGAATGACTAAGCTATTTTGAGTAATATGATAATTCAAATAAACTACAAAGTACTTGTGAAGAAAAATGCTTTCCATATCCACAGAAAGAACTGATGTATGGAAGTATATATCATACGGTTATATACATATATTTATATAAAATATTGGCCTTCTCTTATAAAGCATTAGAAAGAAGGGAAAAAGAGAACTTACAACTCAAAATGTAACCAAAAAGTAAATAAAATTTGAAAAATAAATATAGAAGACATTAGAAGAAAGATCAGAATGGAACAAAACAGTGTTGTGGGAATTACCATGCATAATTTGAAATATAAGAAAAAACCCCAAGCCCATTAAACTGTACCTAGTAGATATTCATGGCTTAATATGCAGTCCTCTTTTTCTATTGTTTTTATTAGGAAAACTCTTTATTTGTTTATATTTTAAGTTAATAATAAAGTTTAAAAACAGAAAATAAAGAAAAATGTCTTGGTAAAAAAAAAAAAAATCCTAAAAGATAGATCTCCTCTTCTATCAAGGATCCTCACATGTTTGTGTTAAAATCATACAAGATTCATTGAAAAGGTAAATAAGAAATAGCTATGCTCAATAAACCTCTCATTATTTATGTCAATAAACAAAGAGGACAAGAGCTTATATGTACCAAAAATAATTGTTGCTATCATAGAGGATTTTCCACACAAAGTCTAGAGTCTAAATGGAAAAGGTATTTCCTAAAGTCCTCTAAATACTTCTGTTTATTGATGATGTTATATTGGTTTTATTAAACTTCAGAATATTATAGAGTCTCCTCAATAAGACCCACAATTGTTTAAATGAGATGAATTTAACAATCCAAAAAAAAATTAAAAGGAATAAATTGCTTATTTTACAGATTAAAAATAATAATAGCTAATATTTATATAGCCTTTTAATGTTTGCAAATAACTTTACAAATATTATCTCATTATATCCTCACAATTACCCTGAAGGTAGGTAGAGAAAACTGAGGCAGGGAGAGGTTTATTCAAGATTCCATAGCTCCTAAATTTTTAAGGCTAGATTTGAACTTGTCTTCCAGTTTCAGTCCCAACCTTAATCTGTGCTGTGCCAGCTAATTTCCTTAAATTATGACAGGAAGTTGGATGGTTAATCTATTTATTTACCAGAATATATCTCTTGGAAAGGAACTGTAGATGAACAGCAAGTTGGACCCAGAAATGAATAGGAAAAAGACAGGAGGGATTTTAGTTGGGAAAATTATGCAGTATTTTAAGATTTTGAACTTTTCCCCAATTCAGATCCCCATTTTTCTTACACAAATGTTCTGTCAGTAATTCTTCATTCTGAATGAATACCACAATATCTGAGAAATAAGTGATGGGCAATCCAAACAATAATGGAGAAACAAAATAAGGTGTAGCATATTTGCAATTATGACCGATGACCAAGAAGTGGTTTAAGGAAAAGGAAGTAGACCCGTCAAGTGCTACAAAAGAGATATATGATATGTGGAAAATTATCTTTGTATGTATTTGAAAACTAAAAGAGATGTAATAGAAAATCAGGTTAGTTATCCCACTGGAACCCTCAAAATGTGGAAAAGATCCAGAGGAAGATCAGTATAGAAATCTTTATAGAAAGCACTTATTCAGTCTATGGATGAATTATAAGGATTAATCAACTAAGTGAAATCATAGATAAGAGTACAGTCTGTAAAAGTGGACATAACATAAATTAAATCAAAGGTCTCTAAAACTACTAAAGTGTGTATAATTTTTAAAAAAGCATTGACTAAGTAGAGCAAAATAGTCTTAAAGATTCTTATCCCAAAATAGTATATCTGTGTATACATTAATATCACACAATATTCCTTACGAAATATAATCCCATAAATAATAGCATTACTTCCTTTTATTAAAATTAATTTGTAAATTTAAATTTATATCTTTTATTTATAATTGCTATTTATAATATTAAGTCAAGAAAGTAGGTCAGAACCCAAGAAACCAAAAATGTTAAAGATCACTTATTCTAGCCCATTGTATAGGACTAAACTGAACTCCAAAGATATTGATAATTTGTCTACTTGCTATGACAGAGCCAAGACTAAAATAACATTTTCTTGGAGAGTCTGAAGATGATGCTGTTTATTCTCAGGAGGAAATAGGAAATCATGAGGGTTTAGATGAGTCATAGGGGAAAAAAATGCTGCTTTGTAAATTCCCCCATATTGAAAATTCACAATGTAGTGTCATTATTTATTTTGAAATGTTATAAGATTGAGTCATTGGAATCATGCATCTTAAACCAAGACAATATATTGTCTTTGAAATACTCATTCCCTTTGGTTTATTTGGTTCATTGTTCCCCTTTCTTTGCATAAAGTATTATATTGATCTTGCCTAGCACCCCTAAAATTTTACTGAGGTTTAGTATTTATTAAAAATCATTTCTTATGTGACCTCATCTGTTGCATCTTTCCTATTTTTAAACTAGAGCAAAGTAGAGGACATATGAACACAAAGTAAATGCATTGTATAAAACAGAATAGCAAAATAAATAACAAGTAAAATTCCACATGCCTCTTCCCTGCACTTCTATATCAGAGCACAATCTTCCTCACCATTCATGGAAAAGGGAATATAAATAGTTTGGATATTTCCTATTTCCAAAACTGCATGCCAACTGAACCACTTCTCTCTTTCCAAAGTTGCCTCTTATGACTTTACAAGACTGCTAATTCTAATAATGATAAAGTGCTAGTTCTCTACTGTTGTCTAGCTATTGTCATCAGCTAGTCCTCTACAGACCTGCAGCTATCATAAGATGCTTTTTCTGCAGGAGAAGAAGCCATAGCATTTTTTGGAAGATAGCTCAGAGCTTTAGGCCTTTTTCATTTTGTTGTCCTACTCCTTCTGCATCTAGACTCAAAGTAATCTTCTCTATGTTGAAATTTCAAATTAAGCAGATCAGTCACCTAACCTGTGGAGGTATTATGGAAACTCAAAGAGAAATACAAACCATTATCCCTAATTTACAATACTTTACACTCCAACAAATTATACAGAAGATCAAAGAGTTTTTTAAAAACACTGTAATAGGTGCTTGAGGAGATGGGAAAAACAGTTTTGACCCTCAAGGAGTTGGGAATCTTAGAACAAAAAAAAAATAATAATAAACCAACATAGCTGCAAAGAATTAAGCCATAAATGTTGAAGATAAATATAATCTAAGTAATCAAATTTAGGTGAGGTTAGTATTCAAAGAAAAGGTGAGATTTTAATCAGGTTTCAAAGGAAGAGAGGGACCTAACTTGGTGCATAATTTAAAGTAATAGAGAAGTGGCATTAAGTTATTAAAATAGAATCACACAAGTCATATTTGGGCCACAGCAAGTAACATTACAAAACCAAAAAAAAAAATAGTTTTGCTTTAGCTATTATTTCCCAGGCTAGGGAGTTCTTATGATTAGTAATGAAAAATGGTAGTAACAAAATGTAACAGAGAATTTTTGAAGAGTTAGGGTAGGAAAGGACCACAGAACTAGTATCGGAGAGCCTTAAACATATGCTGAGGATGGTAGCTACATAATTTAGTTCACCTCTCTTTCTCTCTCTTGTTAAGATTAAAAATACATAAACAGAAAAAATCTCATGAATTAACAATATACAGCATTTTTGCATAGTTTAGGAGCAAGACAAATTTATAATTAATTTTATTCTTGGTGTTTTCTGAATAACGAAAGGGTCAGAGGCACAAAATATGTTAAATATTACTAGAAAAGCATATGCATTGAGGGTCATATTTCATGAAAGTGGAGGCTATAAACTAGAACTTTAACATCTAAGGATACTGTACATTTGATTAGACACAGACAGTTAATAATTGCTTTTGTAATCACCAAGAAAGTAAATAAATAAAAACTGCATGTTATCAAGTGTTACAACATACAGGTTCTATTTGCAGAGGGAGTTTTCATTATGAAGTGATGCCACAAGTCATAATATTATGATACATATTCATACTTATTAAACCACATAGCTTTGTGCATATATAGTAGGTTATTTTGATATATATATATATATATATATACATTCATACATATACTCTGAAAATTTAGGATTTGCATAGTAATAAGAAATTAAAATGATAGAAATTGAAATCCTTTCAAGGATTCTTCTTTGCCAGAAATAGAAAGGGTTAGCTAAAACTTATCCTAAGAAAATTAAAAAGCAGAATGAATACTCTACTTCTTACAACTAGGTTAATTGGTGCCATGTGGAAACTCTACTTGAATCTTCAAGTGCATCAAATTGGAACATAAATATTTTTAAGTGAAATTCTAATTATAATATGACAGAAAAGAAACTGTATTAGTATCCCTAAGACTGATTCCGAAGCCCAATGCTATATTTTTTTAACTCCGATATTCTCTTTCTGATGTTGTATGATTTTTAAGTCATGGACTCCATGCAATCCACAGGAATTTCTTAAGTGTGTGTGTGTGTGTGTGTGTGTGTGTGTGTGTGTGTATTTGCCAAACCTGTGCTAAATGCAGCTAAGTGCAGAACATAAAGGGAGAAATTAAGTAGTTTCTGCCCTTAAAGAAGTTACATTTTAGAAGGGGGAGAGGTAATTACTTACACATCTATAAATATTTACAAGATTGAAGGTAATTTTGTGGTGGACTAGGATCCAGGTGGATCAGAAAAGAATTCATCTAGATTGTAGACCTTGAGCTATGGTTTGAAGACAAAAAGAGAGAGGTTAGAATAAAATTAATTCCAGGATGTGGGACAATCAGTACAAAGGAATAGAGGCAGGAGTGTCATGTGAGGACCATCAAGAAGGCCAGTTTGGCTATACTACAGAAAGAAAGAAAGAATGTGACAAAACAAAATAGGGAAAGTAGGTTGGGGTCAAATTATGAAGGACTTTAAAAATCAGAAACCAGAATTGCTTATATTTTTATCTTAAAGGCACTAAGGAGTCATCAGAGTTTATTGAATAGGAGAATGATATGGTCAAAGCTGCACTTTAGGAGCTTATGTGGAGAATAGACTTGAGTAGGGTGAGATTTGGGGCATAGAGACCAATTAGGGAGGCTCTGTAATAATCTAGGCAAGAGGTAATTGTGATGCTTTAAATAAGATGGTGGTTATGTAAGTAGAGAGAAGGGGATGCAAGGGATAATGTCAAGAAACAAATAACAAATTTACTGGTGAGATATGTGGGGTGAGAAAAAAGCGAATAGTCCAGGATAACACTGAAGTTGTACCTGGAAGGATAGTAAGGTCCTTGACTGAATACGATGATTAATTTGATTTTAAGTCAATATTTAAGTAGTAAGGTCCTATTAGATACTGTATAACTTATTCCTGCTTTTTGCTGAACTAAATCAAGCATCATAGTTATAAAAGGTTAAGTGATGTGAATAAATTGTTTTGTCTCAGATAAGCTGAATGAACTTCTGTCCAGAATCAGCTGATTGCATTGATCTTAAAGGTTGCTAGAACTATATGCTAGGTGGCATAGTGGATAGAGCACTAGGCCTGGATCCAGGAAAACAGTTTCTATAGTTCTAATCCAACCTCAGATACTAACTATGTGACCCTGGGCAAATTACTTAACCCTGCTTGCCTCAGTTTCCTCATTTGTAAAATAAGCCAAAAAAGGAAATGAAAAATCACTCTAGTATCTTTGTCAAGAAAACCTTAAATTGGGGTTATAAAGAGTCAGATACCACTGAAATAACTGAAGAACAGCAGAGCTGTGATTCTATAAATGATGGAGAAAAGGGAAGGACTTTGAACAGTATCAGAAAACTGAAAACTATTAGAATAGACAGACTTGAAAAACCAGACAATCTTTGGAAGTTTTTTTCTCATTATGGAATCATATTCTTGAAAGTTATTTTTGATTGTTAACCATCCTTTTTAGGCAAATCATAGATATCACCTAATAAATCTAAATCTTCAAACTGTTGGGTTGTCATGAAATTATTTTGTGTCCAACCTTCTCCTAGAATCCTATTCTACTGCTATACTACTACAACAGTATAATTCATACCTTGGAAAATCCTTCCAAGCAGAAAGGCTTCAAGTATAGATCTGTAGATAGATGGATATGCTTGTTACTTGAAAACTAGTTTAGAAAGGCTCATCAGGATGTTGAAATATTGGCTACAGGATGTTGAAATACTTTATGAAGATTAGGGTTTATTTATTTATTTTTTATTAAATCTTTTTTATTTTCAAAATATATGCAGATAATTTTCAATATTCACCTTTGAAAAACCTTGTGTAGCAAAAAAATTTTCTCTTTTTTCCTTAGATGGCAAGTAATTCAATATATGTTAAACACGGGCAATTCTTCTACACATAGTTCCACAATTAACATGCAACACAAGAAAAATCAGATCAAAAAGGGAAAAAAATGAGAAAGAAAACAAAATGCAAACAAACAACAATAAAAAAGTGAAAATGCTATGTTGTAATTCACACACAGTCCTCATAGTGCAGATGGGTCTCTTTATCACAAGACCACTGGAACTGGCCTGCATCACTTCATATTTGAAAAGAAGCACCATGTCTATCAGAATTGATTATCATTACTGCAACATATCCAACATATAAAGGACTGCTTGCCATCTAGGGGAGGGGGTGGAGGGAGGGAGGGGAAAAAAAAATCGGAACAGAAAAGAGTGTCAATATAAAGTAATTATTAAATAAAAAATTAAAAAAAAGAATTGATTATCATATTATCTTGCTGTTGCTATGTATAATGTTCTCCTGGTTCTACTCCCTTTACTTAATATCAGTTCATATAAGTCTCTCCAGGCTTCTCTGAAATCATCCTGCCTATCATTATTATAAAATAATAATATTCCATAACATTCATATATCATAATTTATTCAGCCATTCTCCAACTGATGGGCATCCACTCAGCTTATGAAGATTAGTTTGAAGCATAACACTGAAGTTGTGAAATGAAATGATTGGAAGGATAGACATGTTTAGCCTAGAAAAGAGAAAGACTAGGTAGTAAAAGGAAAAGGGAATGAATGCATAATGGATGTCTCCAAATATTTGAAGAACTATCATGTGTAGGATTTGTTCTGTTTGATCCTAGAGAGGGCCCTGAAACAACCGTATAAAGTACAAAGAAGGCAATTTGAGCTTGACATTAGAAAAAAAAAAAAGTTTTATTAACATTTAGAATAGTTCAGAGGTAACTAAGTTGCACAGTGTTAGTGATTTGTACCCATTCAAATGAAATTAGTCACCAAAGTATATAACTCAGCACTTATGAGAGTGGCTTAATTTAATTGCATCCCCTCATCCCCTTAGTGGCTGTCCTTATAATCCCAGATGTCTGTATAAAGCATCAAATTGTGTTTAGACACAACTTGAGAGAAAATATTCTAAAGCTTTTATTATATCAAAGGATCCTAGGATTTTAAAAGGAATTCATTTTCCTGTGCTCTAACCCTTTTACAATTGAGGAAACTGAGGTCCAGAAAGGTTAACTACCTTGTTTGAGATCCCACAAGAAATAAGTGGCAAAGCCAAGATATAAACTCAGATTTTCTGCCTCTAAACATGATATGTTTTCAGCTGTATCATATCTTCTTAAATGAAAATATCAGTATTCATAATATTTCTCTGAAGTATATTTAGGTTGCATGAAACTGTGAGAGGATAGTCTTGAGAAACAGATTTTTTTTATTTTTTCAGATTTCCTAAGAATAAAAAAATAATATATATAATCTTGGCAGAGACGGTCAGAAGGCCTGTAAGAATGTAAAGCTATGATTTTTACTTTTCAGTGCAAGGTCAATGGTTAATTAAGTCACCACCTACCCATAATGTGATCATGGATAAGGTCTCCAACTTTTTTTTATTGTTGAGACATTTCTAGATGACTCAGCTAAGTCATTATATTAAGTCAGCTTTATCAAGACTAGTATGTGATTCAGGATGAAATGGCAGAGGATTTAAATTGTGGTATAGCTATGTTCACTTGCTAGAACCAGAATCAGAAAGCAATAGCATACAAATCAAGTAGGTTGATTATGAAATTCTTCTCTGTTATTTCTTTCCTAGATGAAAACATAATGATGGATTAGATTAAGTAATTAACCTGTTTCTACAATATAGATGCTTTTCCTATTATTTTTAAGTAATTATGTTATATTTTCAATTGTTGGCTGTCAAATAGACTGGAACTATCTTCTATCCTGTGAATGGTCAGAGCCAAACAGAGCAGGCTAAAGACAGAAGAGTCAGGGATCATAAGTTTAATTAATTTCAGAGTGAGGAAAACATTTGCAAGTAAAAGTCCTCCATCCTGAGAAGGGGGACTTATCATGCTGGGGCTAAGGCAGGGCTTATATACATAATAAACTCATATAAATTGGATTACAACACAATCATTCTTAGGTCCTGAGTAGCAATTCCCAAATCAGGTTCATGTGTGGACAATGCAGGGATTCCTGGGTGCTGTGGTAACAGTCTCCAGGTTGATTGTCTCAAGTCCTAAGGGTCATTGAGTCTTGTGATCAAAGGGGTACATAATAAGAATTAGCATAGCAGGAACAGGAGTGCAGTACCTGGTTTGGTTCACTTGGCAGTTACATAGGCACAGGTGTGAGGAGGTGTGATAGATGGGTTAGCCTGCAGTACCTTGGCTCTCAGGTCCCTGAGAAATAAGGGAAGTGCCAACAAATCTAAGCAGTTATTGATTAGTATGAAAATCATAAATCCCTCAGAGAACACCTGGTCTTGGTCAAAGTAAGACACTTTGCCAGAGGTTGAGATCATCCAGAGCACGAAGGATTGCTGATATGCCAAGCTCAGGGCACAGCCAACTTGCTGGGCCTTAGTTTTAGATGCAGAATGTCTCTAAATATTTTGATATGGCTTATCTTAAAAACCTATTATATGAAATTTCAGAATTACCAGGCTGGTGTACCAGGAATCATATAGTCTAACAGCTTCATTTTACAGATGAGAAAACTGAGTCCCAAAAATCTTAAGTGACATGTAGAATGATGACAAGAATCCAGGTTATGATTATCAATTCAGTGTTCATGCCACCTCATTATACTGTCATATCTTTCAGAGGAAATCCTATTGAAACTACTTTTATATTTAAAAGTCAACATTACCTTTCATGTGTATGTCTATTTAAAGCAAATGATATTAAAACATTACAGTAAAATAAATTCAAGCAGTATCCTAATTAGCCTTAGGAAACTCTTTTTTTTTTCACTTTTTAGGAAAGAATAGTTTATATAGTGACTATTTACATATATACTAGTTGCTCAGCATCAGTTTCTTTATTTGACAAAATCATCTATAAAGCTAAACTTGTCTCATTTTCTCTCAATGGTGGGTTTCACATGAGATATTCTGTGGTATAAACAAGGCAAAGAAAAGTAAGATAAATAGTATTCCTCACTGTCTAACACTAAAGGAATAATATTGGGATAATTATTGTACCCCCCTCCCCAATAAAGACTAAATGTATTGTCATGGCATCATAAGAAACACAGAGCTGATTTCAATTGGCTCATAACAGGGGAAAATAAAGTAGGGTTGATTCTTAAATATTAGTAGGGACCAATCTATTTTTGAATATTGTGAAAGATAATTCAAGTTGTGCCTTATGTTTATTTATAGGACATGTGTTTATACACAAAACCTTTCCCCTGTGTGTATTGACTTACTCTGACAGTATTGGATAAGACACAAAGCTATCACCTTTTTTCTCTTGTAATTATATAAACATGTACTCTATTCATAGTGACCTGGGAATGTTGATCAGAACATCTGTTGTAATAAATCAAATGGTGAATGGAAACTGATTTTTGAATTGTAAAGTGCCAAATGATACTGTTGTGATTGGTGCTTTATGCAAATAAGATTATGTGGAAACCTTGAACTAAACATTCTTTAATCATATCCAGATACTTTGTCTTGTCATGTGGGAGGTACATAAGGTCCGGTTGCTGTCCAGCAAGAACATTGGTCATCCTTTTTCAGAACCATCTATAGCTAACTTTTATATTATTTTGCTGGATACTCTTAAAAAAGTTATATGATACATTAATAAAATGGTCAAATTAAAGTGACTGGTTATATTGATATGACATAAGAATGATAATATGAATGACTTTTTAGGAAGTTTTCAATCTAGTTCAACAAGCATTTGTCACCTGGATTTAGTTAACCTCTAACTAAAGGAAGGCCAGAGCAGTCTAGAGCAATCAAAACAGAAGTTTAATATGAAAGTGCAGGAAACTGCTTCCAAGCAAGAAAACATAGGGCAGGCCCCAGGTCCAAATTGGAGGTACCTAGGGCAGTGTGGGGAAGTCTCAGTACTTACATTAGTGCTATATGGTGAGCTGTACCCCGATGATAAGTGATAATAGCAACAATGAGACAAAGTTTGATTCATAGCAGGACTTCATAACTGGAATATTGGTGAGCTCAGAGAACACCTGGTCCTGGTCAAAGTAATAAAATATAAAAAAGATTTGCCTGCGAATGAGATCATCAAAAAAGTGCAAAGGATTGTTGTTATGCAAAGTTCAGGGCATAGCTTGCTTGTTGGACTCAGAAAATAGTATCTTCTAACAACTTTATATTTCCTCTTTTTGATCAAAGGGAAGAGGTCTGAAAGAAACCCTACCCTTCTGGTCAATGAAACAAAGGTAGGTATAAGCCAAGAGGCCAGTTGGGCCAGGATGAGATACTGCTTAGGAAGGGAACTTATCAGGGAAATATTTCTCAGAGATCATTGTAAAACTTACAATATGGCAAAGAACACAAGTAGATAAGGTAACAGGTTTTTCCTAGCTATTGTTTGCTTATAAGCAGCAATGAGGGGGAGTGAAGAATGTGGAGGGAGAAAATGTTTGAATCAAGGGCTTGGTAGTTGGGCACATGAAAAAGAGAAGAGGAAATAAAAGTAGGACAATAAACTTAGCCCTCATCTGGAATCTTGGGATAGTTGACTCATCTGGATGTTGGTTGCTTCTGTGTCCCTTCCTGGAGGGTTTTGCTATCTGTTCCAGAGCATGAGCTTTCTTCAGATGATCCAGGAGTCCATAATCAACAATCTGGAAATTGTGGAAATAGTCAGAAGGACCCTTAGAAAAAACTCCCTGTTATCAATCTTTGAATCAGAATTTCTGGGCAGCATAACATAAATTCTTAGTTGAGAGTCTCTAAACAAAACATAGAAATGATCCAGTTTTTTAGTCACATAGAGCTAGGTTCAAACAATGCAATAGTTTGTCTTACAATTCCCATAATTGCATAATTACATTAAGGCATAAACACATCAAATTACTTAGAAGATTCTGAAAAGGGAGATTTACATATCATCAAAGTAACTAAGGCAATTTAAACATAGATAAAATCAAGTGTTCTTGTATTCTAAGGACCTATTCTCAATATCTATTTAAGTAGTACATATTGAGTCCCAGATGTCTCATGATAGTCATCTGGTCCGCAGATATCTTTTCTTGGACAATATACTTATTCTCAGGATAGCTCTATAAAGGGCTGTGCTTCTCTGGTTCCAAATCTAGAGTATCCTAGATGATTCTGCTAGTAGTATCATTTGCATTTTGAAACTTCAGATAATTTCAGCATATATAATTTATTATTAAAATATAATCAAAGCCTGAATTTCCATGACAGATAAATTTGGAAGTTAATCACATATATGTATATAGTTCATAGAGATAACAATGCAATTCTGTTGGTTTTTCAAAATTTGCTATTCCATTTATTTAGAAAACTCTTTACATTATAGCTTTGTTTTATCATTTTGTATAATCATTTCCTAATTAGGAGGATATCATCTCTATATTATAATTTGACCACAAATATGAGTTAAAATCGCAATATGTTCATTCTTAAATCCTATTACATAATATCTCTGGTATCAATCTATTATTTAATAGTTTTAGTATTGTACTTATTGTTATAATAATAGTACTACTACTACTAATAGTACTAATAATGCTATAGTACTGTAATAATAGTAATAGTTATAGTATTGTACTCTTGATTATAGAAATTTGTTCTAAAAGAAAAAAGAGGGCCATAGTTATAGAAATTTCATATATTATTACAAAGGGAAAAACTTTCTTTGCTTGATTCCAGGCATGAGTCATATTTGACAACTAATCATGTAGTCATA
This sequence comes from Antechinus flavipes, assembly GCF_016432865.1. Lineage (NCBI taxonomy): Eukaryota > Metazoa > Chordata > Mammalia > Dasyuromorphia > Dasyuridae > Antechinus > Antechinus flavipes. Next base: position 277,173,897 of record NC_067401.1, read on the forward strand.
GGGCAAGGCTCAGAATTAACCAGGTGGGGAAATTTCCTTTTCAGCAAAGGAATAACATGATAGGGAAACAGAGTCATGAGGATACTTCCTTGGACTATGTCAAAGCAATCTCTCATTGTAGTGGTAAAAAAACAAACAAACAAACAAACAAAAAAACCCAGAAATTAAGAGGATACCCATATGGACCAGAACTTGAAACAAGGTGCTAAGTCAGTGGAATTGACAGAGACAATAGTAACCTAATTTAGCATGGTTCAGTATGATTGATTTAATCCTACAAGGAGATGTTGTGGGCCAGAACTTGAAACAAGGTACTAAGTGGAATTGAGGAGATAATAGTTAAATCTAGTTTAGCATTGATTTAATCCTACAACAAATAATGGTTTCCTAGTGATATAAAGTTTTTTGTATACTCAGTGGGGACATATAAGCAAGAAGATCTCAGTGCCAAAAAGACAAGCGCACTAGAAACTCTCGGAGTCTCAGCCAGAATCAGAATTAGGGAAGACCAGAGAAGTGGTAGCAGGCTCTCCTCCTTTGCTTCTACACTGAAACCAAGATCTGGAAGGCCTCCAGAAAAATTAGCTGAGCCCCAAGTGAAGAAGGCAAGACTTTGAAGGAGACAATAAAGATTTAGACTTTAACTCCTGGCTGCACTTGTGTTACTGAACTGGAATGAAGATTGCTCCCAGAGACCCCAAGGAAACCTCAACAACAGAAGATTACATTTTAGAGAAGAATATTACACCCATCAATAAGGGAATTGTGATACATGGATGTAATGGAATACTATTGTTCTAAAAAATGATGAGCAGACAGATTTCAGGGAAAAAAATGTAGAGAGACTTAAAAGAATTGATGCTGAGTGAAATGATCAGATTTAAGAGAATATTGTATATATTAACAGCAACATTTTGGAGGTAATCAATTTTAATAGACTTAGCTCTTCTCAGAAATACAATGATTTAAGACAATTCTAAAAACTCATGATGGAAAATGCTATCCACATCTCAAGAAAGAAATATTTAATCAGAATGCAGACTGAAGCATACCATTTTCAATTCTTTTGGATTATATTTTCTTCTTCATGCTTTTTTCCTTTTGTTCTGTTTCTTCTTTTGCAACATGACTAATATGGAAATATGTTTAATATGATTGTACATGTATAACCTATATTAGATTGATTACCATCTTGGGGAGACTTGAGTGTAGGGAAGGAGAAAAATGGAAATAAAAATTTTATAAATGTATGTATCACAAACTAATAATTAAAAAAAAAAGGTTTAAAACATGAAGAAAAAAAGAAGAAGAAAGAATATCCTGATAATCTGAGATAAACAGTGTCAACAGAGGAGTCTTGGAGCTTTCCTCACAAAGAATGGCTGATTCAATCAATATGGGAGCTTAGATTAGGGCAGAGGACCTGCCAGATGCAGGGGTTAGACTTCGGAGAAATAAATTTCCTTATGTTTTGGGTACTATGATATGTACTGGGATTATAGAAATGTGAAACAATTCCTATCTCAAGAGATTTATATCCTGAAAAGTGACTCAAAATATATGTATGCTGGCATGTTCAAGAAACATACAAAGTAACTTTAGAGGGGAAGACATTATCAGTGGAGGGCATAGGAAAGACTTCTTGAACAAGGTATTTCTTGAACTAAATCTTGGAGGAAACCATGTATTCCAGCTGATAGAGATGAGGAGAAAGAACAGTCCAAGAACAGTGTTTTTAAGTTCACAAAATAAAATACATTGGATTACAAGACATATAAATTTTGTTGAAATATATATATATATATATGTATATATATATATATATGCATACAGTTATAAATATATAAATAATTATTTTATATAAAATATAAATATATAAATATCTGAAAATATTTGAAGAAAAAGGTTTGTGGCCTTCTAGGTTTATAACCTAGAACATATTAGAGAAATTTTATGAACTTTTAGGAATAACTACTTAGTTTCTAAGAGCCAGCATATGTTCACCAAGAGCAGGTTATATACTTAGTACCCCCTTAAATATATCCTAGATTAATGGTGTGTAGAATCATGAACTGAAAATTTAACGCAGTGAAAATTACTCCCATCACTCTGTACCCAAGATGGTTGATCATCTGGCATCAGCAGCAACCTTATAACAAATGAAAGAAAATGAGCTGAAGCTTCTAACACCAGATTTTTTCCCATTCTTTGGAATTTCTGAAAATTATTTTTCCTTTAACAGTATCATGTATAATGAGTATGATTAGTCACAATTATTAAACAGTACTTTTTCCCATAACAATCCTATTTTAATCAAAATAAGGCAGATTCTTTTTATTCCTGCTGTTTCTAATTTTCTAAGTTATTTTTGATTTCATCTTATTTGTTTTCAATTCAATTGGCAGCTTGTTGTCAATGACTAGAGAAGGTAAGTGTAGTACCAACCAACCAACAAAATACATCTATCTTGAATTAACAACAGATTTCCTAGCTGAGTGTATATATAATCATCAGTTTTTCACTCAAATTCAGTAGTCATTTATTAAGCTTCAATCATATGCTAGGAAATATATAGAAAAAAATAAATTCCTCTACAATCTAAATGGAATTTTAAATATCAGTTTAATCTGTTAAATCTGTTCTAACTGGAACTAAATTTGAGTTTCTGAATTTTCTCTGGAGAATGTAGTAGAAAAGAGAAGTAAGAGTAGTTTTTTTTTTTTTTTTTCTTAATTCTATTTTCAGGTTTGGATTTGGATCTTTTACCTTCATATTGGTCTAGCTAATATTTTATTCTTTCATGAAGAGGTAACTATTTTCATCTTAGAATTAAGATTCCTTTAGGAAATTCTCTCATCTGCTTCTAAATCCATCAAGGTTATCTTTATTCACTGACTTTGTAGAGAAAAGAAAATCAATCTTCTAAGATTCACAGTTTTCTTACAGTGGCTATTCGAGATCAAGTCTACCTTATCTGACTGGTAGTTAATTATTCTACTCTTTGATTTGAGATTATTGTCCATTCATATCTTTATTCATCATTGTCTATTCATACATATTTAATCTTAACTCCCTCAGGATTTCTACACAGGTTCATAAACAATAATTCAGTCTAGTTAATAACCATTTTGTGTACTAGTAGTGCCAGATTACTAATTGCATTGATGGTTCCTGTCTACACATCTAATCAGCTTTTCACTTTTGCATTAATTTGCTGGTTGCTAATTTTTTTTTTTCCAGGAAAGTGTTTCATAGGATCATAGACTTAGAACTAGGAGGAAATTTAGAGAAGATTAGATGTTCTTTTGCTTTTTCTTTTAAGGGAACTGAAGCCTTGAGACAGGTGGCTTACCTAAAGCATTCAAATAGATAGTAAATGAACTAAGATTTGAAACCTGATTCTGTTTGGAAATCTCATGTAAAATGAATGTATGCAACTATATGTATATGTGTATATACATATATGAAACACAGATGTATTAATTAAAAATAGATATGTACATACATATTACCTATTTTACTATTTCCTGATAAAATCAGCCAATATAGATTTAGCATTTATAAGTTTTCAAACCCAGCTAGAGCCACTATCTAGAGAAGGGAAAATATGGGGAAATCTTGCATTTTTTTCCACAGAAAAACAGCATTTGAGTTCATTTGAATTTTCCTATAAATTTCACCTTTTTTGTGAACTCTTCCAGCATTTGCACTTACTAACAGAGCAAAGGTCAAAAATCAATACTAAATTTAAAAATAGGCAAAAGATCAGAAGATACTGCTTGAAATTAGAGTCTCTCCAACCTGACCTATTTAAACTAGATATTGACTTAAAAGAAAAATAAGATGAAAGTAAAGACCTTGACTCTGGTGATTACCATTTCTTAGAAAGGTTAATAGTCATCATAATGAAAAAAAAATTCAGAAATCATCTTAACTGGCAAACACTCATTTTCCTTACTTCAGTCGCCTTTTTAATCACAGAGTCAAGACAACCAAAAACAGTATCACTTTTTATCAAAAGCTCATTTACACACATTATAGTGGAATATAATGGCATATTATGAATGGAGTGTTCATACTGTTCAAAAACCAGTGAAAAATCAGTTCGGGGAAAATAAGTCTACAGTGATAATATCCAAATCTCTTCTTCCTATTGACTTCTAGGTTCAACTCATTTCCATTTGAGAAGTCATTCAAAATATATAAATGATGGTTTAACTCAATATATTACTTGTCCAAGTACAATTTTACAATAATTTGGGAAATATGTTTTTCTTCTACTTAGTTTTTCCTTTTTAGATTATTGAATTTTTTAAAATTATGTTTTATTAAGAAGCCTTTGCTTTCTATGCTACAACTTAATAATAGCTGATATTTTCTTAGCACTTCATAGTTTATAAGCCGTTATTCCAACTACAATTTAAAAAATCCTTATGAAGTATTACATGTATATATTATACCCTTTTTACATATAAGAAAAAATTTAGGGATATTGAAGTCTATGATCACACAGGTAAGAACGTGAATTAAAACCCTGTTCTCTTCTTCAAGGCCCAACTTTCTTTGCATTGTACTATGTTCCTTCTCAATTAATAGATCAGATTAGATTGCCATTGATCTCTCCCTTCAAACTAATTGTTAGCCTTCATGAAACTGACAAACATTTTAGAGAACAGATAGAGTAACTCCCTTTTTTTCTGCCTTACTTTTGGTATTGACATTGAGCATATTATTGACAGTTATTTTCTTAGTCATGGAATCTTGTATAATTTTAGCATGTACTTGTGAGATTCCATGTAAAAGAGCTGTTGGGGGAGAAGAGAATTATTATCATTTGCCTTCAAGCTTATCTTAGACAAAAATTCCAAGAATATCATGCTATTACTATGCTCTAATGGGACAGTGCAAATCAAAAGAAATTTATCTATTACTTATAAAGAAAGAATCGATATTTTCTAGAGCCAATGCTTTATTAAATAGTAATGTATGATTGTCAACATTAAATATTTAAAACCTATTATAATTTATTTTTTAATTTTGTATGTTCCTGATATTTATGAAATTTTGCTCAGCCCCCAGAGAAAGCATTAAACACATAGGCAAAAGAGTAATGTATTTTAAAACATGATTCTTTATTAAATCTGGAGAAATTTTTGACAAAATTATGGATAGTTATTATTTTATTAAAATGCCCACACAAAAGCTATATTTAATAATCATCAATATTTTATTGAATCTAATGTACATAATTTATATAATTTGACATAAGTAGAATTCATCAAATTTGAAATAAAGTATCAAAATGAATAGAAAAAAAATCTTCTTACAACTCTTTGTCAATATAGTATTATGACAATTAGTTTGACTACCATCTTTTTTGTAAATATTTCTCAAGTAGCATTTTCATAGTATGTTAGGTTCCTAGGCAATAAGTCCTTAAATATTTCCCCCCAAATTTCAAAAAGTTTCGTGTTGCACTCTTTACTGTTTAACATGTGTTCTTAACTTAAATTTAGAAGCACCAACCATAGAATACTAAAGCTAAAAGACACATTCTAAGTGTCATATTTTAGGAATCTGGGCATTGACAAGCTGGAATTTGCCCAGAGGAGAGTGAACATGAGGTGAGGTAGCTAGAGAACATTGCAAAGTGAGGGTTGATTGGAGGATCTAGAAATAGCATAAAGAAGAAAAGACTTCTGGCGCCAGGAGAGAGGGAAAAACAGGAAAAATATAGCTAAGAATTTGACTATAATGAGAAAATAGAGAAGTTATTAGACTTATTCTCCTTTGTCCCAGAAAGTTAGTTGGTTGTTAACTTTTCACTTCAAAGAGGACCAAAATGACAACCCTATGTTGGTATCAAAGTACAGTTTGTCTGACTGTGGCTGTTTAGACCAATAAGAGTTTGGAAGACTCTATCACAGTTTGGGCACAAATAGTCCCTGTAAACATCTGTAGTGAAGATGTCTTGAAATTTGTACATCTCCTGTTTCCTTTGAGCTACTACAACTCCACTTTGCTCATAAAGCACAGGGTCTTCTTTGATGTAGGAATGTCATGCTGGACAGTGATGCACCTATGTCTCCCAATTCTCACCATTGATTCCAATGTTCTTCAGAAAGACCTTGAGGATGTCCTTGAATCACTTCTTTTAATTTTTGTAAGAATACTTGCCTTGTGTAAGCGTTCCATAATATAGTCTTTTAGGCAAGCTTATATTTTGCATTTGAACAATGTGACTAGCTCATCAGAGTTATGTTCTCTTCAGTAAAGTATGAATGCTTGGCCAGAGGTGTACCAGTATTCAGGGAAGACTAATACCTCTGTGTGAGGACAATCCACTTGTGGCTACAAGAAATTGCATGCATAGTAGCTGCATCTTAGTAACATTTCAGTGGAATAACTAAACCAAGTTGAGGGTAATGGATGGACCTGTAAGTGAGATAGAAGGGTGTTTACCCTAGGCATGTGAAATCTTTTCCCTGGAGAAATGGGTGGATATGAACAATATGTTGTTCCAAGCAGCCATGAAGGTGGCAAAAAGCAGGCACTATGGAACACTAGAACTTTGTTAACCATTGAAAATGCCAAGGTCATTCAATGCATTTTGAGCCATCACAAATAGTCTTAATTTTTTTTTATTTTTGTCTTTTCTGCACTCCAATGCAGGGAGAGAGAGTGAGGCTTATAAATCCCAGCAATTCTGCTTCATTTAAACCCACTTTATGTACGGATCAAAGGAAATCATCAAAATTACCATTTTATCCCATTAAGTAATAGTTGAAAAAATGGGTGTAAGTTCAGATAGACTTCAGCATGATGAAAGGAAAAACTTTTTAACAAGTCTAGTTCTTCAAAAATACAATGGGCTTGAAATCTTTGAAAGGTGATACATCTCCCCTTAGTTGTGGTTAGATATTTATTTGTTGGCTATGTTGTGGACAGATTCTTGTCCAGCTATGGATTTAACTATGATTACTGATGTCCCTTTCAAAATTGAGATTGTCTTATTTCATGCTTCTGAAATCACAGAATCAGAATCCAGCATTTTCCAAGTTGATTTTGATATATAGTAGTTTTGACTTGAATTATTTTGATAGAATCTATAAATGTTCATCGGAAGTACGATTGGGAATATAGGATAGATAGATAGATAGATAGATAGATAGATAGATAGATAGATAGATATTGATATGGGAGTTGGAGATATTTGAGAACAAAGCAGAGGAAATTTAGCCAATTTTCATAATAAATTGGCTGCATATGACTGGTATTTTGGTAATGCACATTATAAAGGGACAATATAGTTAGTATCCAAGTTTTTGTCATAGAATTTCTATTAGGTAGAACACACAAAAATTACACAAAATTGTTTGGTTTGAGAACTACAAGTATGGTCCAATATTTTTAACTTACAGATGTAGAAACTGAGATACAGAGAAATTGTAACTTGTCCAGTTATTCAGCTAATCATTTTCACTTGTTTTTTTTTTTTTTTTCATTTTGCTGACCTATTTTTTTAAAACTTGAATGTAATCCAAACCTCTATGTTCTCTGCCTTTTTTCAGCTAATGTTATCTGGCGGTTAGTCATATGGCTGACTTCCCTGCTCTCTGTTTTGATCAATTTTATTTATATCTTGATATTATTGGAGCATCTGCCTTTCCCATCAGTATTCATCCCTTCTAGGTCTTCAGTTGCTAACATTTAAGTAACTATTCCCTACTTTTTCATTCAGTATGTAGTGCTTTGATTTTTAAAATTAATATTATTTGAATGACAAACTCCAGGACTCTCTTACTAGGATCATAAGGGCCCATCTGCAGGAAGAAAAAATCAACACCTATTCTCCATCCAGTAGTGAGAAACAGGTTGAAAACAGTAGGAGGTTTGTAAAGCTAAAAGCTTTTTAGTTTTAAAAACACACAGAAGAGGATAGCAGTTTTATGCTGGGGCACAAACAATCTTTTTTCTAACAAGACTAGCCTGCCAGCACTGCATTACATTATTTCCTGCAACTTGATTTTAGTTTACCAGCTGCTTTCTGATTCATATTCTCTCATTCAAGGCTTCATCAAAAATTTCCTGCTTTCAAAATACTGCATGTGCTTAGATCTGAAGAGACAAATGTAAGGGGTAGGGGTAGGGTAAGGGAGAGGTTTCTCTAACTTCTTCCTATAGATCAAAATCCACGTTATTACTTTAAGGACAAATTTAGGATAATAGATTAGAGCTGGAAGAGATCTCAAAAGTCACACAGTCCAAGACTTTAAATATGAAGAATCTTAGGCCTAAGTAAGTTAAGGAACTTGACCAAAGATACAGTAAGTAGAAAAGGCAGGAATTTGAATCCAGACCCTCTGATTTCAGACCACATTTTTTTGGTCACCAAACTACAATCCTTCTGGAAAGTAAGATAACAATTGTGCAATGAGGCTTAACCTTTTGTGTGTGTATATGTGTATACGTACATGCCAACATGTTCCAGTGCTTGGGGTAAGGGTTATGCAGAATGCTTTATTGGCATTATGCCATTCATTCATTAAATACATATTTAGCAAGCTCTAGGAAAAATGCAAATATAAATTACATTACCCTTACCTGCAAGAAATTAAAAATCAAGTAGATTTTCATTTACTTGTGTATTTTACATAGTATAGTGTTTCCTTTTGTTAATATGTTATGCCACAATATAGAGGTGAGTAGAGACCAATTTAAGTGGAGAGTTTATTGAAAGCCGGCTGACCATACAGGATTTCTATCAAAAGCATATGGTCCCGAGCAAATGAGGCACATGGTTTATATAGAACTCTAACTAGTTTTGGGCAAGCAAAATACAAAAGCCAAACATAGTTGGCTTACTTATCTAACATCTTACAACTGTTGTTATCTTTAAGGAAATACTTCAAAGTCAGGAACAGGGAGGCAATGACAGTCTTGACAATATGTGAACAGGGAGACATGGGCCTGTACAATGTTTTCCTTTGCTATCCTTCATTGTGATGCAATGGTATGTGAAGGGCATTGGGGTTTCTGGGTCATTTCTTTTTTTTTATTTTTAATAACTTTTTATTGATAGAACCCATGCCCGGGTAATTTTTTACAGCATTATCCCTTGCATTCACTTCTGTTCCGATTTTTCCCCTCCCTCCCTCCACCTCCTCCCCCAGATGGCAAGCAGTCCTTTACATGTTGAATAGGTTACAGTATATCCTAGATACAATATATGTGTGCAGAACCGAGCAGTTTTCTTGTTGCACAGGGAAAATTGAATTCAGAAGGTATAAATAACCCAGGAAGAAAAACAAAAATGCAAGCAGTTTATATTCATTTCCCAGTGTTCTTTTTTTGGGTGTAGCTGCTTCTGTCCATCCTTGATCAATTGAAACTGAATTAGCTCTCTTTATCGAAGAGATCCACTTCCATCAGAATATATCCTCAAACAGTATCATTGTTGAGGTATATAATGATCTCCTGGTTCTGCTCATTTCACTTAGCATCAATTCATGTAAGTCTCCCCAGTCCTCTCTGTATTCATCCTGTGAGTCATTTCTTTAGGGCTTTTTTTAAACTCAGTTTTCCCAAACCCAGTTTTTCAGGGATGTAGGAACATAAACGGCCTATCATTCAGGGTCTAACAGTTTTGGTTTGTTTGTTCTAAAGATACTAATGTATCTCTTGGGGTGGGTTTTAATTTGAATTACAGGATCATAGATTTAGATCTGGAGGAAGTCTTCAGAGGTCATCAAATCCAACTCCTTTCATTTTACAGATAAGAAAATTGAAGTTAAGGAAAGTTAAGGGACCTTCCTAAGGATACACAGATGTATTGAATGCTTTACATAAAATCATTAGAGCTGGTTTTTAAAAATGTATTAAAAAGGAAGGGGGAAATACAGGAAAATGTTTTTCTTGCTTGATATCTTAGGGGCCAATATGAAATCAGCTAGTTTCTCTCATGAGAATCAGCATAGCTAAATGGATAGAATGATGAACTTAGGGTTATAAACATTTATGTTTAAATTCTTTCTATGACATTGTTTGACTTTTAAAATCCTTCATGATCTGGTGTCAACCTGCCTTTCTAGGTTTATTGCATATTACTCTCCTTCACACACTTTACATTCCAAATTGACCAAATTCTATTCTTCTAGACAATAGTTTATCTTTTGTAGATCTTCCAGGCTTTGAATACATACTGTTGGCACCTCTGCTTCCTAGAATCCCCACCTTCTTTAAATTTAGCCCAAGTGCAGCTTCCAAGATCCATCTCCTTCTATCCCCCCTTGCTAGCATCTCATCCTTAGATTATTTTGTGTCCACTTTCTGATCTTGTGTTTTCCAACAGATAATAGACTGTCTGAAATCAAGGGCTGTTTTCTTGATATCCTCGGTGCCTATTGTTTTGTCCTTTGTTCTTGATGAGGACCATGACATTAGGGAGGTGAAACCATGGCATGCAAGTGAATTGGATTTAAGTGAGGGAGGGCTGTGCAAGGTCACCTCCCTCACTTTTCCCTCCAGAGCTATCTGCATCCACTGGCCAGATATAGATCAGGAGATAGCCCTGGATAAAATGGAGACATTGGCTTTTTTAAGCTAAAGCCTTCAAAAGGTCTCCCCTTTGATTGAGGCTGCATCTGTTCAGTGATTAAGGCTGGATAGCACAATGCCTAGCAGAGAGTAGGTACTTGATGTTTGCTGAATGAATGCATACTGTCTTTCTGACTATAGACAAGTCACCTCCATGAGTCAATTTCTTGATCTGTAAAATGGGGATAATGCATGTGGCATCCACTTCAGAGTTATGAAACTCAAGGGATAAAGTGAAATACTTTGCACACTTTAAAGCCCTAACTAAATATAAATGCCAATTATCAGCAGTTTGAAGAGAATCATTTTAAGGCTGAGAGTATAGACCCAAGGTATCATATCATATAGGTCAGTGGTTCTCAAACTTTTGTTCTCAGTATCTTCATTTTGTTAAAAAAAAAAACAAAAAACTATCGAGGATCTGTTCAAAGAGTTTTTATTCACATGGGTTATATTTATAGCTATTTACTATATTAGAAATGAAAAATGATTTTGAATTTGTAGACCCTCTGAAAGGATTTCAGAGACCTCAACAATTCTTTGGACTACACTTTGAGGACCACTGATACAGGTGTTCTCTGCATAGTCTTGCTGTTTTATTAATAGTTAATATTTGGGTTTGTCCTTATCTAGTTGTTTTTGATTGAATATTCTGCTGAAGTAAGATATATCTGCTAGGAAAGGTTTGAAGGGAATTCAGAGAAAACATGAGTGGTGACAGTAGTTAATAGTGTGAAATAGTTTCATTAACGCTATCCTTTTATTCTTGTAAAACTGGCCAGTTGCAATCTGGACTCGTGTACTAGAGAATACAACTAGGCATTAGTTTGGTTCAGTGGACAAGGCACTGGCCACCTTACTTTTCCTTATAAAAAACACACATATGATAACAGCAATAAGAGTTGGAATATTCCCAAGAATGGCTTTATGATCTCTGGAATGGACAGAATAGGCTCATTCTTATGTCCCAACATCAGCTAAACCAGAAAATAGATTTAGGGGTAAAGGGACCTTGGAGATAACATCTAAAGAGATTCCCTGTTTTCTCATTCAAGAGATACATTTCTATGTAAATTCCAACTTTGGCTAATCTAGAATAATAAATTTATAGCTGAAAGGAATCTAAGAGGTCAGGTTCCCCATTACTTTTTCCCATTAGATTGTAAACTTCTTGTGAGCAGTAGAGGAGTTCCTCTCCCTAATCTTCGGAACTCAGCATATTAGCAAATTGGGATGCAGATAACTGAGAATTTCTCATTCGTCTATGGGCTCCTTTGGAGTAGGAATTGGTTTTTGTAGTTCTTTGTATACCTTACTCTTAGCATAGTGCCTGATACAAAGTCACAAATGCTCGTGGTGACCATTACAGTTTTGATAGCTGAAGCTCTTAAGAGGTTGTCAGATTAGTATTAAATAAGAACCCAGAACTTTGGGACATCAAACGCAGATATAACCCTCCACAAGGCTGCAGCACACCATGCCCCACATCCTCAAGCGCCCCAGGAATATCCAACAGGAAATAGATGAGTGGGATAAGCATTTCGAGTCACGTGTGAGGTGTCCACCAATCAGAACAGGGCCGCGTCTCTGCTTTCCCGGCTTCAAGGCCAGAGCTGGAGGGGAAAGTGGTTTTGTATTCAGTCTGGGACTTTAGGTGAGGACCTGTGCCCACCCCAACTCCTGCCTCTCAGCTTCCCCCAGATAGGCATCATGAAGCTGCCCACTGCCCTTCCCTCTCCCGTAGATGCCTCGCAGGAAGAAGAGCAACAGCCCGTCTCGCAAAGCCCAACTGTCATTCCTGGAAAGGCCCCTGGAGGGTCCCAAGCTCGGTGGAGGCTCCCCGAGGCCCTGCCCTGCGCCTTCGCGGATTGTGCCTCGGCGGCCAATAAACCCTGAGGCCCGCCTAGCCTGGGTTTCCCCCCAGTTTAAGAAGCCCCCGGGCAGCTGGCTGCCCGTAGGCCGCAAGCCACAGCCGCCCTCGCGCCGCAGCCTGCCCTTCCAGGTCGGAGGCTCATCTCGGCGGCGGCGGCGGCGTTGGCGGCGGTTCCATTGGCTTCCGCCCTTGCCTTTAAAGAGCCTCCACCACGGGCCGGGTACAAACCCGGGCTCCGAGACTTCCTTCCGGGAGGCCTCAACCCGGCAAAACGCTCCCCGCTTGGATGGGGCCGAGGAGGCTGGAAGGCCGCCGACTCTGCCACCCAACCCCAGGAGCTGTGACCCTCTGCAGCCTGACCCCCTTGACAAGATTGCAGGTTTGCGCGTGGCCACGAGCGATGTTGCTGCAACTTCGAGGGATCAAGGATTGGGGCACTGCCCCCTTAATCTGGACCGGCCCCAGACCCCACCATCATGCCAGCCCCCTCTGGTCGTGGACACTCCGGAAGAGAAATACGGCGTAAAGGTCACCTGGAGAAGACGATTTCACTTGGTCTCCTATCTTCGGGAGAGAGGGAAACTCAGTTTGAACCAGATTTTCGTGTCGAAGTCTGGGGAAGCTCTCAAGCCCTAGATTTGACCTTCCCCTCCCCCACTCCCTGTTTGACTCCCCTGCTGAGGAAACGTGTTAAGCATTTAGCCAACTTTAAAGCTCTGTATAAATATATAGGCATTTTTCCCCCCTCAGGGCAGTTGGGCCACTGACCAGGGATTTAGACTGAGTAGGTTCCTTGTAGAGAAGTAGCCTCTGATCATATATTCTTTAACTGGTTAATGACCTTTAATCCAAACCTCTCAGTGGCTAGCTGTTCCAACAGTACTTGCTGCCTCCTCTTGTTTTCATTTGATGCTGCTGCTATTATCCATCTTTAACCTTAACGGAAAGCTCACACAAGTCAGTCTCTCACAAGGTGGTTAGAAGGACACTCTCAAGGTATCTTTAAGAACTTTAGAATTAATTGTGCGTGAGAGAGGCTGATACAGGGCTGCCCAGTTTAGTGTGCCCTCATCAGAGAAGATGCTGTGCTCTAAGTGCAAAGCAGAATTGAATTAGCCTAGAAGAACCCTGAGAAGCACAACGTTAAAGCAGCTGCTCTAAATGTTCATATGGACTATTTGTGTTGGATCTATGGCAGAACATTCTGGGCTTGTATTGGTCTGATCAGCCACAATCTGACATACTGTAATTGGACTCTAAATGTCATTTTGGTCCTCTTCAAGAAGAAAGGACCACAACCAACCAACCTTTGGAGATGTAAAGGGAAATAATAGGAACATCAGTTGGAGCTTTTTGTGGTTTTCCAGTTCTTTTGGAAATCCCCTAATCATCAAGGGAAATTACTTTTTTAAATTTTCAGTGTAGACACAGGCTCTTCTGTACATCAGTTAATGGCTCCTTTCACCCTACATGCCAGTTCCTTGAGGACCAAGTAGACTCTTGTTTTTATCTTTTTAACTAGAACCTAACACAGCTAAAGAACTGAGCAGGCACTTAATAAATGTTTGTTGAATGGCAAAAGGAACTGAAAATAAAAACAATCTCCTTCCCCTCTTCCCCTTCCCTATTTGATTCTTCAGCCTTCAAGTCAGTCTCCTATCTAACACTGATTGGCACATTACATGGGCCCAATAAATTCTATTTTTGATAGTTAGCATGGATGTTTGAAGATATTAAAGTGCCAACATGGAAATAAAAAAAAAGTGGAGTTTGGGATGATAGAATAAAAAATATCTTGATAGATTTAGAGAAGTCTCTGGGGTTTGGGAGGGAGAACCTGTTGGGAAAGATAGTATCAGTGTTTGGGAGAAAGTTCAGTGGAGTTAGAAGAAGGCAATAAAGAAGAATGTATTCTATTGCATGAATGGTCATAAACCAGTAGAATATTTTTGTTCTTCTAAATTTGCTAAGGAAGTCTCAACATCAAGAAAACAATGTTCATTTAAGAAAGATTAAAAAAAAATTCTTAGATCAGGTACCCTTCTTTTAGTTTTGGAAAATCTGGCCATCTTATGGTGATGTTCTAGATACCCATAGGGTAAATTATTGAACAATTTAAAGTGGGCTTGGAAAGACAATATGATTTGAAAATCTTACAGATCTGAGCATTCTTTTAATTGAAATGTGCTTTCTTTCCCTTCTCTTGACCTTTCAGACTCATTGAATTCTTATAAATGTCAGACTCAGGTGACAATTCTTTTTTATTTTTATTTATTTTATTAAATATTTCCTAATTACTTGTAAAACATTAACAATAATTTTTAAATGTTGAATTTCAAATTCCCTCAATCTCTCCCTGGCCCCCAATTTGAGAAGCCAAGTGGTATGATATTATACATGTGAAGTCATGCAAAAAACATATTTCTGTAAGAGCCATCTTGCAAAAGAAAACAAAAACAAAATAAAACAAAAATATAGTTTAAGAACGTATGTTTCAATCTGCATTCAGAATTTATCTGTTCCTCTAGAAGGAGATAGTATTTTTCATCATGGAATTATCTAGATCAGAGTAACTCATTCACAGTTGATCATCCTTGTAACATTGTTCTTACTATATACAATATTCTCCTGGTTTTGCTCACTTCACTTTGCATCAATTCATATAATGTTTCCCAGGTTTTTCAGAAACCACCATTAATCATTTCTTATAGCACAATATTTTTCCATCACAATTATATACCACAGCTTATTCAGTCATTCTCCAATTAATGAGCATCTCCCTCAATTTCCAATTCTTTGCCATCAGGTGACAATTCTTGAAAAACCATGTTTCATCTCCCTCCCTGTCCCCTCCTTCCTTATATTCATTTATTTTTTAAAAATTCCATCTTAAATTTATACCATTTCAATTTAATCAGGATTTATTGGGCACCTACTTCATTGTGTCTTGTATCTGAATGAGAGTCAGACTGTTGTCCCTGCCCTTCATAGAGTTTATAGTCTACTATGGAAGAAGAAGACTAATAAATGCCATGTAATACAAAAATACATCAGTGCTGAATAAGAAAGCTCTCCAGGAGCATTTATAAATAATTCAAAAGTGTCATCCTTTAGAAAAAAAGTTATGATATGGTTAAAAAAAAAAAACCTTTATTGTTTAGAGAACCAAAAGCAAGTTGCTTCCTTTGTCAAACTGGCAAATCTATATGTTGCCATCACTGAATAGCAACTTTACTGGATTCATCGGTGTCTAACATCCTAAATAAAGAGTGTTGGCACTCAATTGGGGAAAATCTATAGTTGCAGTGTTGAACAAACATAGGAGTGTCATCAAATCCTGTCCATTTTCCCTTCAAAATACATATGACCCCTGCTTTTTCCTCCATTCCTCTATTGCCATCATTTCTTTGCCTCAGGTCCTGATGGATATACCCCAGTACCTTAAACTCACCAGCTTTAGAAATTCTAAGTTGGGTTCCCCAGATCACCTGCTTCTAGTCTGGTTTTCTATAGTCATATTTGAAAGATCATTCTTCAATGGAAGAAAATACTTCATTATTCCAAACACCAGCTGCTAATAATAGGCCAAAAAGGGCCTTGGGAACAGGCTTACTCTTACCATTTTCTTTCTTTAATCCTAGCCCCTGCAGCCCTCTTTCCAGGAATTGATTGGAAAGAGGACACAGTCCTAAAAACTGCTTTTTCTCATGCTATATAGCCACAGGTAATGCAAAAAAATTTTGCCACTAGTCTTTGGCATTGTCAAATGGTTTAATATTAGAAACTGATAAAATTTTATACATAGATATAAGATTAAAAGTATATTACCATCTACTTGGAGCCTATATTTTAGCAACCATGAGACCTTCCCATGTGCCTTATAGCTTAAACTTCTATGTTATTTCTACACTAGAATGTAAGGTTTTTGAAAGTAGGAAAGGTCTTTTAAAAAATTAGTATCCTTAGCATTTAGCAGTGCTTTGTATATTGTAAGCATTTACTAAATGCTTTTTTCATCCATTGTATAAATGCAAGTCTTGGTGCTTCCTTGCAGGTTTCTCTTACTTAGTTCTCACTGAACTCCTTTTCTTTTCCTATACAGTATAAGTTTGTATAGCCCTCGTAGTCTCTCATAATTTGGCATTTACTGTCATTATTTACTATTGTGTTTTACTCATTTCTCCAACTAGATTAGACCCAAGGACCACATCTCATATTTTGGTGTTCTTGACAATCCCAAGCACAATACTTCAAGTGTCTCTAGATAAATATTTGTTGCCTCATGGAATGATATTTCTGAGGTTTCTATTCCCATTATGAAAAAAAGAAATAAGGCAACTAATGAGGAGGGTGTATGTCTTCTTACTTGCTCCTGTTTATCATATAGAAATTAATTTTGGAATTATTTCCCAAAAATTCTGACATTTGTATCCTTTAAATAAAGTTTTGAGGGAAACAAAAATAATTTCTGTATTTCTTAATAGATAACAAATTGAAATTGATAAATTAATCACATTTTCTGAAAGTCAAGATTTAGGGTTATTTTAGATCATTAATCTTATGAAATTAGACAATAAATGATAAAGTTGGAAGTATATGATTGTACTGTTCATTGTAGTGATTTTGGAAAACTGGAAAATCCAGTGTATTTAAGAATCCTGCAGGAGGGATAAGCATCAAAGAAAGTATTTGTAATCTTAGGAGAGGTGTATATTCAAGGTGAGCTATGCATTTTTGAAAAGATAAAACTTAATGTTGGCCCCTATCAGAGGAGTGAAAATTGTAGACTGGTCAAAATATTTCCCTAGAATCATATAGTTCTTATAGGTGCATGACAGTTATGGGGTGAATTTTATCTAACATATCTTGTGAACTCTGTAAAGGTAGCAATCTTGTCTTTGAATACTGGATGCTTATGGAAAGCTACAGAACTATCATGCTACATAAATAGAAACAACAACTTTAAAGAAAATTATTATTTTGTAGGAGGTATGTAGCATAAAATAAATGTTATTTGAAAAGCTATATTAAAGGAGAAAAAAACACGAGTCAAGTTAAAAAAAAATAAAACATCCCTCAGGTTCAGAAAAAGGTGAAAAAATTTGTTGCTTCACTGAAATTTTCTATAGCAGTTTTCTGAGCTAAAGCTATTATTTTGGAATAAAAACAGTCAATTTCATTGTCAACATTGCAAATTTCTGGCAAGAGTGAATTTTAGATAAGATTTTTTTCTGGGAGATTCTAATTTTGTCTTTAAAAATGGTAATATGTTTGTACATATATACACATGATGAATTGTCCTGTGCCAGCATCTCCCATGTCTCACAATTGATAGTAAAGATATTCACATAGACCTTGAGAGTGTCTTTGTATTAGTTCTACCCACCCTGTGAGTACTTGACTTGTGCAAATTCTGTGTAAAAGTGTGCCTGCATCAAAGGAACTATATTACTGCATGAAAAAAGCAGAATCAAAAGAAGGCAAAGAAAATGAGCTACACAAATTTCAGAGACATTTCTATCCCAAATGTCCTAAAGGACTGCTGTGGCCAATCTGTGGTAGAGCTTTTGGAATTCGAAATGGACTGATCAGCTACAGCTAAACACACTTTGTGCCCTGACCCCAACATTCTAATATCATTAGTATTCTTTGAAAATGAAAGATGAACAATGTGCGTACATATCCATAGATATGTACATACATGTATGTTGTATGTATTGTATGTATCATTGCATATATTGGTTGTAAAAAAATGGGAGATGCTGGCATTGGACTGTCCAGCCTGTTGTGCCCACATCAGAGTACCCTGTGCTCTATGAGCAAAACAGAATTGTAATGATTCAAAGGAAAGAGGAGATGCACAAATTTAGTCATCTCCACTCCAAATGTTCATAAGGACTATCTATCTGTGCTCAACCTGTAACAGAGATTTCTAAGTTTGTATTGGTCTGATCCAACAGAGTCAGGCACATTATACCTTGACCTTAATATAGTGATACCATTTTGGTCCTCTTGGAGAATGAAGTACAGTAGCCACAGCAGTCTCCCATTATTTTATTCATTTGTACATACATAAATACTTTACCTGCATATATCATGAAACAAGCATTTAGAACATATTGGCAAGATAAACTTTGAAGAGGTAATTATATGTTTTTAAAAAGCAAAAGAAAACATCTTCTCCCAAACTATTTTTGTGGCATTGTAAGGTTTACTTGCATAGTGTAAGGTTACATATAAAATTGGCATGTATAAAAATCTTAATTGGATATGGAAGAAAGATGATACACTATAGCTATTGCTAGAGTTGAATGGAGATGTGGTGAGTTATATGTAAAGCATCTTTTACTGGTTGCATTTGCAAATAACATATCAGGAATCAAAATTGACCATATATAATGATCTCTGTAATAATTGAGAAAGCAAAAACTTTCTATTTTTATTGCAAGTAGGTAAAGCAAACTTAAATATGCTCATTTGACTATGTGTGTGTGTGTGTATGCTACATGTAAAAGTTGATATTGGAAAGATCTTTTATACTGCAAATCTATTGATGGTAATGCAATTTCAAGAGAAACTTTCAATATATAAGTAATTCAATTTTAAAAGAAAATTGTATAAAAGGTTACAGAGTTCAATTGATGTATGAACTGAATAGAATCCTACAAATTACTAGTTAAAATATGACCCTTCATGCAATTTGTTTTATTTTTTATTAAATCTTTTTATTTACTAAACATATGCGTGGGTAATTTTTAACATTAAGTTTTGCAAAACCTTCTATTCCAAATTATCCCCTCCTTCCCCTCACCCTCTCCCCTAGATAGCAAGTAGTTCAATGCATGTTAAATACATTAAAATATATGTTAAACCCAATATATATATGCATATTTATACACTTATCTTGCTGCACAAGGAAAATCAGATCAAGAAGGAAAAAGAAACAGAGAAAACAAAATGCAAGCAAACAACAGAAAGAGTGAGAATGCTATGTTGTCTTCCACTCTCAGTTCCCACTGTTCTCTCTCTGGGTGTAGATGGCTCTCTTCATCACTGAACAATTGGAACTAGTTTGAATCATCTCATTGTTGAAGAGAGCCACGGCCATAAGAATTTCTCATCATATAGTCTTATTGTTGCCATGTACAATGATCAGGTTCTGCTCATTTCATTTAGCATCAGTTCATGTAGGTCTCTCCAGACCTCTCTGAAATCATCCTGCTGGTCATTTCTTACAGAATAATAATATTCCATAACATTCATATACCAGAAGTTATTCAGACATTCTCCAATTGATGAACATCCATTCAGTTTCCAGTTTCTAGCCACTACAAAAAGGGCTGCCATAAACATTTTTGCACATGTGGGTCCCTTTTCCTCCTTTGAGATCTCTTTGGGATATAAGCCGAGTAGAAACACTCCTGGGTCAAAGGGTCCTTCATGCAATTTGTATATGCTGTGTGCTTCACCAGATAATTGCTTATAACAAGAAATATAAGAAGCTAGAGATGACTTTTAAAATTTAGGAGAATAATCAACTTTATCTTAAAAACACACAGACCATTAAAAAGAAATGCTTTTTATAAAATTTATGGAGATTTAGGTGCAGAGGTCAGAGTAATTCTGTTATTTTGAAACCTACTGTCTCATGATAAAATACTCAAAAAGGTGTTTAGGATAAAAGAAGAAACTGTCATTTTCTTAGTGATAATGAAGATGAAGCAAATACATTTATAATAAAATTCCCTTCTGAAATGCATATTTAGTGAACATATTTAAAAAACTGAATTTTCTAAATCAATGCAACACCAGATTTGTTCTCTTATCGATAAAGTGATAGCATTTATATAAAAAATGAGATCCATAGATAAATTAATACAATTATGTGTATATATTTCCCAGTTGAAAATACCTGCTAGCAAATAAAATAAAAGAAAGGACATATTAATCATTTTACCATATTTTAAAAGCAATTTTCACTTTCTTTTAATGTAAATATGAATAGATAAGGACTTTAGATGCTATAAGTATGACTTTTGATTTTTGACAGTCCATATCAAGAAGAAAGGTAAATATATTTATTTTGTAGTAGTATACCAAAAAAAAAAAACCTAAAAATAAAAAACAAACTTCATTTTAATTGTGAATAAAGAATTCTCAATATCATGTAAATAAATTTCATTACTTTTTGAAACACCTAATTTGTCAAAAATGAAATTTATTTTTGGATTTTATATGAAGAAAAATATTAATTTAGACCAATGGCTGCAAAAGAATTGAGAGGCATTATGATCAGTGATATATTTTGAGAAATTACTAAAAATACAAGAAAATGGAATATACAAGAAATATGGAAATTATTCATTGAAAAAACCTAATAAGTATTATGTGCAGAACATAATGGAGGATTGGAGATACAGATAATGAAAAAAAATAGAGAAAGCAACTTCTGCCCAACAAGAGCATACATTCTAATTGGGGAAGGCAACACAGAAGGATGATCTCTTTGATTCTGAAAGTTGCAGGGATAGTGAATATGACTATAGGACAGGAAATTGATATATACCCTCTAGGAACAATAGCAAGTTTATTTCCATGGTTCTCAAATTAGAAATGGGTATGTGCCAAGCTAAGAGATGATTGTGGCAAAGAGTAGATACTAAAGATAAGGGAGTTGAAATCATCCCAGTTTTACCTGCACAACTTTTGCTAAATATTACAGATTATAACTGCCTTAAGATATTTTATCAGGTTCAGAAGATAGAAAGATTAGGAGGTGATATAATCAATAATAAACATTTATTAAGCATATATATATGTGTGTGTGTGTGTGTGTGTGTGTGTGTAGTCCTGTGCTAAAGATACAAAGCAAGTCAAAAGGCAATTTCTTTTCTCAAGGAGCCTAAGTTCTAATAGGGGATTACATTAATGAGGAGATAACATGTAAATAATAACATATAAATCACATGTATATATATGAGATATATCTGTGTGAATATAGGATATTAAGTAGAAGGAAGGCTTATATTTCTAAATTATGTATGTGTAGAATACCATATTCTCAGTGCCCCATTTACATTTAGATTCCAAATAGATATTTTAATCTGGATTTCCCTATTAAAATTATAAATGCAGAAATATAAATTATAAATGCAGAAATTAGCACAATGAAATTAGAACATCCTGCTGGGGGGAAAAAAGTGTCATGACTATCAGCATGCACAGCATCTTACCAAGCACATAAATGAAAATGGAATAAATAACTGCTCCAAAACCCACTTTAAAGGATTAAGTGAGTGAGAGAAGTGTTCATTCACAGCTCTCAAACAAGAAAGAAAGAATTGAAAGGAGGGTGTGGTTAAGCACTCCTTCTGGAAGAGCATTAAGTGGTATTGTGGAAAATTTCTTGCAAAAGGTGGGATTTTAGCTTTAGTTTGGAGGATACAAGAGAAGCCAGGAAATAGATGGAAAGGGAAAGATTCCAGGCATAGGGAACATTCAGTGAAAATTCTATTGGGTAGAGAGGGAATATCTTTTGTGAGGAACAATAAGGAGGCCAATATCACTGGCTTACAGAGTATGACTAAGGGAATAAAGTAGAAAAAGACTGGAAGGTGTCAGGTTATGAAGGGCTTTAAAAGATTTTATATTTGATCCTGGAGATAATAGGAGCCAGAGGAATCCATGCAGTGAAGGTCAGTGGTGTGGTGTAGTCAAATCTGTTTTAAAATTAAGCAGCTAAGTGGAGAATGGATTGCAGTAGAGAAAGAATTGAAATGAAAAGACTAACCAATAGGCTACTGAAGTCCAGGTGTGAGATGCGGCTCTGCGTTCGGTAGGTGACATAAGAGAAAAGGGGATGCTTAACAGGGACATTATGAACGCTGAAATGACAGGACTTAGAAACTTATAGGATACAGAATAGAGGGAAAGATTTTGAGCCTAGGTGACTGAAGATGATGATGTTCTTAAAAGTAATAGGAAAGTTAGGAAGAGGGAAGAGCTTGAGGGGAAAGATCATATCTCTTTTAAACATATTGGTTTTAAAATGTTCATGGGACATGAAATCAAGATGTCCAGTAAATAATTGGAAGTGCTAGGCTGGAGGTCAAGAGAGAGGTTATGTCTGGATAAAGCTGAGAATTATTAGTATAGAAGTTATAAGTGAATTCATGGGAGCTGATGAAATGATTTCATATTTTGGATTGCATTCATCACATTATATTGTATTCATCTTCACTTATTTGTATCTTCTCTCTATCTCAGAAAGTAAGATTTTTCAAGAAAACTATTAGACCCAGAGCCCTATGACAATGTCTTCTTTATAGTCAGAACTTAATACTTAGTGATTTGAATTAAAGAATATGGTGATAGTCATGCTGATTGAGAGAATACTATGTATCATAGGACAGATTTTTAAGGAATATAAATATTATTAAGGAATATAAAATTAATTAATTAATTAAAAGTTTTTAGATACTTTACACAGTAATATGTGATACATGCAGTAAGATTTTGCATTAAAAATTACAATATTAAAATCTTCAAATCCTGAAGATTGATTCTTTAATTTCTCATTTTTTCCTTTGAAGGTAATATTTTTTTTTGCAAACAGAGCATTGAAATGTAATTAGAAATGAATTTTTTGAATTTTTCATTCCCTAAGAATCATGTACACTTTTCCAAATTAGTGTCAAATTTTAAATTATTGGACACGTGTCTATATTTATATAAGCAGGGAATTGTAATTTTCCCTTTTGTTTTGTCAGTGGTATGAATTTTATATTAATCATTTCTATGTCAAATTTTAGTTATTCAGCAAAATCTGTATATACACATTTACTTGGGTCATGGGTAAACACTTAAAAAAAAAAAAACCTTTAAAATGTTATGCAACACTTTCCTTTAATTGTTCTGCCTCAGTTCCCCCTGGTTGGGAACTCCCCCCCCCCCTTCCTGACCATTAGAAATGGTATAAATTAGGGTTGAGAGCTCTGACCATTAGCATCCCAGAAGAGCAGATGGCTCATCTCAGATACCTAGCTGGTACCCTTTATCTCTACTTGCAGACTTCCAGTCTTTAGCTTGACTACCTACTTCATTCCCAACTTATAGGGATTTATGATCCTTCCTGTCAGAACTGGATTTATGGTCCTTTCTGGAAATTCCCACTTATCAATGCTCTTACATCCTGCCTCCCCCAGCCTTTATTTCCCTGATAGCTGGAATCTATAGGAATCCTTGGATTCCTGAATGCTTTCAGACTCAAGTCTCATTCAGTCTGCTGGGGTCAAGATGGATCCTGTTTTGGCCCCAGAAAATCTCTCTCAAATAAAATATTAAAAACCCTCTAATCTTTATCTTGTCTCAGTTTCTCCAGCATTACAATATGTGTGTGTCATAATCATAATAATCATAGCAGTAGTAATTATAAGCCTGACAAAATAATATTTTGATTATCTATAATAGATAATTTTGGCAATGTATGCTTATCATTTATAAATATAATTATAAATCAAATGTCAATTTTTAGGGGAATATGTTAGCATTCAGTAGAATAACATAAAGAATATTTAATAGGTACTAAAATATGTATTTATTTCCTTTGTATTATTAAAGTTGATCATTCATTTTTTTCTTATTATCAGGTGGTATTTTTGAGTATGTGGAATCTGGCCCAATGGGAGCTGAGGAATTAGCCTTCAGATTTGCTGTGAACACAATCAACAGAAATAGAACTTTATTGCCCAATACTACCCTCACCTATGATACACAAAAGATAAACCTCTATGATAGCTTTGAAGCATCCAAGAAAGGTAATTTGGCATTCCTTTTTTTTTTTAAACTTTTATGTTTTTCTAGAGCTAAAGTCTATAATTTTGGCTAACAATTTTCTTAATTCCAGTTTGTTGGTAACTAGTTAAAAATAGTCTATATTCCTATATATAGACTATTTTTATCTTTATTAAAAATCTCTTTGCATGATAAAGAATGACAATATTTTAATTCAAGCACTATTTAAGTGATGTGGATTGATAAACTTCTGAAGCCAAATTCATTTAAGGCCAAAAGGAATATTTCTTATGGCTGCATAATTTACTTAACCAAAACCAAAACTAAAGTGGGACTAAACCTGAAAACACGGAACTCTTTCTCAAAACAATTTATTGAAATAATCAAATTAACTGTGTTATAATTAAAGTTATACTTCCCATTTGATTAATAATATGTTTATTAAAATGTTCTTTTTAACTTTATCTTCTTCCCCCCCACCCCACCCCAAGCCTCGAAAAATACCAAAATCTAAATTATGTGTACTGGCTAACTCTTTCAAAAGCTCATGAATTCTTTTTCAACTGTCAAATACATTATAAATGTAAGCTATTATATCCTCAAATCTGTGCTTATAGTTTTTTCCAAAACCAATTATATTGCAACTATGATCTTAATTTATCTGTTTGATTTCCCGTCAAGCATCTCTTGTTCCAAGTGATTTTATAAAGTTGAGAAAACTAAAAATTCTGTATTATCCCTGAAACTTTGAGGGGAATCTTAAAAAAAAAAAAACCCTCAAACAGACCTCAAGCATATTATCTTTCATGTCCAATTTAAAAAAAATGTTTTTTCTTTCTATTAATAGAAATGGACACTGGTGAATTAATTAACATGGTACAATGAAAGTTAGGAATATGAAAGAAGTAAGATACATTTTAGTGATGAGTATAGAATATTTTATGCCTGCATTATTTATGTATGTTGTGAAAAAAGCTTTTTGTCAAATATAAAAGACTCTATAATTCATTATTATTATAATGCTCCACTAAATTTTTTTTCCAAAATCATACTGGGATATGGTTATAACTTTGGGTTTGTAAAGGTTGTGTCAGTAGAGTATAAGATATAATAATATAAGATATTATTCTGCTGGACGGATTTTGAGTGCAAGACAAGTGATGGATCATCATATCTAATGTCCAAGGAGGATTAGCTACTTAGATTCAGGGAGCTTTATCTTGATTTTAGCTACAGAGTGATTTTGGAAAAGCAACTGTCAAAGGCTGTGATCTTCATTAGTGGAAGGAGTATTTACCCCAATAAAATAATAGATTACTGAAGTATTGAAGTAAATAGTATCATTGCATTTGAATTTCATGTTTTAAGGCTTTATTTTGTGAAAAGAGAAAAAAAGGACATTGTGAGTATGATGGAGAAGATAGAAAGATTGCTTTCAACTTAAAGTGACCTGGGTTCAAGTCCCATCCCTAATATATACCAATTATATATACCAAATCATTCTTAGAACTCTAGATAACTATTCGAGATCTTCACATGCAACTTGTTTTGATAGAGGGAGTTTCCTCAGGTGAGAATTTCCTTAATTAATGAAATCACAGGTCTAGTTCCTTTTCAAATCCCTAATCCTATTTAATCTGTACATCTAAACATAAAAGAATAGAAAGGAGTTCACATTTTTAACTACTTAATTAAAAGAATGACATTTTAATAGATCTTTGAAATTTGCAAAGTGATTTGCATTCATTGTGTTATTCTAATCTTATGACAAATGATATAGGTCAATATGAGGTATGTGGTATAGAAAGCTATTACAGATATTATTATCCTCAATTTAGAAAGGATAAAACTGCTTCAGAGAGGCTGTGTCTTTTTCACAGCTGAGTATCAAAGGGGAAATTTGAATATAGTTCCTGCTGACTATCCACTGTGCTGCAAAAATACTGAGTCATGAATCTGAGTTTCAATATTGCTATTTCATTAAGTAACTATCTAGACTTTACTTTCTATTGACAAGTATTAAAAACTAATAAACTCTTCCACAGGACATGGGCTATTGGAATGTTGCTTAGTTCAAAATGATTTATGTAGATTTTGCCTTTTTTGGAATGCTACTTTTAAGACATTTCATAAGTTAGTGATGGAATAGAATCAAAGATACTTCAGTAGCATTCTTAAATGAAAGTATGTATTGCTATTTATATATTCTTGTGTTGATCCAGGCAATCTATTCAAACTATGCTTATTAGCATTAATGGGAGTTGTATAAAGGCTCCATGTTCCTCAAGGTGAAAAATATGTCCTTTTATTTGCAACCAGCTACTGTTTATCAAAGCCTACATTTTGTCTGCCCTCAGAGTTCATTTTACACATTTCAAAACCACTTTTGTGTGATGGAAGGTTTGGAGGGCTACAACCAGAAGTTAAAGGTTATATTGAAATTATTATATTTGTCCTCATAGCTGCAATTATCAGGCTTACACAGGAAGGCTGCAAAATTTGACTAGTGACATAGTTCATAATTATCTCCATTAGGGAAATGTAAATGTAAAACATGCTTAGACCAATTAATCCTAGAAAATACTGAGAGTGAGTAGAGATGAAAAATTAATGAATCTTTTAAAATATTTTCCTTTCAATATCAACCTCAAAGCAAGCCAGAATATTATCAAATAGAAAATGATGCTATCCTAGAAATACTTAAGGAAACTAAAGGTACAGATGATAAATACATCAGATTTTCGAAGTATTAGACATTTGAAACCTTTTTCAAGAATTCAAAATTCACTAGTAATAAAAATATGGCATGAATTTAGTCTGATAATAAGTAAAATCTCAATCCTGATTTTAAGAGGGAAAAGATCATTAATTAAGTCTCATCCCATGGATCTCATGCCGATTAGAGATGTGTGGATTGGGGATTAATATAGAGAAGGATAGTATAGGAATCAAGTGTAGCATTGTGTCTGAAATGTATGGGTACTCCATAAAAACAAATGGACTAAATATGAAGAGTTTGTAAAACAATCCAAAAATTGCATTAAATATCTTCATTCATTAATACAAACAAATTATGCTATATTTTAAAGACGAATAACTCCAAGGTTTTTAATGTTATTTTTTGACTCTAAATATCTTTTCTAATGATATAATGAATCATTTCATTCATTAAATAAACCTTTGAATACCTAAAAATTTAGCTTCTTAACTGAAATATTCTTCTGCTAACTTCTTAGGGAAATTTTTGTCAACATGCTGATTTATAATATTTTTAGCCTTTCTTGGTTTTCATTTTGTTAAAAACCTGGTGAACACCATTTATTTTTAACTCGACTAAGTGAAAGGCTAGTTTTTAGTCTGTTTAAGCTTTTCATTTATACCAAAAAATTAATAAGTATTTTTTAACAATAGCATTTATTAAGTACTTACTCTGTTCTAGCCAGTGTGGTAGGTACTGAAGAGCCAAAGACAAAAAAAAGCAATTTCTGTTTCTTCCTGAGCTTAGAGTGAGTACATTGAATGTACCTTCTTGTACATAAGAATTAATGATTCTGGAATCTAAAGTTTTATGGACTCACTGAGTATACATTATACTTTTTTTAAATTGGAGAATTGTCTTCTTCTACTTTCTCCTTAGTCTTTCTCCATCTTCTTCTATTTGCCTTTATATGGTTTCACATTATCCTTAGATGTGTGTTTGAATTCAATTTAACATTTCAAACAAACATAAATTCCCAGCAATATGTGGAAAATTAATGTACCCAAAACCCAGAGCAATTGGAACATTCTTGCTAAAGATTGCTAGTATAGCAAAATCACTCACTTTAGGGTCTAATATTTGGATTGACAGTCCACATAGCCTTAAGATCATTGGGCAGTTGTCACTATTCAACCACTGCCCCCTGCCCTATGGTTGAAACTGTATATCTATT
Organism: Antechinus flavipes; assembly: GCF_016432865.1. NCBI lineage: Eukaryota > Metazoa > Chordata > Mammalia > Dasyuromorphia > Dasyuridae > Antechinus > Antechinus flavipes. Next base: position 277,202,091 of record NC_067401.1, read on the forward strand.
GATGCTCACATGTATCTAATGGAAAGTATATCTATCTATCTGTATGTCTATCTATTTATTTATCTCTATCTATTTACCTACATATATTATATACATACACATGTATGTCTATGTATACATATATACAGCATAATATATTGCATTAATTCAAAATAAACATATAGACTAGAAAATTATAAATAAATATTTGATGAAAATGTAAAATTCTTACTGGGTAATACTGAATTGGGATGTTTTTGAACTCACTTCTTTTTCTCTCCTTTGTCTTCTTTCAAAGTGACTTGCAGAGGATTTAGTTGCAGGTGTCTGGCTGTATTAAATCCTCATATACAAGACAAACAATAACAATGAAAAAGTAGAAACAAAATTTTCAATTAAAATGATATTTAAAAATTATTATAAGCAGAATACTGCAGAATTTTGCCTTTTGGCTCATGGGACTAATGCTATATCTGCTGGCACATTGGCTTCTCTCCTCTCATCATTGACAGACTTCTATCTTCTCTTCAGCCTGTGATCAGCTGTCTCTCGGGGTAGCAGCCATCTTTGGGCCTTCACACAGTTCATCAGCCAATGCAGTGCAATCCATCTGCAATGCCCTGGGGGTTCCCCACATACAGACCCGATGGAAGCACCAAGTGTCAGACAACAAGGATTCCTTCTATGTCAGTCTATATCCCGACTTCTCTTCACTAAGCCGTGCCATTTTGGACCTGGTGCAATTTTTCAAGTGGAAAACAGTCACAGTTGTATATGATGACAGCACTGGTAAGTTTAAATTTTTTTTTTTTGTGGATATGTTTTTTACTTATGGACTTTTTAATGTAAAGTTTTATTCAGTTTGCAATTTGTAGCATTGGTCTTTTGGTAAACCATATTAAATGAAATCCTCCTGATAACGCAAAGAACTTAGTAAAGGATCAAGAAAACATGTTTGTGTCATTTAACACAAATCATAGAGTCATACAATTGGTTTTATGCTTAAAGGGTTCTTTGAAAGCCGTATTTTAAATATGTAAAACAACAACATTAATATTCTGGGGGTACACAAGATACTCAAGATCATATTTTGATTATTTTTCTAGTTCTGGGTTACACATTTTAAGTAGGACATTGATAAGCAAGAGAATCCAAAGGAGTATGGCCATTATGTTTAAAGGAGCTAAGGAATATACTATGTATGGATTGTTTGAATGAGTGACAGATGCTTAATTTGTTGAATAGGGTTGAAGGCAAAACTTGGACTATGGATAGACACTGAAGAAAAGTGGATTTAGGTATGACTTAAGGGGAAAGAAAATTTTAACACATTAAGAGTTGCTATAAGTGGAATGAGATGCTTTAGGAGGAGGTCTTCAGGTGAAGACTGGATGACCACTTGGATATGTTGTTAATGGAGATTGTTTTTAGGATCAGGTTGGAGGTGCCTTCCAACTCCAAGATTCTGTAATACATATTTTGGAAAGTTTGATGTCAATGTTTTTTCTTAGAGATGTATTTATTTTTATTAAGAGAAGATTTCTAAAGTGAAAGTATATGACTGGCTGTCATTGGGCCACCACATCTCGCCACATTCTTACTCTGGTATATCCTTAACAGTTGGACTCTTCATATGCAAATAATGTGAAGGAAAAAAGTGGTGTGTCCTGTTTTCTAAAGCCCCCAAGCTGGGGTGACAAAATGTACTGTTGCTTTCTAGAGCCCCCAACCTGGGGTGATTAAATATACCTTGCTAGTGGAGAAGTGATGAAACCTGACCTCCTTCTAAAATTAAGGAAGAAAAGCCCGGGTAAGACTTTTTAGTCAGGGTAATTGAATGGGCCAACACATTAAAGGGCTGAGCTAGGAGATTAATGAGAGACTTAAATGCCTGTTCTGACTACAATCCTCCATTTGAAAGTTTGTCTCCATGATATCTCACAAGATCAATACCTGCTACAACTATCCAGAGGTGATAGTGCTGCTTGCATTCCTCAGTGTGTGGCCCATTGTGTGTGTGTGGGGGAATAAAAACAAAAAATGGGGAATTGTTGAGGGACAGGTCAATTCTCCGAAAGCCTCCACAGCTGTGGATCATAATATCTGAAGGAGTTGTAGCACAGCCTTTGCTGACATGGGTGTTGCAGACTGGGAATGAGATGAACTGAAGGCAGAGGGAAGAGGAGAGAGGTCAGACACTGAAAAGACCTCTCAGGCAGAGAGATCAGAGAACAGCAACGGCCTCTCAGTCTAGTTGTATCATCCTTTCACAAGAGGAGATCCATTCTGAGTTGGATCTCCAGCAGCCACTGTCAGGTGGCTCCCATGTATTCCAGCAGCTCTCCCATGTATTCCAACAAAACAGAATAACACATTTTGGTAAAATATCTATGTAAAAGACTCAATTCTTATTGATATCATTTTAAAGTTCCATAATAGTCAGTCTACCAAAAGGCCTTCTGTTGTATATTATAAATTGAAGACCTAAATGAATTTTCTCTCAATATGTGCTAAGTAATTTAGTCTCTGCCTTTTTGTAGCAATATTCAATCTATTGTTTTATATTTGATTTGGAAGGCTATTCTGAGATACAAATAGTTAGTTAAAAATTCACGCTTAGTCATTCAAAGTCATTGAAACATCTGAATAGGATATTGAATAATAATAAATTAATGATGAATTTGACTTGATTTAAAGTACTCATTTGGTTATCAATATGGTGGGATAGTTCTATGTTTATCTTTTTTTTTTTTTTAAATTTGCCCACAGAATACTAGAGAATGGCAGTAACAATGGGAATTTCACATATTACAGTTATAAAAAATAACTTAACCTGTAAAATGGAAGATCAGAAAGAATAGTCCCTGAAATTCCTTTTCTACTTTCAACATAAATTACTATGGTGCCTACTATGTTAATATGGGAACACTGATATAAAATGTAACATATATGTGATTTTACAGAAACTGACTTATTTGCAAAAAACCTGACTTAAAAAAACTAATAAATGGACTCTCTTCATGAGAAAATGGTTTTATTTAAGATTTTAAAACAATGTAGTAATGTAAGAAAAATTTATTGAGTTAAAAACAACAAATAAATTACTGGTTATTCTAAGTGTTTTAAAATAATTTTAGAAAGTTAAAATGTCTAAATTTGGGGACCTTTTGAAAGTTCATTTAAAAGTTACAGATTTAAAGCTAGAATGAATCTCAGAGTCCAGATGGTCCAATTCTATCATCTTTCAAAGTAAACTGAGATCCAGAGATCATAAATGATTTGTGCAATGTCACACAGAATGTGAGTGGCAAAGCTTATGCTCTTAGTACTATATGTAGTTTGTTGTATTCTTAAATTTTTCTTTACAGTTTGACAAGTCCTTTCTGCCTATTTACAGATGAAAAGTCCATTTATAAATAAGTTTTATTTTTTCATATGAGCCTTAACATAAACATACCTACATACTATTTTGCATAGGACTTATTTTTTTCTGTTTTAATTTGATTTATGCAAGTGTGAATAAATAAATTCAAATTTAGAAATGTATATTAAGTATCTACTTTGTGCTAGACACGAGGCTTATAAAACTGAAATAAAACAGTTCTTTCCTGCTATTGGAGGACAAGTAAACCATGACCATAAGGGAGATTTTTGTTGTTCAGTCATTTTGACAAGGGGGACCCCGAAACTCTTCTTCTAAAACTCCTTCAAGAAAGTCTCCTTGAATCCTGGCCTCTGTAAAAAACCCTTCGAAGGAAAACAGGATAAACAGCTTCATTCTGTTATCCTGAGAGATGGCACCATCCCCACTGATAACACTCACTACTGGTTAAGCTCTCAATAGAGAAAAAGATTAGTCCACAAACACTCATTCACTTCCAAGATTATCTATTCTAATTCCAGCTCAAGCTACACCAAGCCCTCATCAAGAGCAACCTCCCAGCTTATAGCCAAGGTCTCAATTATAAAATGAGCCAACTTAGGTTTCAGTCCTTGCAGAGGACCTAACATGCTATGCCAAGGAACCTCTCTGGCATAGCACTAATCCTCTGCCCACTGAAATATTCTCTTTCAGCATTACTCTCTCTTTATTTTTCTCACCTATTTCCCTAACAAGATTTTATATTTCTCTGTCGAGATTTCTCTGCTAGAAACTTTACTTCTCTGTCAGGACCTTGCCACCAAGGAATTCAGTCTTTCTCTTCATGAATAGCAAAGGCTGACTTCCCAATGCCAATAATAAATTTCTTTTACCAGTTTAGTTTTTTGGGTTCGTAAATTCTTTTATGAAGGACCTCTGTGCTGCCAGAAGGGGGTTACTACAACTCCCTACTCTGCGCTGAATCTTAGGGGAATTTAGGGGAGCCAAACCTTTTCATTTGGTTCCCTGAACCCCGAACCTGCCACTAACCTCATCATTTAACTCCTTGACCATCAGGAACCCCAACTTCATCAATTTCAGTTATGTTCTACTCTTTGTGACCCCATTTGGAGTTTTCATGACAGATTACTGGAGTAATTTGCTATTTTTTTCTTCACTTCATTTTATAGATGAGGAACTGTGGGAAACAGGGTTAAGTGACTTGTCCAAGATCACACTATGTGTCAAAGCTCAGATTTGAATTCAGGAAGAAAATTTAATGACTCCAGTCTCAGGACTCCATCCACTTCACTTCCAAATCTAATTTAAAAAAAAAAAAAAAAAAACATGTTCGAATTAACAACCATTTTGTGGTGGGGAGAATATATATAAAATGGAAAGTGTCCTGGTCTAAATCTGAATCTTTCCAAACATTTTAAGTTATATTTGTATAAGGTTTTTCCCCCTGGTTTAGTTAATATAGATCTTTTGGAAAACAAAAGACCCTAGTTACTTAAAATCTTTTTTTAATGTCAATTTAAAAGAACATCTTAGACACCTCTAGCTGTAACCATTCCTTGAAAACTGCTCTTAGAAAAAAGAAGCTTGCTAAAATCCTATTTACAAGTGGATTGTAATTTGGTGTATCCAATTGTGCATATTTTCAGCATTTTTTGTAATTAACTAATTGCTTGATAGTAACTAATAGCATATACATTTGGTTAATTGAACCCACAATTGCCCTCTTTTAATTAAAGTAGTCCATTTTAATTTAAGGCCAATTATAAGTAATCAGCTGGGCTTGAAGTGTTTACATATAGTTTTGAGGCTAGGACAGGAAGCAGAAACACTTTAAAATGTGAGTCAAAATGTATCTATCTGCTCTAAGATTTCCTATTTTCCTCCCATCCTCTCTTTCTTTACCATTCTTTCCCCTTCCCTTCCCTCTTTCTCATTAAGGAAATGTGGCCTTCTAGTTAGAGTACGGGCTGTGCAAATGAGTACCTAGGGCTTGGTTTACTCACCTGGAAAATATAAGGACTAGATGACAAAGTTCCCTTATGTTTCTAAATCTATATTAGTTTAGTTTCTAAATCTATCAGTTACCTTAATTACCTCTAATCAAAATAAATGGGTAAATGGAATAGCAGTTTGTCTTTGAATTGAAGTAGACAATTGGACTCAGTGGGAGAAGACAACTACAACCATGGGAATAAAGGGTGATATTTTTGTTCTTGTTCACTTATTTCAGTCATGTCCCAATCCTTGTGATGCCATTTGAGGTTTTCTTGGCAGAGATTACTGGAGTAGTTTGCCGTTTTCTTCCTCAGCTCATTTTATAGAAGAGAAACTGAGGCAAATAGGGTTAAAAAGGATTGCCCAGAATCACATTGTGTGTCTGAAGCCAAATTTGAGCTCAGGAAAATATTTTTCTGACTCCAATTCTAGGACTCTCTCCACTACATACCTAGATGATTTTTTTTAAACCATGTATTAAACTTGATGACTATTATGATCAAGAATCTAAATGAATTCTAGACTATATGTTTTAGGCTGATGCTAACACCTTGATAAGCTATTGTACTTATATTTTCCCTATCTCCTTTCAAAAGCAATTCATTGTGTATTCTACTCATCCCATTTTACATTCTAATTTATTTTGTTGAGTTTTCCAGTTTGTTGCTTGATAATTATCTATCTATAAGGATTTTCTTTTGTCAACAAAAATCACGTCATTCTACATAGATGTAATGAAATTATATGTTATAATGTTGGAGCTAGACAAGCCATGAAAAATGATATGAACAGGATATGGTCGTTTTTATAATCATTAGCATTTGTTGTGGTCTTGGATGAATGCTTTTGAGCATCGTAAAAGCCTGTTAGATCTCTGAATGATGTCCAAAAAAGAAAAGAATTGGCTTCAGAAACAAAATCATGTTTCTGTCAATCACTGAATAGCATAGGACTTATTTTAAATTTGAACTAGAAATAAATTAGAAATGTGTTATCTTGCAAACAGTCTCAATTCTGAGTTGTAAGCATTTTCTTATAAATCACTACACTTCAGCTTTGTTTATAGATCAAGCACTTCCTTATAAACCAGGGATGTTTTTAAATTGTTTTTATTTATTTCTAAAAAGTTTTATAATATTAGAATAGAATATAGTATAAAGTAATTTTAGTGGCATTAATTAAATGATTACACTTTTAAACTTTTGGGGGGACTATCCCTAATATGTATAATTGTTTTCTTTTTGACCTTTGTTATAGCCTCATCTCTACATTAATGTATTTATTATAGCATATAGTTGACCTTAGTTTCTAGAAGATTTTTTCAGCAGAATGTATGCTATAAAGGGAAAGTTTTGAATAGGCACCCAGCATAGTGCCTGTTGTTTGAGGTCCAATGTGGAAGAGCTCATCTACAGAAGGAAGAATACCAGTAGTTATTTTGTTTAATTTCTATAAACCATGAAAACAGTATATTAAAGTTTACGATTTATGTTGGTATATGTTGTACCCTACACTGATGAAAACAGTAATTATTTAAGATAATAAACTATCTAGATTTGCCCATAGATAAATCAATGGCATTACTTTGACAATTCAGGGGAATCCATTCTGAATTACTCCAGGATAGTGATCCTATACCATCATTTTGCTTTGATTGTGAGTAATCAGATCTACACTGTGGTCTTGCAAAAGGAATAAGACTAATAAAGGAAAGTATGCTTTAAATGCCAAATGATGGAGAGGTAAGAATTTAATATATTTCATTTTAAAAGGTCTTTCATACTGATTTCTTTAGTGGAATAGAAAAGTGAGGCAAAGTCAGGGATCTAGAAATTATTAGAAGTTCAATGTTGATATGGATCAAAACGGTCAGATTTAAATCTTATTAACTTAGAGGTCATTTAGTCTCTCCCTTTATTTTTTTAGATGAGGAGAATCCTAGAGAAGTTAAGTGATTTATTTATAGTCAAACATCTAGTAGAGATCAGAGCCAAAGTTCAAATATATATCCTTGGATTCCAAATCTTGTAGTTATTCCATTGTACTAGATTACTGCCATAGTAGTGGGAATTAATTGGGGATGGAAACTGGTAGATATATTACCTATACTCTGGTAGTTTATCACCAAATTCAGTTGCTAGCAAATTCTTGAAATGATCCTACATTGTATTTATAACTTTAATATTTGGGTTATTTAATCTAAATAATTTGCCTAATTAATTAGGAAATGGTGAAAATCAGGAAGGTTGTACAATGATGACAGCATGAGAGACACATTTCACAGATTCAAAAAAATCTCAGAGTTGGAAGGGCCTACATGACATTTGTTCAGCTCATAGATGAATGACAACCCCCTTTTCATCATCCCTCACAAATGGTCATCCAAGCTTTGTCTAAAGACATAAAGTAAAGAGGAAACTACTTCTATAAACAAAACATTCCACGTTTACCCATTTATAATTATTCACAAAATTTTCTTCATAGGAACCTACATTTATAATTTCTATACATAGGCCGAAATGAGTATTATGCTTCATGTTATGCAATGATTTTTTTCTTTACAAAAGTTTTAATTATGATAACCTTATATCAAAGAAGTCTTAGGGAGAAAGCTAAATTGATAGATGAATTAATAACTAATAAAGAAATACCAAGCATTTGAACTGACATTATGAAATTTAGTAGCTTGATAGGGGGAAAACATAGGGAAAAAAATGAAAGCAGTGTTTACTTTCAAAATAGTCAACTGGAAATGACTTTTCATTAAATGTCAATAAATGAATTTTAAAGATTGAATATAGACAAGTTACTAAGTGATCCATTTGAGTTGGTATCAGACTGTACAATGTCAAATGATGGTAAGCATTGATTTTCTTTTTTGAGAGGGTTAAATTTAGACTAAAATACATTTTTAAATTCACATTATGGCTTTTTAACAAAGGATATTCAGTCAAGAATACCTATTTTTGAAAATATTATTTCTCAGTATTATGAGATATAGAATCAGATAATTTTGATCTTATTTCAGGGGGTGGGGGAAATTTAGATCCAGGATGATTATATGTTATACTTTCTAAGTACAGTGTTTCAAGTGCTGTGTTCTGTAATTCCAAGTGCAAATACAATTAGCAATTATGTGTTAAACCTAATTATTTGCAGATAGTTGATTACATAGTTTGGTATATTAGTGTTCCAAGAAGGTTTCAGCATCACTGGTGCAGTAATGCCTGAATATAGTTTCTTGAGCAAATTAAGCAGACTTAGGAAATTAGTTGCAATGTTATTTCAGGTGTGCTAATTACATAGTAGAGAATCTTTATCAATGTAAATATATATATATGTGTGTGTGTGTGTGTGTACATATGTATATATACATATGTACATATATAGATATATACATATGTACATATATATGTTAATTGTGTTTTAAAAACATTATATGAATTTAAATATATCTTCAGAAATGTACTAGATGTCTGACCCTGGGCAAGTCATTTAATCTTTGCTTCAGTTACTTCATCTGCACAATGGAGATAATATAGCAATTGTCCCCCCTTCTGCCCCCCAGAATTATAAGGATAACAAAATAATATTTGTAAGGCATTTTGTAAAGCTTCAAGTGCTATATAAATATAAAATATATATTATAAATATTATGTTATAAATATATTGCTATATAAATATTATTTGTAACAACAAGAACAAAAAAGTTAAATTATTTAAAATATTTGCTTATATTAAGGTAAATATAAAATTCCAGACCAACAGAAATAGAGACTGAATCCCTCTAGGGAGCAAATACCAAAAAGGGAAGGAAATAGAATAAACCTATATATAGCACTTACTACAAGCCAGATATTAAGTGCTTTTACAAATATTGTCTCATTTGATCATCACAACAACCCTTCAAGGGATCACACTTAGTGAATGTTTGAGGTTTACTTTGAACTTCTCTTCCTGACTTCAGGCTCTGTGTTCTACACTACCTAGTTACCTCAAAAATGTCAACTCAAGTTAGATTAAGGAATGATAGAACAGCATTGTTGGTCCAGCCTTAGCTTTTCTAATTCTATTGCCCTATCAGAGTAATTCTGTCTTGTGGTCAACAATGTCAGGGTCCATTAGAGAGGAAAAGAATTTTTTTAAAATGTGAGAAATAATTTAGCAAATAGCCTTCCTAAACTCATTGGAGAGCTATAAGTATAATTGTTTCCACAGATACTCTTTATCTTGTAATCGAAGTGTCCATGCCCTCATTTCCCTACCCTATCCCTCAATTTCCTGGTCTGTAAGCGCTCCTGGTGTATGTGTGTGTGGGGATATGTGTGAAAAGCGGGGAATTGGAGGCAGGTGTGTGTGGGCAGAGGTAGGGGGGATTAGCCTCTATGCCCCCCTAAGATTTCTTCTTATTCTACCTTCTGCACATTTTGGGTTTCCTGGGGGAGGGATGCATGGGTGGGCATAGTCTTGAATTATACAAGATGCAAAAGTGCTACATACTTAGAAAAAAGGAAGCTCTAAACTTATTAATTAAAAATGCCAAGTTCTTCAAGTATATATATTATATATGTGTGTGTATGTATATGGATATGTGTATATATATATATGCATATGTATATATGTATGTATGCCTCTATAATGCATTATATGTATGTTCTTTTATTTCTATATACACATATATACATATACATATATACATATACAGATGTTGAGGTTGAAGTCTAGCACCAAATGATGGGGTTTGGCACCAAAGGATGAAGTTTGGGTAGCAATTCCTAGTTCAAAATATGAAGCAGAAGAATCAAGGCACATGTGAAGAATTTACAATGGCTATCTCATTGCCAAAAGGTAGTTTTATATGAGAAATGGTTACAAGCAAAATGAAGAAGTAAAGTAGACATCAGGAGTGGTTAGTATGAGATTGATTTGGGAAAGCATATAATTAGCAAGAAAAGAGGATTCAATAGTTACCAATAGAAAAAAACAAGTTCTTGTGGAACTCATAATTAGCCAGGAAAAAGGGAATATGCCATGAGATGGGAGTATACATTTACTGGCAGACTAAATTCACAGAGAAGTTTAGCACTCTACAAGAGTTAGTTACTTATAACAAGAAAAAAAAAAAAAAAACACCATGAGCCATGGGAAGAGAGGGAAGACACCATGAGGTAGAAGAACTATGTGGCAGGATAACTCCAATAACAATTAATGAAAAAAAATACAAAGAATGGTGGTCTAGCAGTGCCAGACCTAAAACTATATTATAAAGTAGCAGAATCATTTGGTACTGGCTAAGAAATGAGTGATATATCAGTGGAATGGATTAGATATACATGACAAAATAATCAAGGTCTATAGCATTCTAGTATTTGATAAATCCCCAAACTCCAACTTCAGGAATAAGAACTCACTATTTGACAAAATTGCTGGGAAAACTGGAAAATAATGTCAGAAACTAGGCATAGACTTAGATCTCACATCCCATACCAAAATAAGGTCAAAATTGATACATGATTTGGGCATAAACCAATACCAGAAACAAATTAGGAGAACAAGAATTTACTTATCAGATCTATGGAGAAAGGAGGAATTTATGACCAAATAAGAACTAGAGAACATTATGAAAGGCAAAGTGGACAACTTTAATTACATTAAATTAAAAATGTTTTGCACAAACAAAACCAACAGAAACAAGATTAAAAATAAAGTACAAAACTGGGAAAAAATTTTTACAGCCAGTATTTCTGATAAAGGTTTCATTTCTAAAATATATAAAGAACTATGTCAAATTTATAAGAATACAGGTCATTTACCAATTGATAAATGGTCAAAGGATATGACCAGACAATTTTCAAATGATGAAATTTAAGCTATTTATAGTTATGTGATAACCCCAATAAGGAATCAGCAAAGATGATAACAGACCATGGGCAGATTAATAGAGGAAATTTAACCTATGGAGTTTGACATCATAACTTGACATTCTAATTGAATAGGTGAGGTTTCCAAGCAATTCCCTTCCCTGCTTGCCTCAGGGAGAATTTATTGTTTGAGGTTTTTAGGACCAAACGGTTGAAGTTGGCAATAAATATTGGGGTTCAGATGAATTCAGAATGTCCATTCTCTGGAGAAGAGATTACAGACAAAAGGAAAAGATACAATGGACACTAGGAATGGGAAATATGAAATAGTATTGGGTGAGCATATAACAATTAACAGTTGGAAAGATCATTTCCCTAGTGGAACTTACTCCATGAGATTAGAATATACCCTTAACTGATAGGCTAAATTCTAAAAGGTATTTAGCATCCTAAAAGGGGAGGGGAAAGGGGAAAGACACCAGGAGGTAGAGTGCCATGACTAGTTGTAACCCAAAGGGGGTTCAACAAAGATGGTGTGAGCCATGGACACATTTATAGGGGAAATTTAACCTCAGGGATTTTACATAACTTGGATTTCTGATTGAACATAGTAAGGTGGGGACACCCATGACCTCTACAGAGATTAAATTGATCCCCATTAGTGACCTTCCTGGTTTGCTTCAGAAAGTAATTCCATCATTACTTCACTCTTTCTCTGTCAATCCCACCTAATTACTCTGGACATCATCAGTATTATAGTCTTATCAGTATCTGCAGCTTTCTCTGTCAACCCTACTTAGTTACCTCATCACATTATATACATTGTCTATCTATCTATTCCACACACATAGAAAATAGTTAAATTTATTATTTATAAAAGCATATCTTTTTTAATGAGATTAATCTTTTGGGACAAAATAAAATATAAAGTTTTTCTCTTGAGGAGTAATTTAAGACTTTTAAGTGTTGGTAAAATACATTAGCATTTCTCTTACTATATTTTCAACTATTTCTCCATTTTTTTGAGTTTTAGAAATAAAGATTTGGAATGATAGGAGGCTGTATAGAAACCACTGTGTTTTAGATAATGGCTATATTTGTGTTACTTTAGTGATTTTGTGAATAAATTGTGAAGTTATTTAGAAATTTAGGGATAACTTAGACTAGTTTAAAATAAACAAGAAGGAGTTTTTTAAAAAAGTATTTTAACTTCCATCTGTTCTAAAGACATTTAACTTATCTGCTTACCATTCACCTTTACTTTTTATTTTTTATTTACTTTTTTTTTTTTTTTGCTCAGGCAATTGGGGTTAAATGACTTACTCAGGGTCACACAGCTAGGAGATGTTAGGTATCTGAGACCAGATTTGAACTCAGGTCCTCCTGACTTCAGGGTTGGTGCTCTGTCCACTGTGCCACCTCACTGCTCCATCACTTGGCTGCCCCTTATCCTTACTTTTGAGTGCATGATTAATTTTTTTCATCTTTCTGAAAATTGAAAATAATATACAATATTCATAACAGTTTCATTATTTGTAGACATCTCTTCCTCCTAAAAATAGGATTAGAATTTTCTGGGGAAATTTCCTAGTAGAATGATAACCATAAAGATGGTTGAGAAAATTATAGGTCAAAGTTATTTCTTCCAGCTTGGTTTTGCTAATCCTATTTTATGTCTAAATTCTATCAATTTGCTGAAGCTTACTGCTTTCTGAAGGATTATAATTCTTTACCATCTATCTGATCAATGAAAAAAGCCTAAATATATTGGAGAAAAAACAGTATTGTTTTAGGAAAAGGTTCCACGCAAAAGTACTTGTCTTGGGACTTTTCTCTGATAATCATTTTGTAATTTCCTTGTAAAGGTTGGAGATTTTGGGGCAGCTTGGTGGCATAGTGGATAGAGCACTAGCCCCGAAGTCAGGAGGATCTGAGTTCAAATCTGATCTCAGACACTTAACACTTCCGGGTTGTGTGATGCTGGCCAAGTCACTTAACCCCAATTGTCTCAGCAAAAATAAATAAATAAATAATAAAATAAAAATAAAGATTTTGAGCATTTTAACCTGTTCTCATTAAATGTTGTATAATCTTTCTTAGTTGTTATACCTATCTAACTTAGTAGACATATTGATCATAAATCTCACTCACAATGTATCACATGACTCTGTCCTCTTGACATTTAACAAGACATAGTACTTAAAGTGCTATGCCACAGTTTCTTTGAATTGTTCTATCTCAGTTTCCCTGAATTATAATACCTCAGCTTCCCTGCATTAATTTCCCTGCATTATATATCTCAATTTCCCTGACTTAGTAGGCTATGTCCCTCCCTCTTTTCCTGACCATTAGTACTGATATAAATTAGGCCTGGGAGCCCTGACCATTAGCATTCCACAAGAGCAGATGGCTCATCTCAGATATCTAGCTGCACCTTCTATCTCTCTTTCCAGATTTCCTGTTTCTAGCTTGATTACCTTCTTCACTCCCAATTCAACAGAATTTATAGTCCTCACTCCTAACCTGTCAGAACTGAATTTATCATCCAATGACCAATGCTCTAACCCTCCTCCCGCTCCCCCCGCCTTTGTTTCTCCTGATCACTGAAGTCGTATAAAAAATCCCTGGAATTCTTTACTCATTGCTGGATTCTTTGACATGCGAGCCCAATCCAGTCAATTAATCTAAGCTCTCCAATAAAACATCAAAACTCTCTGATCTCTATCTTGACTCAGTTTCTCCAGCATTACATTTTGGAGGCCCCAGCGAGATATGAGACCTGAGTGTAGGATTCGAGGTTAGAGACCTATAGGTTTCCACCTGAAGCCTTGGGGCAACTGAGATCTGGGCTCTTTGTTGGAGACACTAGCCATTCTGGTTTGTTTCAGAAGTCCTGTGAAGAGCAGCTTTCAGCCACAGCAAGGCTCATTGTGGATACCTCCATTTGACTACAGGAGAGTAAGTCTAGGTGTCATAAGACACAACTGATTCTCTTTCTGTCTGTTTAATTGATAGCATTTCGGGTCCCCAGAGAAAACAAGGCGCCAATGGGTGTAAATAATCTGGGAGGTACTTAGTGGGACGCCATTGAAGTGCCATCTGTTCTAAGTGTCTCTTAAGACACGTCTCCTCTGAATATGTCTTTGGACAATAAATCTGGGTGTTTTTAAAGCACCATCTGGTTCTGGTGCCAGGTGGTACAACTCTGGGTGTCCTAGAACACAATTCTGGGTATTTTTTTACATCTGGGTGCTCTCTGTGAAGGTAGAGAATACATCAAACTGGAGTTTGGAACCTATAAAAAGGCTCCATTTGAATTTCTGAGAGGGAAAAGATAGTCATCCTAAAAACTCCCCTCACAGCATTCTTGAGATAGCAGGAGCTTGCCCCTAGTTTGTATGTTAAATGTTTGTCTATTTTGTTGATTTAAGAAACTTTGTTAAGTTTTAAGAACTGTGATTGAGAAAATTGGCAATTGGTCATAAAAGAGACAGAAAAAGTTCGGCTGTGCTGTCAGAAAAATCAGTTTTTAAAGAAATGTGCTAGAAGAAATTCTCCCCTAGTGGTATAAGGCTATCTGTCAACTCAGCCACTTTATCATGGGGAATTCCTCTTCAAATGCAGGAACTCCACTTGATTACTTTCTTAATCATTTCTCTGAACATTTAAACATCATGATTATGGAGTATCATGGAGAAAGGATAAACTGAAACTGTTTTGCCGAAAGGAGTGGCCTTCCTTTCAGGTAGGATGGCCACCACTGGCCATATGATAGGGGCATAGTGCAATCCATGCACCAAATAGTAACTGGTGAACCTGGCCATCCAAATCAGTATCCCCAATATTGATATCTGGCTGCAAATTGTTTCTTACCTTCCTTCCTGGCTGAGGGCTGTCATGAAAAATGGTATTCTCATTCTGGTCACCCAGTCCATGGAGGCAGAAAAGAAAGACTGTAGAAGAAAGTCCTACAGGACTCTT
Organism: Antechinus flavipes; assembly: GCF_016432865.1. Lineage (NCBI taxonomy): Eukaryota > Metazoa > Chordata > Mammalia > Dasyuromorphia > Dasyuridae > Antechinus > Antechinus flavipes. Next base: position 277,217,289 of record NC_067401.1, read on the forward strand.
CTGAAAATCCCTTAGATAATCTTCCTCCTCAGTATCTGCGTTCACACCTGTATCCACCCTTGCCTGGAAATGCCCCACCCCCACTTGAATTACTGCCTGAAGGACTCAAACCTCTTGAATCTCACTTTTCAGCACCAGTCCTCTTGTTAGCTTCCCTTCCTCTAGCCTTCCATCTCTTGACCTCCTCTTCTCCTCCTCCCTGCAAACAGGGGCTTCATAAAGCCAGCATGAATGTACTGGCACCAGCCCCATTTCCTCCTGTCTCCCCTGTTTCTCTTGTGCTGTTCCCCACTCCTCCTTCCCCTTTATCTCCTCTGTCTCCCTCCCCTTTTTGTACCCCAGGTGGAGTTTCATACAGTGCTTTGGGATCTGTCCAGCCACACCCAGTTCTCCCAAAACCTGTTCTGCCTCTAAGAGAAATGATGGGCTCAGAGGGGGGGCTCCTTTCTAGTCTATATTCTCTTTTCTACGAATGATATATATAACTGGAAAAGTCAAAATCCTCATTTTTCTGAGAAACCACAAGCTTTGATTAGCTTTCTTGAATCTATTTTTCATACCCACTAACCCATGTGGGATGACTGTCAGCAACTTCTCACCACCCTCTTCACTATTGAGGAGAGACATAAGATTAAAAGGGAGTCTAGGAAAGTGTACTTGGACCTGGTGGGGGATCAACAGAATAATCGGGTAGAAGCTAGCTTTTCCTCTGAGAAGCCACCCTGGGACCCTAAGTCCCATTATGGTCATACTGCCCTTTCTGCTTATCATAGATACCTTTTCCAGGGTCTTAAAGCTGCAGCCAGGAAACCTATTAACATGACAAAGATTTCTGAAGTTGTTCAGGGTCTGGAAGAATCCCCTGCTGCATTTCTAGAATGTTTATATGAGGCTTAATGAACTTATAATACTATAGACCCTGAAGCTCCTGAGAATTATAGATCTGTGAATATTGCATTTGTTAGTCACTCTACTCCAGATATACAGCGACAGAAGCAAGAGGGATTTGAGGGCATGAATATATCCCATCTGTGTTATGGGCCAGAACTCTGAACTTGAAACAAGGATTCTTACAAGTTGTTAAGTCAGTGGAATTGATGAGACAATGGTTGTCTAGGTTAGCATGGTGCTTAATAGTTCTCTAAGTTCAGTATGATTGATTTAATCTTACAACAAATAATAGTTTTCTAGTGATATAATGATTGGTTTATACTCAGTGTAGAGCATATAAGCTGAGACCAACTCAGCCAAAGGAGGCAGAGACAGACTCATTCCATCATCCACCTTTGTGGTCGCTGGAGGCTGAAGCACAAACCCTTGGACTCAGACTCACTTCATCTCACACCATCATGGTGGCAGGTCTGTCCTCCTGCATTTTCTCCACTGAAACCAAGTCCCCTCTGAAGGCCACGTAAAAGCTAGCTGAGAACCAGGTGAAGGAAACAATAAAGACTTTTGGAATTTAACACCTGCTATTCTTGTGGTGTTTACTGGAAAGAAAGCTGCTCAAAGACCCCCCAGAAAACCAACTAAAAGAACTTTACACTATGCGATTAATATTATATTATGTATAATATTATATACTATTATATCACCCCAAGAACAACCAGGTGTTAAAGTCCAAATCTTTTATTATCTCTTTCAAAGTTTTGTCTCCTTTCCTGGGGCCCAGTTAGCTTTCTTAAAGGCCTTCTGGAGTCTTGGTTTCAGTGAAGAAAATGCAGAAGGATAGTCCACCACCAAGGTGATGTGAGATGGGATGCATGAATCTGAGTTCAAGGGCTTGTGCTTCAGCTCTGGTCCGCTGTCTTCTCTAGCTCTCAGTCCTGCTTATATACTCCACACTGAATATAAAACAATTATTATATCACTAGGAAACCATTATTTGTTGTAAGATTAAATCAATTATACTGAACTTAGAGAATTATTAAGCATTATGCTAAACTAGACAACCACTGTCTCATCAATTCCACTGAATTAGCACCTTGTAAGAGTCCTTGTTTCAAGTTCAGAGTTCTGGCCCATAACACATCTGGTTGAGATAGCTCTGAAAGTTTTTAATACCAGAGACACACTGGCTAAGGAAGCAGGTAAGCAATACACCCAGGCAGTTGTAGCAGCCATGATAGAATCAAATAACTCTTCTTAGTCCTCCCTGGGCCCCGTGGATGGCAGACATTGGGTTCAGACTAGTGTGCCTATTGTAATTACAGGCCATTGGAGAAACGAATAGACCCAAAAATATCCTCTCTCTCTTGAGGGGGCTGACTGATGTGGCCCTGGTTCTCTTTCTCTTCCTCTAGACCCAGAGAACTCAGGGTATGTTTACAAATTGGGGGTCAGGCTATTGAATTTCTGATTGATTCTGCAGCCACTTACTTTGCTGTAACAAAACCTCTGGTCCAGTATCCCCCAAATCTACCCCTATACAAAGTAAAATTGTTTCTTACCCCTGGACTACTGAATGCCCAGTCCACCTGTACACCTGAAGTTCAAAAACTTCAGGCAACCATTTTCTTTCTGAAGACCAGGCTTCTCTGACCCTAAATCTTCCTAGTCCAAAGCATTTTCTTGTCACTCTACCCCTCCAGTTTGAAGATAGCTTAGTGGCCTCCCCTGTTTCACTCTCTTCTGCTTTCTTCCCTCTTCTTTCTCAGCTGCAAGCAGATTTCCCTCAGGTATGGGCAGAAAATAAACTTCTAGGCCTGGCTGACCATCACGTACCAGTGGTTGAGCAGCTTCTGGCCACTGCCTCTCTTGGAACTGTCAGGCAGTACCCCATGTGGAGGGAAGCCCTCCTGTGTATTTCTGCTCACATTAACCCATTGAAAAATGCTGGTATCTTAGTAGCTTGCAAGTCCCCTTGGAACACCCCTTTGCTTCCAGTCAGGAAGCCTGGGTCAGTGAACTTCTGCCCTGTTCAGGATCTTAGGTAGGTTAACAAACTGGTTGAAACTATTCATGCCATGGTTCCAAATCTTTATACCCTACTCAGCTTGCTGCTTCCTACTCACACTGTATGTACTGTTCTGGACCTAAAAGATGCTTTCTTTTCAATACCCCTTACGCCAGCTAGTCAACCCCTTTCTGCTTTCCAGTGGATAGATCCCCTGGTGGGGTTCTTGGGGCAGCTTACTTGGATTAGGCTGCCATAGGGTTTTAAAAACTCCCCCATTTTGTTTGATGAAGCTTTCCATCTGGATCTCCAACTCTTTCGCAAGGAACATTCTTATTGCTCTCTTGTTCAATATGTAGATGATCTTCTCCTTGCAGCCCCTGATGAGTCCCTCTGCTTGCAGGCAATTTGTGCCCTCTTGCAACTCTTTCAATCCATAGGTTATAGGGTTTCTGCTAAAAAGGCTTAGCTCTGCCTTCTCAAGGTCTCTTATCTAGGTTGTTCTCAAATCTGGCCACCGCTCCCTGTGTTCCAAACGTATCCAGGCTATTTTATCTATTCCGGTCCCTACTACTAAAAAGCAACTTTGGGAATTCCTAGGGACAGCTGGTTACTGTCGCTTAGGGATCCCTTCCTTTGCTGAGATGGCAAAACCCCTTTATTCCGCTACAGCCAGAGAGGATCCCCTTGTGTGGGGCTCCCCTGAACAAGCTGCCTTTGATCGTCTCAGGACTGCCTTTACTAAGCCCCTGCCCTGGCTCTCCCCAATGTCACAAAGCCCTTCCATCTTTTTGTGGCAGAGGCTAGAGGTATTGCAAAGGGCATTCTGACCCAAATGCTTGGCCCCTGGCATTGCCCTGTCACTTATCTCTCTAAGCGCTTAGATTAAGTGGCAGCTGGGTCACCTCCCTGTTTTAGGACTGTGACTGCGACCCCCCTCCTAGGGAAGGAAGCTGACAAGCTTTCCTTGGGCCAGTCTATCTCTGTCCCCCACTCTGTCGAGGCTCTCCTCAGGTCCGCTCCTGACCGGTGGCTCTCTAATGCTCGCATTACCCAATTCAGGGCCTGCTTCTTGATCACCTTCACCTCACTTTCTCCAAATTGCCCCCCACCCCAATCCTGCCACCTTGCTCCCAGATCCCAATTCTGACCCAGCTCCCATACATGACTGCTTCCAGCTCCTTGACAAGACCCAGTCAGCAAGGCCCGACCTTTCTCACACCCCGCTAGAAAACCCTGACCAGATTCTTTTTACAGACGGAAGTAGTTTTGTTGTGGAGGACACCAGTGTTTCCGGGGCAGCAGTGGTGAACTATCCCTCTCTCTCTACTCTGTGGTCTTCTTCCCTCCCCTCTGGGTCCTGTGCCTAAAAGGCTGAGCTTGATTCATGCCCTGCACATAGCAGAAGGGAAATCGGCTAACATTTTCACTGACAGCCACTATTCCTTTGCAACAGCTCATGTCCATGCCTCTCTTTATAAGGAGAGGGGCCTGTGGATCTCTGCTGGTAAGGAAATTAAGACTAAGAAAGAGATCCTTTCCTTACTAAATTCTATCTGGTTACCCCTCTCTGTTGTTATTATTCATTGTCTAAGTCACTAATTCGGTAGGACAATGGAAGCAGTGGGAAATAGGGCTGCAGATGCAGCAGCTCAAGGAGCTGCCATCTCTCCCACTTCTTCCTTGCCCCTGGCAATCCTCCCCCTTCCTCCAGTATCTGCATACTTTCCTTCAGAATATTCTTTCACATCTCGAAGAGGACAGAGGGAGGATCCTTGGTGGTACATAGAGGACAAAATTTTTATTCCACAAGCATCAAGCAGAATGCTAGTGAAGGACTTGCATGATTTCACTCATTTGTGTGAAAAGAAAATGCATCAGTTATTGAGCAGATATTACAGAAAGGATGTCAGCCAATTGATCAGAAGTTATATTTATAGATGTAACACCTGCACCTGAGTAAATATAAAAAGAATTAAAGAGGCCCGTGTAGGAATCAGGCTTAAGGGACATATCCCCAAGGAGAGATGGGAAGTAGATTATACTGAGATACAGCTGTCAACAACTGGGTACAAATAACTGTTAGTTTTTGTAGGTAGCTTCTCAGGATGGACAGAGACCTTCCCCACAGGAAATCAAATGGCTCTCACAGTGGTCAAAAAGATACTAAGTGAATTAATGCCTTGCTTTGGTCTTCCAGTAGACATAGGGTCTGATGATGGCCCTGCCTTTGTTGCCAAAATATCACAAGGTATTAATGCAAGGCACTTGAGATAGAGTGGAAACTTCATTGTGCATACAGACCACAGAGCTCTGGGCAAGTGGAAAGAATGAATAGAACACTGCTAGAGACCCAAAGCTCCTGGGTCTCACTACTACATTAGCATTACTTAGAAGTAGATGCACCCCCAATAGCCTGGGTTTAATTCCCTTTGAAATTCTGTTTGGGAGACCAACAACTATCCTACCCTTGATTAGAGAAAACATAACTGCTGAAATCTTCAACTCCTCCCTTGTCAAGTTTCTACAGGCCCTACAGAAAACTCAGAAAGACATCTCATACCTCATCCGAGAGGCCCTTCCTGTCGCTGTCACTGAGCCCGCACATCCATTCCAGCCCTAGTGATGCGCTCCTGATAAAGAAATTTTCTACCTCTGGCCTGAGTTCAGGTGGAAAGGATCTCATACTATGACCCTCACCACTCCCACCTTTGTAAAGGTTGAGGCCATCCCCTCCTAGATTCACTACAGCAGAGTGAAGCCAGCTGTCACCACTGAATGGAAAGTGAAAATTAGTGAAGATCCCCTGAAGCTGAGACTGATCTGCTCCTCTGATCCTTGATTTCCCCTAAATCTTTGAAAAACACTGGGTGGGAAAATCCTGGGAGGATTAATCCTTGTATTCACTGTTTGGTTACTACTGTTTGTGATTGCCCTATTTGTCTGTATAGAGGCAACATTGTCCCCTAAGGGTCCCCTCCCTTTCTCTAGAAGTATAATTCCAGCACCACATCATGGGATTTTCCTTAGTCCTCCTCCTCTTCCTTCTGCTTTCCAAAGCTTCAGAAAACCCACATACCCTGAAGCCCACATGGACAATGACCTTTAGAGGCTTTGAGGGAGGTTCTTTCTTTTTTGCCACCTACTACTCAGGTTCAGAACCCTCTATGACAGTAGATCCCAATCTGACTCCCTGCTTCTACTTTAGGGCCCCTATAGACCTTTTAGTCCAACTGTGTCCTGATGCTGGGTGGTGCTCACTTCCAGGAGACAATTCCTTTAAGTTGACCATCTAAACCTTTGATCAGCAGATCCAGACCACCCTGTAAACCCTCTTCCCCCATCTTAACTATCCAGCAACCATCTCATCAGAAGTGGGAAAAGTCCTGAAGGTTGACCCTTTGTTCCCAGGCAGGTAGCAGTTTTCAATTTAGCCACTACCTCCTAGTTCAACATAGATCCACCCTCCCCTCCAAAGGTCCCGTGGGACCTCTGACTCCCCGACTAGTCCCTCCTAGAGCATCAGCCCTGGATGATCCTATTGGGGCAATGCCATCCCTGGCACCACCGGACTTTACCCTGACCCAAAGTCCCCCTACCCTTCCTGACCCATCAGTTCCACTTGACAGTGCCCCTAAATTCTTTGGTCCCCACTCCATGCTCTACTACCAATAGTGCACTCCTATTTGAACTCCACAAATCCCCAGCTGGGCTGTGATTGTTGGCTCTGTTTTAACTCTGAACCCCCTTGTTTTGCCAGAATTGCCCTGGCAGACTCAGTTCCTGAAACCACTTTTCAATCTACCTGTTCTGGGAACAACCAAAAATCATCCTTAGAAATCTCCAAGGCATAAGGAACCTGTTTTGTGACTGCTTCCATGAGTCTTTCTGACCCTCTCCTCCAATCTTGTAATCCTAGTTCCTTAATAAACATTTCAGCATCCTCCGCAGACATTGCAGTTTGGTATCAAGCCCCTGAAGGTTCATGGTTTGCCTGTAGTGATGTTCTGACTAAGTGTGCCTACTCTAATACCCTCGTCAGAAATCTTGATCCTTTTGGTGTCCTGGTAGCGGTGTTTCCCAGCCTGTCTATTTTTCCTGGAAGATGGATGGAGCCACCTGTGGTCCCATTTTTCCCCTTGGATGTATCAGACAGAGATGTGCTCTGCCGTTCCTTTCCCTCATAGTAGGGCTCGGGCTGGCAGGCACGACCGCCGTCAGCACTGCAGCCCTCCTGACGGGCAGTTCTGGGTATGCTGAGTTAAGTGCACAAATGACCATAGACCTGACTCAGATTGAATCATCTATCTCGAAACTGGAAAGCCAGTTTTCCCTGGCTGAGATGGCACTCCAAAACTGTAGGGGGCTTGCCCTGCTATTTCTGTAACATGGGGGTCTATGTGCTGCTCTAAATGATGCTGTTTTTATGCTAATAACTCTGAGGTGATCAGGAAAAGTCTGGCCCTGGTTCGTAAGAATCTTGAATCTAGATGACTGGAGAAGGGGCAGGGAAAGAACTGGTACCAGTCTCTGTTCAATTCCTCCCCATGGCTAACCATCCTTATTACATCCCTTATGGAACCTTGCATCTTTTCTAATCTTGTTCCCCTCATTCACTCCCAAGTGAAGGCAATCAAAATTATGGGGCTAAGACCCCATAGGAGACTCCTATGGACCCCTAAGGAGAAGGAGATTCAATGATTTGAATATTCAGAAGAGAGAATGTGGTATATCATGCCACAGCTTTTTTGAATTGTTTTGCCTCAGTTTCCCTGAATTATAACAGCTTCCCTGCATTAGTTTTCCTGCATTGGTTTCTCTGCACTGGTTTCCCTACATTATATATCTCAATTTCCCTGAATTAGTATTCTATGTCTCTCCCCCTTTTCCTGACCATTAGGACTGATATAAATTAGGGCTGGGAGCCCTGACTTTTAGCATTCCATAAGAGCAGATGGCTCATTTCTCATACCTAGTTGTCATACTCTGTCTCTTTTTCCAGATTTCCTGTCTCTAGCTTGATTACCTTTTCCCCTCCCAATTTAACAAAATTTATAGTCTTCACCCCTAACCTGTCAGAACCTGATTTATGGTCTGCTGATCTACTCTAACATCCTCCTCTGCCTTTGTCTCTCCTGATAGCTGAAGTCCTATAAAAATCCCTGGAATTCTTCACTCATTGCTGGATTGTTTGAGACACAAGTTTTATCCAGTCAATTAATCTAAGTTCTCCAATAAAATATTAAAACTCTCTAATCTCTATCTTGCCTCAGTTTCTCCAGCATTACCATAATTACCATAATTAAAAGTAATTCATATATATTCTCAAATGCATAGAAAACTAAATGACTGCTAATGTTAGATTTCACTTTTTTCACAATTTAGTCACTTTATTACATAGTTTAGGTAATTTTATGATTTTTATCCAGTTTTTACATATAATTGAAATGATCTAATTAAAAAATTGAATGAAACTTTTTAAAATTAAAAGTTTTTTATTTTCAAAAAAAAAATATATATATATATATATATATACACACACACACACACACATGGATAATTGTTAACATTCACCCCATACAAAACCCCTACCTATATATATTGCATATATATATATGCAATTCCTTTATGCATATTTCCCCAAATATCATGCTGCACAAGAAAAATCAGATCAAAAAGGAATAAAATGAGAACAAAAATAAAATGCAAGCAAATAGCAACAAAAAGAGTGAAAATACTATGTTGTGGTCCATGTTCAGTTCTCTCTGTCCTCTCTCTGGGTGCAGATGGCTTTCTTCATCATAAGACTTGGAACTTGTCTGAATCACCTCATTGTTGATGACAGCTATGTCCATCAGAAGTGATCATCATATAATCTTGCTATTGCCATGTATAATGATCTTCTGGTTCTGCTCATTTCACTTAGGATTAGTTCATGTAAGTCTCTCCAGGCCTCTCTGAAATCATCCTGTTGATTGTTTCTTATAGAACAATAATATTCCATAACATTCATATACCATAACTTATTCAGCCATTCTCCACTCAGTTTCTAGTCACTACAAAAAGGGCTGCCACAAATATTTTTGCACATGTGGGTCCCTTTTCTTCCTTTATAACCTCTTTAGGATACAACCCCAGTAGAAACATTGCTGGATCAAAGGGTATGTACAGTTTGGTAGCCCTTTGGGCATAGTTTGATCCCCAGAATGGATGGATCATAACTTTACCAACAATCTATTTAGTATCCCAGTTTTCTCACATCCCCTCCAATATTCATCATTATCTTTTCCTGTTAATTTAGTCAATCTGAGAGGTGCTTAGTGGTACCTCAGAATTGTCTTAATTTGCATTTCTCTGATCAATAGTTATTTAGAGCACCTTTTCATATGAATAGAAATGGTTTCAATATCTTCATCTGAAAATTGCCTGTTCATATCCTTTGATTATTTATTGATTAGAGAATGACTTGAATTCTTATAAATTTGAGTCAATTCTCTATATATTTTAGAAATGGGGCCTTTATCAGAACCCTTGAATATACAATTTTTTTTTACACTGTATTGCTTCCCTTCTAATTTTGTCTGCATTGGTTTGTTTGTATAAAAACCTTTTAACTTAATATAATCAAAATTATCCACTTTGTATTCAATAATGTACTCCAGTTCTTCTTTGGCCACAAATTCCTTCCTTCTCCAGAGATCTGAGAAGTAAACTATCCTTTGTTCTTCTAATTTGCTTCTATCACATTTTATATCTAAATCATGAACCCATTTTGAGCTTATCTTGATATAGGGTATTAGGTGTGGGTCAGCGCCTAGTTTCTGCCATATTAGTTTTCAGTTTTCCCAGCAGTTTTTGTCAAATAGTGAATTCTTATCCCAAAAGCTGGAATCTTTGGGTTTATCAAACACTAGATTACTATAGTCATAGACTATTATGTCCTGTAAGCCTAATCTATTTCACTGATCAACTGCTCTGTTTCTTAGACAGTACTAAATGGTTTTGATGGCCACTGCTTTATAATATAGTTTTAGGTCTGGCATAGCTTCATTTGCATTTTATTTCATTAATTTCCCTGAAATTCTTGACCTTTTGTTCTTCCAAATGAATTTTGTTATTATTTTTTTCTAGTTTTGTGAAGTAATTTCTTGCGAGTTTGATTGGTATGGTGCTGAATAAGTAGATTAATTTAGATAGTATTGTAATTTTTCTTATATTAACTCTGACTACCCATGAGCATTTGATATTTTCCCAAGAGATTTATTTGTGTGGAAAGTGTTTTGTAACTGTGTTCATATAGTTCTTGACTTTGTCTTGGCAGGTAGACTCCCAAATGTTTTATATTATCTACAATTAGTTTAAATGGAATTTCTCTTTGTATCTCATGCTGCTGGACTTTATTGGTAATTATAGAAAAATGCTGGTGATTTATGTGGATTTAGTTGTGAATTGTTTCTAGTAGTTTTTTAGTTGATTCTGTAGGATTCTCTAACTATAAAACGATATCATCTGCAAAGAGTATAATTTAGTTTTCTCCTTCCCTATTCTAATTCCTTTAATTTCTTTTTCTTCTCTTATTGCCAAAGCTATCATTTCTAATACAATATTGAATAGTAATGGTGATAGTGAGCAACCTTATTTTACTCCTAATCTTACTGGGAATGATTCTAGTTTATCCCCATTACATCTGATGTTTGCTGATGGTTTTAAATAGATGCTATTGATCATTTTAAGGAAAAGTCCATTTATTCTCTAGTGTTTTTAATAGAATGGGCACTGGATTTTGTCAAATCCTTTTTTCTACATCTATTGAAATAATCATATGATTTTTGCTAGTTTGGTTATTGATATTATCAATTATGCTAATATTTTCCTAATATTGAATGAGCCCTGCATTTCTGCTATAAATCCTACTTGGTCATGGTGTATTATCCTGGGGATAATGTGCTGTAATGTCTTTGCTAATATTTTATTTAAGATTTTTGCATCAATATTCATTAGGGAAATTGGGCTATAATTTTCTTTCTCTATTTTGACCTATCTGGTTTAGATATTAGCTCCATATCTGTGTTATAAAAATAATTTGATAGGATTCCTTCTTTCCATATTTTTCCAAACAATTTGTATAATATTGGAATTAATTGTTCTTTAAATGTTTGATAGAATTCACATGTAAATCCATATGGCCCTGGAGATTTTTTCTTAGGGAGTTAGTTAATATCTCATTCAATTTCTTTTTCTAAAATAGTAAAATTTCTATTTAAGTAATTTATTTCATCCTCTGTTAATCTGGGCAATCTATATTTTTGTAAACATTCATGCATTTCACTTAGATTGGTATATTTATTGGCCTACAATTGGGCAAACTAGTTCCTAATTATTGTTTCAATTTCCTCTTCATTTGTGGAAAGTTCATCCTTTTCATTTTTGACACTAACAATCTGACTCTTCTTTCCTTTTTCTGATCAAGTTAACTAAATATTTATCTATTTTGTTGATTTTTTTCATAAAACTAGTTCTTAGTTTTATTAGTTCAATAGTTTTTTACTTTCAATTTTATTAATCTCGTTTATTTTCAGAATTTCAAATTTGATATTTACAAATTGAGGTTTTTTTATTTGTTCTTTTTCTAGCTTTTTTAGTTGCATGCTCAGTTCATTAATCTTCTCATGCTCTATTTTATTCAACTTAGCATCTAGAGATATAAAACTTCCCCAAAAAACTGCTTTGGCTATATTTCATAAATTTTGGTATGTTGTTTTATTATTGTCATTCTCTTTGATGAAATGAGTGATTGTGTCAATAGTTTGTTGTTTCACCCATTTATTCTTTAGGATCAAATTATTTAGTTTCCATTTAATTTTTGGTCTACTTTTCCCTTTCTCTTTATTACATATGATTCTTATTGCATCATGATCTGAAAAAACTGCATTTACTATTCCTGCCTTTCTGCATTTGATTTGATACCCTAATATACAGTCAATTTTTGTATAAGTTCCATGAAACGCAGAGAAAAAGTATACTTCTTTCTGCCACCATTTAATTTTCTTCAAAGATCTATCATACCTAACTTTTCTAAAATTCTATTTACCTTTTTAATTTCTTTTTCTTTATTTTGTGGTTTGATTTATATAGTTCTTAGAGCAAGGTTGAGATCCTCCACTAGTATAGTTTTGCTATCTATTTCGTCTTGCAGGTCTCAACTTCTCTGCTAGGAATTTGGATGCTATACCATTTGGTACATATATGGTTAGCAGTGATATTACTTCATTATCTATGGTACCCTTTAGCAAGATATAGTTTCCTTCCTTACTTCTTTTAATTAGATCTATTTTTGCTTTTACTTGATCTGAGATCAGAATTGCTACCCCTGTTTTTTTTTTTTTTTTCCTTCACCTCAAGCATAATAAATTCTTCTCCAGGCTTTTACCTCTCCACTGTGTGTATCACTCTACCTTAAATGTGTTTCTTGTAAACAACATATTGTAGGATTCTGGCTTTTAAACCATTCTGCTATTCACTTACATTTTATGGAAGAGTTCATCCCATTCATGTTTACAGTTAAAATGACTAACTCTGTATTTCCTGCCATCTTATTTTTAATGTTATACTTTTCTCTTTCCTTTCCCCCTTTCCCTCCTCTCCAGTATTTTGCTTCTGACCACCACCTCCCTCAAACAGATCTTCTGCTTTAGAATCCCTCCCCCTTTCTTATAACTTTCCCCTACTACTTCTGTTTTCCTTTCTATTGGCTTTCCCCCCTTTTTTTCCCCTTTCACCTCCCACTTCTCTTTAGAGTGAGACAAGTTTCTCTATGAAATCAAATATATCTGTTATTTTCTCTTTGAGCCAAATCTGATGAGAGTAAAATTCATACATTGTTCATCTCCTTTCCTTCTTTCCATCAATTATAATGGGTCTTCTTTGCCTCTTCATGAGATGTAATTTGCCTCATTTACCTCCATTTTCCTCTTTTTCTAGTACAATCTCGTTTCTACCTCTAGTTGTTTTTGTGTGTTATCACAGTGAAATCAAATTATATCTGCACTCTCTAAGTATACCAATAACAGAGATATAGTTCTCAGTAGTTCTTTCCTTTTTACCTTTTAATGCTTCTCTTGAGTTCTATATTTGGAAATCAATTTTTTTTTTTTTTCAGCTCTGGTCTCTTCATCAGAAACAAGTGAAATTCGCCTGTATCATTGAATGTCCATCTTCTTCCCTAAAAGATAATGCTCAATTTTGATGGTTAATTGATTTTTGGCTGCAATACAAGTTCCTTTGTTTTTTGGAATATTATCCAGGCTCTTTGGTACTTTAAAATAGAAACTTATCCTGATTGTGTCTCTCTGATATTTGCATTGTTTCTTTCTGGCTGCTTACAATATTTTTTCCTTGATCCAATAATTCTGAAATTTAGCTATGATATTTTTTGGAGTTTTCATTTTGGGGTCTCTTTCAGGAGGAAATCAGCGAATTCTTTCAATGGCTATTTGAACCTTCTGATTCTAGGACATCAGGGCAGTTTTCCTTGATGATTTCCTGAAAGATGATGCTTAGGCTCTTTTATTAATCATCATTTTCAGGAAGCTTAATAAGCTTTAGATTGTCTCTCCTGGATCTGTTTTCCAGGTCAGTTGTTTTTCCAGTGAGGTATTTTATATTTTTTTCTATTTATTCTTTTTTTTTTTTTTTTTTTTTTTTTCTTTTGGTTTTGGTTGAAATGGTTCTTGGTGTCTCATTGAGTCATTCATTTCTATTTGTTCAGTTATAATTTTTAGTGTATGTTCTTCAGTTACTTTTTTTAGTTCCTTTTTTATATTTGGCCAATTGGATTTTTAAATGAGTTGTTTTGTTCAATGAATTTTTTTTCCATTTCTCAAATTCTGTTTTTCAAGAAGTTGTTTTCTTTTTCCATTTCATCAAATCTTTTTTTTAAGGAGTTACATGCTATTTCCATTTTTTTCATGTATGTTTCATAAGGAGTTATTTGCTTTTCCCATTTCACTAAATCTATTTTTAAAGAGTTTTCTTGAGATAATTTCTGTGTTTCTTTTTCCAACCTCTCTTGCAAAGTTCTCTATCTGTTGTGTTGGATATCTTACAGATAATTTGCTGATCTACTGGCTTGCAACCAGGACAGAATAGCCAATACTTGGATAGATTCCTCCCATTATATTCCCTACCATGGGAGCCCACACCACCCTGGATCTCTGCACTGTGCCTGCACTGACTGCCTCCCTCCATGCCTGATGAAAATAGACTTTTTTTGAAGTTCTTCTAATATAACTTCTTGCTGAACATTTGTTACCTTCCAAATATTTGTGGGTTCTGTCATTCCAAAACCAGTTCACAGGCTTGATCTGGTGTTCATCTGAGTGATATCAGGGAGAGCTCAGAAAAAGATGTATCTACTCTCCCCCATCTTGGTTACACCCTTGAGCCTTTCTGTTATCAGAATATGCTAGCATATGAATATGCTGGCAGTAGTTGAAAATGCTACGGACCAATACTTGATGTCAATATATTGTTTGGAGAGAATAAAATACAAGATGTGACTTGACATGTCAGATTTGAGATAATGGAATGAGAGAGAATATTATCAATTTGTGTTTTTCCTTTTGTATTTTGACTATATATTTTTTCTTAATTTGAAAATATAAGAAGATTGGGTAAATCTCCAAAATTTTATGTTTCACTAAAATTCATTCCTCCCCAAATCACTGCCTTGTCATGGTGGAGGAACTTGCATAACTCGATAGAATTATAAACTATGCCATACAAGGTCATAAACAGATAGGTCATAATGGAAAGTTCTGACAAAAGATTATCCACTGAGGAAGGAAATGGCTATACCACACCAAGATTTTTGTCAAGAAAATCCTATGGATATTAAAATGATAAAGGAGACAACCTTAGAAAATAAGCCCCTCAGATTGGAAGGTTTCCAATATGCTGTTGGGAAAGAGTGGAAGACAAGTTCAAGTAGCTTCAATATTAATGAAGCTCCTGGGCCAAAGCTGAAAGGAAGCTGATCTGTAAATGCAACTAGGGATGAAAGGAAACCCAAAGCTGTAAATGTCAATATTGCATAGAAAACTTGAATATAAGATCTTCAAATAAGATAAACTGGTCAAACACAAGATGGAAAGATTAAACATCACCTTCTTGGATGTCAGTGAACTTAAATGGATGGAAACGGGTGAATTTAATTCAGTTGATCAATATATATGTTAATTTAGGTCAGTTAATAAGCTCTATGAAGACCTATGTCATCTTCTAAAAAATCATATTCCCCCTAACCCCCTCCCCCCCAAATTGTCACATTCATCATAGGGGATTGGAATGTTAAAGTAGGAAATTAAAAAAAAAAAAAAAACTGGAATAACAGGTAAGTTTGGCTTTCGAATATGAAACAGAGCAGAAACTAATAGAATTTTGTCAAGATAATTTGGTGGCTATAGCAAAGACTCTTTCAACAACTCCAAAGGTGATTACACATAGACATCAGATAGTCAATATTAAAATCAGATTGATTATATGCTTGTAGCCAAAGAAAGAAGAAATTCTTTATAATCAGTTAAAACAAGACCTAGACCTGACTGTGGCTCAGATCATGAATTTCTTATTGTAAAATTCACTTAAATTGAAGAAAGTAGGGAAAAACATCAGATCATATAGGTTTAATCTAAATGATGTCCTTTATGAATATGAAATGGAGGTGATGAACACTTTTAAGGAATTAGATCTGGTAGATAGAGTACCTAAAAACTATGGACAGAGGTTTGCAATACTGTACAGGGGGCAGCAACAAAGAAGATTTTTAAGAGAAAAAAGAGCAAGAAAATGAAATGGCTGTCTGATGAGGATTTATAAATAGCTGAAGAAAGGGAAAGATTTACCCAAATGAATGCAGAATTCCAGAGAATATAGCAAGGACGGTTATGAAGGTTTTCTTAAATGAACAATGGAAAGAAATAGAAGAAAATAAAAATGGGGAATTCAAAGCATTTCTTCAAAAAAAAAACAGATTTCATGGGATCATTTCATACAGAATTGGCATGATATAAAGCAAAACTAGTAGGGACTTAGTAGAAGCAGAATAAATTAAGAAAAGATGTCAACTTTTTGTAGTGGCAAGGAACTAGAAATTGAATGGATGCCCATCAATTGGGGAATGGGTGGATAAGTTTTGATATGTGAATATAATGGAATATTATTTTTCTATAATAAATGATGAAGAGGCTGATTTCAGAAAAGCCTAGAAAGACTTATACAAACTGATGCTGAGTGAAGTGAGCAGAACCAAGAGAACCTTGTACACAGAAATAACAGAATTATGTGATGATCAACTGTGATAGACTTGGTTTTTTAAAGAATGTGGTGATTTAAAGCAATTACAAAAGACTTGGGATGGAAAATGCTAGTCCCATCCAGAAAGAGAACTATGGATACTGAATGTGGATCAGTGGGTAGTATTTTTGATTTTTGTTGTTGTTGTTGTTGTTGGTAGAATGATAAAGCTTAGTTTTTGTCCCATTTTTAAAGAAGGGTAATGCCAAGGAATATTCACATTACTAAACAATTGTGCTAATTTCATATATCAACAAGGTTGTGCTAAAGATTTACAAGCTAAGTTCAGCAATATGTGAACTGAGAATTACCAGAAAAGCAGGGTGGTTTTTGAAGACACAGAAAAACTGAAGTTCAAATTGCCAATATTCACTGGATTATGGAGAAAACAAGGGAGTTCCAGAAAAAATCCATTTCTACTCTGTTGGCTGCACTGAAGCTTCTGACTCTGGATTAAAGCAAAATGTGCTGTTAAAATAAAAATTATTATGAACTCCTAAAATTGAAAAAAACTCCAAGTCCAAAAAGGAGTACCTGGAATGAGCCAGAGTCAGATTATAGATTAGAAAAGTTATGTAAATGTTTATTGTATGAGGAAAAAAAAAAAAGGTTTCAAGCTGGAGCAAAAAGGTAAAATTCTTTCAGCTGTTCCAAGGGGTGTGAGAAAAAGGTAAGATATTTAAATGTATTAGAAGAATTTATAGGTAAGTGTGGATTAAGGGAGGAATATACTAAATCAAAAGATAGGCAGGAAGTGGGAGTCTGGGAGAAGATATTTGTAATCAAATTAAATCATAAAGCAGGATGTTTGTTGTACTTCAGATAAATCAGAAAACAAGGGGTTCATTGCCACCCCTTGAACTGCTCAAGATTGGTTTTGGCATTTGTTGGCCAGAATTAATGCTTTTGAATTGTGGTGCTGGAAAAGATTTTTGATAGTCTCTTGGAGATTAAATTAGTACTTAAAGAAATTAATTCAGGCTATTCACAGGAGGTCACATACTGAAATTGAATCTTAAATTCTTTGGTCACATAATTAGATGGATAGAGTTCATTGGAAAAGATCCTGATGTTGGGAAAGATTGAGGGCAACAGGAGAAAGGGACGGCAAGGATGAGTTGGATAGATTGTAATGTGGAAACTTAACTTGGAAAGACTTTGAAAGATAATTGAAAATAGAAGGGCCACAAACAGCTGGACAGGACTGAACAAATGAACAAGAACAAAATTAATACTCATTAGAATTGGGATTGTCTTGAATACACAGTCTCCCTCCAAACTGATCAATTGTAATTTGTGTTTTCAATTTCCCCTACCTCTTTTCTGGTCAGGTTAAAGAAATATACATATCTGACTGTAGCTGAGGAAACTGAGAGCAAACAGAGTTTGGATAATAGTTTTGAGGTGGTTTAGGCTATATTAGCCTAGACTAATCTCATTTTTTATCTTTTTTTTTAAATCCTTTATAACCTATTCAGATTTATTCTTTTTCTATCATATCTTTATTTAGTCCTGCTTTTTAAACTTTCTAGAATAATATACCATCCTTGTTTTATTCATTTGATCAATATTTGCTGAATGCCCATGAAATCTCCAACTGTCTTTTCGATTACCCTTTTTTTTTTTTTTTTTTTTTTTTTTTTTTTTGGTAACTCTGTATAACCCTAGATTTCCTCCTTTGTGCCCTGATCCTTCATTCATGACATCAGGGAAGTGATACTATGACATGCAAGTGAATTGGGATTTAAGTGAGGAAGGCTGTGCAAGGTCACCTGCCTCACTTTCCCCTTCAGAGCCATTTGGATCCAGTGGCAGATAGAGATCAGGAGGCCTGGAGATAGCTCTGGATACAATGGGAGATCTCGGACTTTTTAAGCTAATGTCTTCAATAGGTCTCACATTGACTAAGGCCACACCCATTTAGTGATTAAGATTAGGTAGCAATTGACATACAGAATCTTCTCTTTCATCTAGTCCAAAAAAAAAGATCTAGATAAATAAATGAATGAATGAATGAATGAATGAACAAATTAATCTGCTAGGAGAGAAGACTCTTAAAGTTTCTGGCCAAAGCAGAAATGATTGCTATTTACATTCAAACTGAGTCAATCAGGTTGACTAAATAATGACCAAATTGGCTTGGCCTAGGATTTATTGGTGGCCAATTAGAATCAGATTGCTTTTGATTTAAGGTCAAGTTCTAAAGAACTCTCTGTAGGGGACCTTAAAAAAAATACTCTCAGTCTCCTGAAATTATTATAATACACTTTCTGTAATTTATGAATTTGGGGGCAAAATGCTTATTGAAAAATTGCAGTGGCTTAATCCAAAAATTTTTTATATTAAACTTGTTTTTTATTATCGTAAAAGTCCAGTGGGTGAAAATTAACTAAGAATACAGCTCAATACAAGTAAATTTATCACTGTCAACATTCCATGAGAGCCAACTTCTCATATCACAGTTTTGCCTCCAAGCAAGCATATTTTGGCTTAGAGAAACAATCATAGAAGAAAGTGGATCTATGATCCCTGGTCTTAGAGTGTAACATTAAAAACATTTCTCTATTAATAGAAGATTCAGTACTAATATGATTTACAGAATATACTTGTATATTATGCTTACATAAAAGAAATATAAGAAGAAAATGCTCTAAGAAGACATATACTCAAATTTTGGATCAGCACAAAGTTCAGAAATTTAATGTTTTAAATTTTTGCTTACCAATCTGCATTACTTCACCCCACTTTTTGAGAAGCAGAAGAGATAAAAATCACAATATAAATAAAACAAAAACATATCTATAAGTCTTTTGACATCATAGAAAATTATTTAGAAGCATGATATATGGCAGAAAGGCAGTTGTAAGCTTGTTCCAGACCCTGTGTTCTAAAACTGTAATGGTACTCTTGTTTTGAGTTATCAACTTTCAAAAGATTCTTTTTTTCCCAAAACTTTCTCTGCTACTAAGAGATCTTAGATATTTAAGTTGAGTGGAATAAGCATCAGAAGATCTGACTTGGGAGTCATAATATATTGAAGTGTTCAAAACTCATGGTTCATAATTAGTTTGAAAGAATTAAAAAAGATTGCTTTATAATCACAAAAGATTTAATTTTCATCTTATTTTATGAACTTGTCACTAAGTGTCTAGCAATTAGAGGAAATTTGGGAAAGTTTTTATACTGAAAATCTGAGGCTTCAGTTTACAGGCTAACAACTTATATGATTGTAATATGTAAAAGAAAAAAAGAAGGTGCTAAGCTGTTTTTTTTTTTTTTTTTTAAACTAAGTATTGTTATTTAGGGAAAGAGACAGGTAAGAAGTCAGGACATAGCTTTTACAAATAAGAAGTCAGGATGAGGTTTTTACAGGATACAAGGAGCAAAAGATTTTATTGCTCCACATTACTTATCTAGATAAGCAATTTTAAGTAAACCCTGAGCTCTGACCCATCATCTCTCCCCTCACTGTCTTTTAGGAAAGGAAATTCTGGGGACAAGGCTGGGGAACCAATCAGTATAACTCGGTTGGGCAAGTCATTTTCCTTCTCAGAACTTCAATTTCCTCTTGTCTCAAGTGAGAATAATAATATTTTCGTGACCTGACTCTCTGAACGTGGAAAAAAGAGCTTTGTCAATTGTAAAGTGTTATATAAATGTGAACTGTTAGTATTCTAATTCCTGTACTTTCACTAACTTCTGGTGTGACCACAAAGAAATCACCTTACTTGTCTTGGTATCAGTTTCCTAATCTCTAAAATTTAGGCATCAAGTCAACAAGCATATATTAAGTTCTTACTCTGTGCCAGGCAGCATTTTGAACACTGGGGATACAAATATAAGAAAAAAAGACAGTGAAGGAAGTGGTAGTTGTGCTAATGGCAAACACAATTTTAAAAAGGGGGAAAAGACAGCACCCATACTAGGCTGGGGGAATGGAGTGGGGCAAAGGAGAAATGGTGGTGATGTTCAGAGAATCATAAGTAGACAGGCTAAGGAGGATTGAAAGATACCAGGGCTAAAACTGTTTCTCAAAAATGGAAGTTCAGAGAGTAACTTACCAACTGGAAAAGGGAACTGCAAGGGTAAAGGGCAAAGATAGCATTCTAGGGTATAAATTAAAAAAAAATTACCTCCAGGGATTGATTAAGAATTATGTTCAGAATGGATTTTTAGTGTATACAGTTTATAAATGAATCTGCTAGGGGAAGACCCTTAGAGTTTCTGGCCAAAGCAGAAATGATTGCTATTTATAGCAATGAGGGAGTTAAAAAGAGCCTGAAAACCTTTTTTTTTCTCCTTGTTTTTGTTTTTCCTCAGTTCATTGATAATGGTACCTATGAGGGTCTTGCCTTTCCACAAGATACTGGATATAGAAGCCAAAGGAGGAATTGAAGAGTCTTTTTTTTTTTTTTTCTTTTCCCTTTGTGAGGAACAGTAATAGTACATCAGTTGAGAATCACAGCTGAAGTCAAAAACTGGAAGCAGAGAAACTCAAGCTTTGAGCATCTGCTGAAAAACTGTAGTTTATAAATTCCCACAGAAGTTTTTATTTTACTACTTAAGGAAAGTACACAATTTAATTCAAAGGAGTATTATTTAATGAAATAGCCACAATAAGAAAAGTAACAATAGAATAATATCCCCCTCCCATAAACCCTGGCCACAAATATACAGACTATAGGTAGAAATGCCTCCTTAAAATATCCATAGTACCTTCATAATACACTCTTGCTGTGAGATGTGGAGTATTCATATGAAAAATAGATGGGCAATTCATTTAACCTTACCCCTATCTACTCTACCCCACAAATTTCCATGATTAACTCTCATCCCTTCCCTTTTCCAGTTCCTTTATTTCTCTCTTAAACACATTTGTCAAGGGTGTAAAGTTTATTATCTTTTGATTTTTTTTCAAGCCTCCAGAATAGGAAGATGAAAGAATGGAAGAACATGGAAGAACACACTAGATCACTAAGTCCTTGTCCAGATTTGTTACTGATTCATCAGTCTGAGCTTCATTAACTCTTCTTGAGGTCCCCATTTAGGTTTAATAGAGAAGTGAAAACACAAGAGAAGGTTAGGAACATCTATGGACATTGATCTTTTTTGCCTAAAATTTTCTTTCCCAGGAATCTAGCACAGACACGGAGTTAACCCCCTGCAACTCCACCTCCCTCCTTAGGAAGTGGGAGGCTAATTTTGGGTTGAGAGCAGCCTTTGTTGCTTATTGATGATCAATTTGTTACACATAATTACATGCTCAAATTTCACTGTTTTTCTAAGTGGCATATTCTTAAACTTTTAAAAAAATATATTTTGGGCCTCTTTGACAGTTTGTTGAAGTCTATGGATCTGTTCTAAATGTTTTTAAATTAAGTATGCTGGATTAATAAGATGACCAATTATGTTGAAATACAGTTATCTATGCACACACATATATATGCGTTGTATCCCCCTTTTCATGACCCTGTGGACTTCTTTCCCATGGGAATTTCTTGGCAAAGATAATGGGATATTTCCACTGAAGAAATAAAGGTTAAGTGACTTGCCCAAGGTTCACAAAGTTGGGAAGTTAAAATCAGGTTTTCCTGATTCCAAAATCAGGGCCTTTATTCACAGAGCCACTTAGCTGCTTTATATGCATACATATACATTTCTTCCAGGTCAGGGAGGAAATAGGACTTTAACTTCCCTTTCTCCCTTTCTCCCATTTGCTGGTTTAAATTATCTTTTTTTTTTTTTTCCCTTGGAAATCATCAAACTCAAAATATCAAGATTTTGTATGAAGAAGTTTTGGATTTTGGATTGCTTAAACTTGTAATATACAATATAGAAAGGCTAAAAAATCATGACTCCATTGTTTCAAAATAGAATTCTATGGATAAAAGACATAAAGGAAATAGGAGTAGGTAAAGGATTAGGCCAAACTTAATAATTACCTTAAGAGCACATAGAAATGAGTGAGATCAAGTTAATTAATTGCAATTCCTTTGAAAAGATTAGAAACTATTAAGGATATAAAAATATAGCTAACAACATTCTTGGTAGCTAGATGCTTTCAACCTTTAGGTTTAATAGTTACCCAAATGAATTTTCTTACAAGAGGCTGATTTTATTCTAATTGTAATTTTTAAATGAACAGAGCTATACCAAGTAATTCCCAGTTATATACAGAAAACAGTATAGATGAAATGGATTATCTATAGTGAAAGATATTGAAATGGAATAGACTTTACATAAACATCATTTTCTATTAAGATGACTTGATTGCAGTGAAATTCTGTTCCTTAAAAGGAAACAGAACAGGTTTCTGACTTTATCCCTACAAATTAATAGATTTATATCTTTGTTTCATAACTTTTTTTTTTATTCCCACAATTATTCCCACAGCATTCTCAAAGAAGGAGATAGTTCAGGGACTTAATCTTATACATAATTATGTATTCTTAGCAAGCAGATGACAAGCCTAAGCAGTAATTTACTCAGTTATTGAAAACAGTATGACCTTACATAATTGTAATGTGCTCACATCTTTTACTGATCACCTACCCTGATTATGGAAATTTGCTATAAGAGGAAGAAGCAGGGACATGATCATAACAGTATCAAAACTAGTCCTCCAGGCATAAGCTTATGGGCACAGAATAATTTTGGAAAACTTTATACCAGGATAAAGCATCCTTAATTCTATTTGATTTCAGCTAAGAGTCATAGATGACAACTCATCATGAAGTAAAAATTATATTTCTACCCAGACTCAGGATTAAATAGTGGAAAACATTCTTATTCAAAAGGAAATAACACAGTAAAGAAACTGAGTCAAGGAGATATTTCTTTGGCTAAGACAAGGTGCAAGATTAATATAGGTTCAGAATTCGCATTCAATAGGCATACTCTTAATGAGGGTGGGTACAAGTTTATTACTGTTCAGAATCTTTATTACTGTTCAGAACCTTGATTTAAAAAGGAAAGGAAAGGGAAAAGAAATGTTTAATATTAAAGTAATGTGCAATTAACAGACACAGTGATCACCAAGACAATATAAGAAACAGACAATAGATAACATACAGCAAACATCATCACTTTGAGGAAACTCCAATATCTGGATTCTAACAGCTGGAAGACTGTTGAGTCACAGTTATCCAGAGTCTCCAGTGGGAAACAATGTTAGGCAAATAGTACCAAACCTCCTGAGTTCTCAGTATCTCTTTCCACTAAGGGGTTTTTATAGGTTGAGAACAAAACAGGCACTATGCTAAATATTTTTCTAAATATTTTAAGTTGGTGCATGCTCTTGAGACAGAACAGCCCCCCTCAGGCACAAGGATGTTCTTTTGCGAGAAGTCCATTAAGAGAATATTTTTTATTCTTTTAGGAGGACTGCTTTTATTCCAGGAACTGGCCAGGTTTCCAGAGTAAATACAAGTCCACCATTAAGGATGTTCATTAACCAAGGCACCAGGAAGATGGCCAGTCCTCCCAATGTCTCCTGAGATTTATTAGATGGCTAGGAGTGTGTTTCAAAGTTCTCAACAAATACATTTACATAAAGGCTAGGATTCTCTGCACAAGATTGTCTCCTTCATATTTTTCCCCTGAGACAAACATCCACTTGTAATAGTTCATGATTATACGCCATCTGAGTATCTTATGGCAATTCTCTTGAATCGTGGACTACTGACTTCTGAACTGTTGATCCATCAGACAATTATACCTGAATTTAAAATACCTCAAATAGCAAGTTTCACCAATAATAGCCTAGGTCTGGATACAGTTATTTCTTTTATGGTATTGCAATAAGCAACAAAAGTTTTCCAGGAAACACTCATATAAAAGATTTCACTTAACACTCTTTCCTTTATTTATTTTTCTTATCAAGTTTAAACTCATCCTGATATTAAAAAAAAAAAAATTAGGGACAGCTAGTTAGTGTAGTGGATAGAGCACTCCTCCTGAAGTCAGGTGGACATTCTCTCAGATACTTAACAAACTTGTAAATTTCCAATAAATTAATTTATTGTTTAGGAATTCCATAACTTTAGCAAGGTCTTTTCTTTGTACCTTTTCCCCACATAACGGTTATTATTTTTTCATTCTTGCCTACCCTGCACAAATTTTTTTGCAGCTTCTTATAAGTCTTATCATTCAGTTTTGATCCTAACGGACAGAATTTTCCCCACATTATTGCAGCTCATCTCTCTGGGAGTTAATTGGGAAGTCTTGGTCTTACTCCTCTTGCTCCCTTAAATAAGTTTCCCTTTTTGTAGGAAAGAAGCAAGACAGTTCTTAAAATTCAAATGTATTACAAAAATGGGGAGTAGTCTCATATGATTTACAACTGAGTTTTTAATTTCAAAACATATCAATATAAAAAGTATTTTTAAATGGTTCTGCACTTATCTTTAGCATGTAAGACTCTCTAAATATCTAATTAAATGTTCCCTAATGTATGCATCATTTTTGTGATTTAAGAGAATTAATAATTAAGTACCAGTTCCAATATTTTTTTTTGAAACTTTACAAATAACATCCTCAAACTTGCCTCTTTATAATCAGAGAACTAATCTTCCCTTAACTGAGAAACAATAAATCTGTCATTCTGGAGAGTGTGAAATACTCTTACTTCTCTTAAAACAAATTGTAAAGAATGTTAATTAAAACTTGCTAAGATTTTTTAGCATATGCAAAAACATTCAAATCACAATTTAGAGATGCTTAGTAGAGAATTTATACTCTAGTTCCAAACTCAGTTTCTAAATAGTTCGTGAAATAAAATATATATATAAGCTTGGTATTCCATTACTATAGACTTTTAGTTAGTTTTAAAAGTTTCTCCTTTTAAAAAAATTCTTCTCATTGCCTGATAATGGAAAAAAACTCACAAACATGTTGCTTTTCTCATTTTGGTCCTTACTGGATATCTCCAGAAGCGCTCTCTCTCTCTCTCTCTCTCTCTCTCTCTCTCTCTCTCTCTCTCTCTCTCTCTCTCTCTCTCTCCATCTTTCATGTTTCTTGCATATTCTAATCTGACATTTCCTTTATCAATTATATCCCAAATAATCTTTATTTTGTTTTCTCTTTTTTGCCTATCCTCTGATCTGGCAATGATCACAAGTCACAAAGAAACAGAGAGAGAGACAGAGACAGACAAAGGCAGAGAGAGAGGGAGAGGTAGAAGGTGAGAGAGAAGGGAGAGAAAGAGGGGGAGGAAGAAAGGAGGAAGAGAGGGAGGGAAAGAAAGATTCTCTTTATTCTCTTTTTTCCATGCCATTTTCTCTCTTCCGCAAATATCATTCCTAATCATCTATGTTTTTTATCTTGAAAGTATTTTAGTCCTATGACAATAAGGGCAAATGCCATTTTAAAGTCTCTTTTAATAGTGCTGAAAGTTTTATGGTTCTCTTCTATTAAGAATTTAAATATTCTATTAAGCAACACAAACAGCCAACCCACTGTGCTGCAAGCTTGATGAAGCATAGGTCTGATCATCATTTTCCAGGTGTCCCTGTACTCAGGTCAGGCATCCAGTACACTATCTCTCACCTCTTCTCCCCCCAGGGAGGGAGGTGACCAACTCAGCTTTACCCTCTTGAAGGTTCCTCTAACTAGGCCCATTTCTTTGATATTCTGCTGACTGTCATTTGTGAGGATGTAAGCTATCCAAAGGAACAGTCCCACTGTAACAAGAAGATACTGAGATGAAGCAGACCATATTAGCATGGTCATATATGTGTATACTGGCTCCTACTCTCATTTTGAAGTAGTTTCATTTCAGGTTCCCTCATTAGTGGAGCATTAGCTAGTCTACTGCTAATTTCTCATTTCCCCCCATGACCTATGTGGAGTTTTGCCATTTCAAATGCTCCTTTAAGACTCCCACTCTTTGGTGCATCATAGGATTTTCGTTTTATTAATTTTTATTTTGCATTTGATAAATCTGATAAATTTGATAAAGATGGGAAAAATAATAGAGAATGGTAATTATTAGGTGAATTCCATGTGCTAGGCACTGTGCTAAGATCTGGGGATACAAGTGAAAGAAAACAAGGGAATCCCTATTCTCAAGGATCTTATTTTCTAATACAGAAATATCTAGAAGAACTAGAAAGCAGGGGCAAGGGTAAGATGGATGGAAGTGAGGAGACAGCTGAAAAGAGGGAGAAATCTGGAAGGTAATTGAACTGGTCATAATGTCAAAGATGACATTGATGTTAGTGGCTAAAAACCTAGATGTTATAGACCCTAGTGTGACAGTCAAAAAATGGATAGCTGCACTATGTGCTAGGCACTCAATACATGTAGTGATATCTCAGTTAAAGTATCCCATGGGAAGAAAGTTCTTTCTAGCAACACTGGCATGGCTGACAAGTCGAGTGTGACTTTTTAAAGAGACTATTTTCACTTCTTGATAGCAAAGTTCATTAAACACAAAAGCTTTCAGATTCACTGCAGCCTCCTCAAGGACTGCTGGAGCAATGATAATATACCTGACAGTGAAAATTCTAACTGCAAACATAGCATCATGGTATCCAAAAGCAATGGAGAATAGTGGAAAAAAGGTGCTCTCAGGTTTACTATCAAGTCACTAAAGGAAATAAATAAATTAAATTACTTTAAAACAAGAACTTTTGTTGTTGTAAGTCACTTAAAATTTTTCAAATATTAATTTTAGCTATCAAAAAACCATGATACTAGATTCTCACATCTATTTAAAGAGCCAATAGATGAATTAAAGTACTTTAATATAATTTCCAATAAACTAGTAAGAAGTTAGATAGAAGAAATCTATTTTTTCTTTACTTTCAATTTTTAATACTTAAAATAATTTTATTTGATTAAACACAAAAATAAGATTTCACTTATTCTCCTCCAACTTGTCTCTAATTAACAGTCTTACCCTCTTTATTTTCTTCTTTCATAATATTCTTTTTTGTAAAAAAAAAAAAAGTTATTTAACATTTAAATGCAAAATAAGAAAAAAATGAGAGGAAAAAAAGAAAAAGGAAAATTAAAAAAAAATTGTCATGTGCCCAATGGAATATCAAGGAGGGGTCAAAATATGTAAAAATAAATTTTTATTTCAAAAAAGCATACATAATAATAAAAGACAATGTATTTATGACTTTCCATCTTTTCTTTGCTACCTTGAAGGTTATTCTTTTGTTCTTTGGTATGTACTTCTTAGTTTATTTTTTTTCTCTTTCATTTCCCCTATTCTTCCCCTAAGAAGGCTACAGTTAAGCAAAGATATATTTCTGCATGTGTACATACATACATATATACATATACATCCTCTATATCCACACACACACATATATATATATACATACACCTATACATGTGCTTGCATCCAAAACAATATTAATGTAACTGACATATAATATAGATTTCTTTCTTGACTGAATCTTTGACTTACTTTGCCTGAGATCTATGATTACTAGCCCTACTATTTTTCTAATAATTTCTACTCCTGATCTTATTATTGTATTTGTATATATCTCTCTTTTTTCTTATCCCTGCTAACTCTATTACTTTAATTGTACTTCTGAATTAGTCTTGCAATTACTTAACTTCCCCTACCCATGGATCCCCCCTCCCTTTTCTTCTTACCTCCACCCTTTTCTCCCTCTTTATCTCTTTCTCTTTAATTTATAAAACTAGTCTCATTGCCTTAAATCTACACACCCTTCTGTACTTCTCATCTTATTCCCTCCCTCCTTATTTCTTTATAGATTTTAGAGGGTGCTCTAACCTTCATGATGTGCATGTGTGTGTGTGTTTGTGTATATGTGTGTACTCCCCCATCTAATAATGCTTCTATGTTGGTTCTTCCTCCGCACCTCATTTTTATAGCATAATTACTGTTTTTACCTTTTCCTAGATAGTTTGCTTTTTAGAGTTAGTTCATACTCAACTTTGTCCCTGTCTTTTTTTGGACTACTCAATTACTAATGTCAACCTTAGACATATGGTTTACATTTTCACATATAAAACATAAACAATTTGTCCTTATTAGAGTCTCTTGAAATTAGTCTTTGATGTTGCCTCTTATATATTAAATTTTCTATTAAGCATGGACTTTTTTGAAACATAATATTGAAAATACAGAGTATAGGCAAACAAATCCATTTGTTCTCAACACACTCATTCATCTCTGTCTCATCCTGTGCTTTTTTTGCACTGGAATGTACTGACTCCTTACTTCTACCTCTTGTTTCCTTCTAGATTTGACTTAATTGCCACCTACTTCTTGAAGCCTGTCCTGATTACTCTCCCTCCAGCTGCTAGTGTCATTTCCTCCAAATTACCTTGCATCTATTTATATTAGAATAATAAATTTGTTTAATAATATATTTTTATGTAAGGGTTA
This sequence comes from Antechinus flavipes, assembly GCF_016432865.1. Lineage (NCBI taxonomy): Eukaryota > Metazoa > Chordata > Mammalia > Dasyuromorphia > Dasyuridae > Antechinus > Antechinus flavipes. Next base: position 277,245,911 of record NC_067401.1, read on the forward strand.
AGTTCTTTGTCCCATGACAATTAATCATTAATCAGTAAAACAAGATTGTTTACCTACTGTCATTCTTTCTAAACAACAACAAAATCTTCTTAATTAGGTCCAAAAAAAGAACAAAAAACAATGTGATTTTCAAAGAGGATGTTCATGAAATACTAATCAGTCCCTTGGTTAATCCAGTTCAGAGGGTGCCAGTTCAGCAGTGGAAAATATCAATTCTGTATTTGAGGATTCCAGCAGAATGAAGACTCTGAGAAGGAACTGCTTTGGGGGGTTGTGTGATGATACCGTTAGCACCCTGGATACCTTAGAATCAGCTGAAGTCAGGAAAAGCAAAAGTCCTTAGTCTTTATTCTTGGTCTTTAGAAGTAGAATTGAATTGGATGGAAGCAGAATCTCCCAGACCTTCTTTCTCCCTCGTCTACTGTCAAAGTGACTCTGGCTAGTTTTACTCTATCCCCTAGTCCCTACAATTCTCTGTATATACCAATTATTGAACCATCACAGGACAGTGGGAAGGGCCATTTTCCAAGCATATGCCCATAGAGTATTGTTCAATCGGTACCTTAAGTGCTCGGCTGTCCTGACCTTAGTGCATGGACTCAAGAGTCTAAAGCCCATTACAGGGTTGGGGTATGGAAAAAGATTTCTCCCTCTTTCTCTTATCTTCCCCCACCCCTATTTTATTATTCCATCAGACATCAGAGACTAGTAGACAATGATGTATTTAACCTGGGGCAAAGAAAGACACACACAGACAAACACAGGCAGGTATGAATTCATGAGAATACAATTCAAAAAAGGGAGTGTAGCCCCTTCAAGTGTGTTCCAGCTGTGGACTTTAGAAAGGGACAAGAAAAGAGATACACATGGAGAACTCCAGAAGAGAGAAAAGAATCCTCAGTAACCAGAAAATGGCTTATCTCTTTGTTTTATATGTAGGCACCTCACCACAACTGGGCTTTAAGTTTGAGTCCAATCTTCCCATGTATCTGTATGTACTTGTGGGAAAATATGTCTTGGACTTTGAGTGAAATTTTTTATTATTATTAATCTAGTACCAGGAGAGTGTTGGTATGTATTTGACAACTTTTTTTTTTTGATTAAAGCTTTTTATTTATAAAACATGTTCATGAGTAATTTCTTCAACATTGACCCTTACAAAGCCTTTTGTTCCAAATTTTCCCCTCCTTCCCCTTACCCCCTCTCCTAGCTAATAGGTAGTCCAATTTTTGTTAAATATGTTAAAATACATGTTAAATCCAATATATGTATGCATATTTATACAGTTATCTTGCTGCACAAGAAAATTCACATCAAGAAGAAAGAAAAAAGAAAAACTGAGAAAGAAAACAAAATGCAAGCAAATAACAACAGAGAGAGTGAGAATTCTATGTTGTGTTCCACACTCTGATCTCAGGATAATCTCTCTGAGAGTAGACAGTTCTTTTCATCACTGAACAATTGGGACTGGTTTGAATCATCTCATTGTTGAAGAGAGCCAGTGTTTGACAATTTTGAAGTGAGCAGAACTGAGAGAACATTGTGCACAATAACAGCAAAATTATGTGATAATCACCAGTGCTAGACTTGGCTGTTCTCAATAATATGGTGATTTAAGGCAATTCCAATAGATATGTTATGGAAAACGCCATCCACATGCAGAAAGAGCTGTGTTGACTCTGAATTTCATCTTTTTTTGGTTTGTATGCTTTTTTTTTTTTTTTGTAGTATTTTTCCTCTTGGGTCTGATTTTTCTGTATTTTTAAATTGTCATTTTAAATTTATAATAGTTTTTATTTTTTCAAAATACATGCAAAGATAATTTTCAACATTCACCCCTAAAAAACTCTGTGTTCCAAAAGTTTCTCCCTCCCTTTCTACTTCCCCTGTCCTGTATATAGCAACAATCCAATATAGGTTAAACATGTGCAATTCTGCTAAACATAGGTCTATGTTTATGTGGCACAAGAAAAATATCAGAAAGGGAAAAAATAAGAAAGGAAAAAAAAACAAACAAACAACAAAAGAGGTGAAAATACTATGCAGTGATCCACACTCAGTCTCCATAATCGGTCTGATTTTTCTTGTACAACAAGACAAATATGGAAATATATTTTAAATTATTGCACATATTTAATCTATATCAGATTACTTGATGTTTTGGGAAGGGGGAAATAAAGGAGGGAGGGATAAAAAAATTGGAACACAGTCATAAAAATGAATGTTGAAAATTATCTTTACTTGTATTTGGAAAAATGAAATGCTATTAAAAACATATACTTTTAAGTTTAATCTTCATTTATTATTAACATTGTCTTCATCACTTTCTTAGGTCTAGATAATCAACAAAGCAAGCTGTGATCCTCACCATTTGTCAATTTCCAAGGTGTAAATGCTCATGCTTAAAATTTGAAAATTGGTTCTTGCAAGCTAGTATGAATTGGTTTTATCTAGCATATCCTGATAGGACCTTAGTAAATACCCTTTTTAAAGTTTATTAAGTGCAACTGACTGATAATCAAGGGGAAGCACATTGAACAGATGTTAATAGAAACACTAATCCTTTAGAGTTGTCCCTGCATCCATGAGGTCAGGAGTAATCTGCTGTCCTCTGGGAATCTAATAGACTGATGCTGGGCTATTCAGTGGGGTAGTAGTTAAAAAGGATCTGTCATATTTTATATGCCAATGTTATATATATGTTGTCTTTGCTTTTTCTACTTATATTCCCCTCCTTTCTCCCCATACATAATGAAAGTTCTTTGAAGACAGGGTCTATTTTGTTTTTTATTTTGTTTGCATAGGCTCGTATAACATAGACTTAATAAATGGATGTTGATTGCTTGATTTATTCTCAGGCTTTCCAAAGAGAGATAGAAAAGTAGGTTTAAATTAGCTTTCTTTAACTAAGCAAAAAGAAAGTACTATGGAGAAAGCTAAACTGAAAATAATTCATACTCTTCTAGAAATGGGGGATATTATGATAGAAAAAAAGGGGGGAAGGATATAATTTTCCCTTGCCTGTAGAATAAAAGTTGCTCTAGTAAAATTTCTGGAACTTTTCCATGTCGCTTCCTGAATCCTTTAGATCACCTCCTCCATTTTATTATTTATTTATTTATGATTTATGCCTTGCCTGTGTTGGAAAGGCTTTGAGGCATCTAACATATTTGGACCCAATGGATGATAAATGTCGATTGAAGGATACCTGAATTGAACAGATTATAGTATTTGAATAGTGAATCCAAGTACAATGTTTCTGTCAAATGGAGCAAAGATAGGAAAAAACATTGGATTATATAGTTTTTGTTTTATGACCAGATAAAGCCCATAAATTCATCTGCATCATAAATTCTTTCCTTGAAATTAAACTTGAACAGAGATTTATCCATATGGGGTTTTGTTTAAAAAAAATTAGAATATAAAATAACAGTGAACAGTCTTTTCAAATACAGTTTTTTTTAATTAAAGGTTTTTAATTTTCAAGAGATGTGCATGAATAATTTTTCAACATTAACCCTTGTAAAACCTTTGTGTTCCAATTTCCTCCCCTTCACTCCACCCCTTCTCCTAATAGCAAGTAATCCAATATATGTTAAACATGGTAAAAAAAAATGTGTTAAATCCAATATATGCATACATGTTTTATACAATTATTTTGTTGCACAAGAAAAATCAAATCAAAAAGAAAAAATGAGAAAGAAAATAAAATGCAAGTAAACAACAACAAAAGGAGTGAAAATGCTATGTTGTGAACCACACTCAATTCCCATGGTTCTCTCTCTGGGTGTAGATGGCTCTTTTGACCACAAGACCATTGGGACTGGTCTGAATCATCTCATTGTTAAAGAGAGCCAAGTCCATCAGAATTGATCATCATATAATCTTGCTGTTGCTGGGTACAATGTTTTTCTGGTTCTGCTCATTTCACTTAGCATCAGTTCATGCAGGTCTCTACAGGCTTCTCTGAAATCATCCTATTGATGTAGTGTTTGACAAATCCAAAGATCCTAACTTTTGGGATAAGAATTCATTATTTGACAAAAACTGCTCAGATAACGAAATTAGTATGACACAAATTAGGCATGGACCCACACTTAACACCATATACCAAGATAAGATCAAAATGGGTCCATGATTTAGGCATAAAGAATGAGATTATAAATAAATTAGAGGAACATAGGATAGTTTGTCTCTCAGACTTGTGGAGGAGGAAGAAATTTGTGACCAAAGATGAACTAGAGACCATTATTGATCACAAAATAGAAAATTTTTATTATATCAAATTAAAAAGCCTTTGTACAAACAAAACTAATGTAAACAAGATTAGAAGGGAAGCAACAAACTGGGAAAACATCTTCACAGTTAAAGGTTCTGATAAAGGCCTCATTTCCAAAATATATGGAGAATTGACTCTAATTTATAAGAAATCAAGCCATTCTCCAATCGATAAATAGTCAAAGGATATGGACAGACAATTTTCAGATAATGAAATTGAAACTATTTCCACTCATATGAAAGAGTGTTCCAAATCACTATTGATCAGAGAAATGCAAATTAAGACAATTATGAGATACCACTGCACACCTGTCAGATTGGCTAAGATGAGAGGAATCTAGAATTATGCCCCAAAAGTTATCAAACTGTGCTTACCCAGCAGCGCTACTACTGGACTTACACCCCAAAGAGATCTTAATGAAGGGAAAGGGACCTGTATGTGCCAAAATGTTTGTGGCAGCCCTGTTTGTAGTGGCTAGAAACTGGAAATTGAGTGGATGCTCATCAATTGGAGAATGGCTGGGTAAATTGTGGTATATGAATGTTATGGAATATTATTGTTTTGTAAGAAATGACCAGCAGGATGAATACAGAGAGGCTTGGAGAGACTTACATGAACTGATGGTAAGTGAAATGAGCAGAACCAGGAGATCATTATACACTTCAACAACGATACTGTATGAGGATGTATTCTGATGGAAGTGGATTTCTTTTACAAAGAGACCTAACTGAGTTTCAATTGATAAATGATGGACAGAAGCAGCTACACCCAAAGAAAAAACACTGGGAAATGAATGTAAACTGTTTGCATTTTTGTTTTTCTTCCCGGGTTATTTCTACCTTCTGTATCTAGGATATACGGTGACATATTTAACATGTATAGGACTGCTTGCCATCTGGGAGACGGGGTGGAGGGAAGGAGGGGACAAATCGGTACAGAAGTGAGTGCAAGGGATATTGTTGTAAAAAATTACCTTGTCATGGGTTCTGTCAATAAAAAGTTATTTAAAAAATTGCAAATTAAAAAAAAAAAGAAATCATCCTGCTGGTCATTTTTTACAGAACAATAATATTCCATAACATTCATATGCTATAATTTATTCAGCCATTCTCCAGCTGATGGGCATCCACTCAGTTTCCATTTTCTTGCCACTACAAAGAGGGCTGCCACAAACATTTTTGCATATGGGGCTCCCTTTCTCTCTTTTAAGTTCTCTTTGTGATGTAAACTCAGTAGAAGCACTGCTGAATCAAAGGGTATGCACAGTTTGTCAAATACAGTTTTATAAAAGATACAGAGATTTTTTTTGAATGAATATATCTCATATAAACTTTCCACAAAAGCAGAAAGTATGTGGGTAATAATGCCTCAATGAAAGTATTGCTAAAGGGCTTAAGATAGTATACCATATCTACTTTGCATTTTGATGCTCTAATCAAAGGTTAACATATGAATTGTCTCAGATATATCAAATCCTATATGCACATATGTCCACAAGTGTTGGTTCTATAGCTCACCGTCAAATTTTAAAAAAATATATAGATTTTGGATTCAAGTGACAAGTTCAAATCTCAGTTCTACTAGTTGCTTATTGCATAATTCTGGGCAAACTACTTAACCTCTCCTGTATAAAACATGAGGAATGCATGAGATAACCTCTATGATTCTTTTCCAGTTATAAATTAAAATTCTATAATCCCATGTATATATCACAGATAGTCTCTGTTGATTGAAGCATCATGCTTTAAATGGCAAATAAGTGACAACCAAAGATGACCATAATATTGTTTGAGAGGCAGCTTTATATTCTTGCACACATCAGCAAGAGTTCATAGAGGCATAGAGGACATTTGTTTAGAAAGGTTTTAGTCATCTAAAACTTTCATTTTAGGTATTGTTTGAGACCCCAAAAGGTTGTGTCCTTAATATAGATCCAGTAGAGTCTGGATTATAAAGGCTATCTCTGACTGTCAAGTTATAAGGAAATTCTAAGTTGGGAGAGTGGGGTGGGGTGGAAGTGGAGAGGGAATTGAAGAAAAATGCTTAGGTTCTATTCCAAAAGTATTTAGGCATGAGATAAAGATACTTATTTCTTGTCTTACCTCTTGCAAACTAAAACTTTTCCCTCTTCCTTCACACCATGTTTCCTTGGTTTTCATATTGTTTCTGATTTTCTCCCCTCTCCCCCCACTTCTCTTCCTTCTGTCAGGAACTTGACCTGTTACTCATTTGCAACAGCCTTGCTGATATTTAATTGATTGCAATAATATATAACTGTTTGATGATTCCTTCCTTCTTCATACCATCTTCCCTGCCTCTTTCTCCTGTAGTGAAGCTCAACTCTCTAGGGACCTCCTTTTGACTTATCTTGATTTCCCACTTAGTATTCTCAGTAGACCATCCTTCTTGACCTATCCTCAGCCTCTGACCCTATTAAACATGTTTCCTCTTGAATATTATCTCTTAGATAACATTCCCTAGACATTTATAACACTGCAAGCCTGACCCTCCTTTTATTTCTTTGAACTTTTTTTTTTTTTTTTTTTTTTTTTTGCTGAGATTGTTGGAGTTAAATGACATGCCCAGAGTCACACAGCTAGGAAGTGTAAAATGTCTGAGGTTACATTTGAACTCAGGTCCTTCTGACTTCAGAGCTGGTGTTCTATCCACTGCCCCACCTAGCTGCCCCTGAACATTCTTTTTAAAACATAATAATAATAATAGCTTTTTATTTTTTTCAAAATACATGCAAATAAGTTAAGTGAATAGAACTAGGAAAACAACAGCACGGTTACATGATGATCAATTCTGATGGATGTGACTCTTTTCAACAATCTTATGATTTAGACCAGTTTCAATGATCTTATGATGAAGAGAGCTATCTATACCCAAAGCATTATGGGGGCTGAGTATGGATCACGACACAGTATTTTTAATTTTTTGTTGTTTTTTTCTCTCATTTTTCCCTCTTTTTCTTATATAGCAAGATAATTGTGGAAATATGTATAGAAGAACTGTATATGTTTAACCTATATTGGATTGCTTGCTGTCTAGCGGAGGGAGTGGGGAGAAAAGAGGGAGAAAAAAATTTGGAACATAAAGTTTTTCAAGGGTTAATGTTGAAAATTATCTATGCATATATTTTGAAAATAAAAAGCTTTAAAAAATACATGTAAATGCATTCAGTCTGGCAAAACCTCATATTCCAAATTTTCTTCCCTCCTTCCCATCTTCTGCCTCCCCTAGACAGCAAGTAACCCAATATAGGTTAAACATGTATAATTATTCTAAATCTATTTCCACATTTATCATGCTGCACCAAAAAAAATCAGATCAAAAGGGAAAAATGAGAAAGAAAAAAATAAGCAAGCAAACAACAAAAACAATAACAAAGGTGAAAATACTATATTGTGATCCACATACAGTCCCCACAATCTTCTCTCTGGATACAGATGGTTCTCTCCACCACAATTCTATTGGAATTGGCCTGAATCAAAAAGAGCCAATTCCCTAACAGTTGATCATCACATAATCTTGTTGTTGCTGTATATAATGTTCTCTTGATTCTACTTACTTCATTTAGCATCAGTTCATGTAAGTCTCTTCAGGCATTCTTGAAATCATCCTGCTGATCATTTCTTATACAACAATGATATTCCATAATATTTACATGCCATAACTTATAAACCATTCCCAACTGATTGGCATCCACTCAGTTTCCAGTTCCTTGCCACCACAAAAAAGAGATGCTGCAAACGTTTTTGCACATCTAGGTCCTTTTTCTTTTTTTACGATCTCTTTGGGATACAGGCCCAGTAGAGACTCTGGGCATATGGACATCATTTCTCAATAACCTTTTTTTGAATTTTCATCCTGGTCACAATTCCTAACAATTCTTATTGCTGTCTAACATGTATCTACCTTCAGCTTTTATAATGCCTTCTTTTCTTGCTATTATAATGTCTCACTTGGTGATCTCATTAGTTCTTACAGGTTCAGTTATGATTTTTATGCAAATGATTACCAGATTTATATGTAGCTCTAATGTCTCTTATGAAGTCCAATCCTGTATTACCAAATGCCTTTTGCACATCTCAAGTTCAGGGTCTTATACATCTATCAAATTCAACATAAATAAATAGAACATTATCTTCGCCTCTTTCCCAAGATTTCTTCCTTATGTTCTCATTAGTGAGGATAGTACCATTCTCTTATTCACCTATGCTTTCAACCTTCATGTCATCCTCACCTTCTCTTTCACATTTATTTCATAACTTCGTAAGTCTTATTTTTTCCTACTTTGATAACATTTCTTCAACCTTTTTTTCCCCTACCATAGAGCCACCATGCTTTTATAGGCAGGTCTTTATGACCTCATTCCTA